>NW_006435793.1:933164-1108343 GCF_000325575.1 Pteropus alecto
TTTATCTCTTTCAAAAGATATCCTCTGTCCTCTTCTCCAAATCTGGGTGCAAGGGGACTTGTATTTTCTCACCAGATCAAATAACTATTCTTGGCCAGCTTTTCTAATCTGGTAGAAGTGCAAACTGTCTCATCTCCAGGCATTCACCTCTGGTGTACACCAGTGAAGTATCTGTACCTGATATAGCTCACAGTCTGTCCTCTCAGCATGGTCAAGGCCAGTGGCAAACACACTCTACCCTCTGGGACTGGGTTTGCCCCACTTGACTTTCACTGTCCTTGCAAATTCTCTGAGTGTTAGTTTTGTCTTTCATCAGGTCTCTGGTAGACCTGTATACCCCATATTCTCTGCTAAAGGGTCAGTCAGCTCACATGTTGCCACGATGATCCCGGGGAAGACTTGCTGGCCTTCAACTCTTAGGTGCTGTTCATGACCAGTACTATGAGAATATGGGGACTTCTGGAACTCTTTCACACAACAGGTGTACAAAGAGAGACTTGTGTGTACTATCTTTGCATCTCTGCCTGCCTAAACTCACAACACCCCATTTTACTCTGCTTTCTAGAACTTCAAACAGGAAGCAAGACAAAAGCTTCCTCTGGGGCTTCCAGTTTATCATAATTCAGTTCCACCTTTAGTCAAGGCCTAGACCTTCTTTTTAGGCAGGGCTGCCTTCTCCAACAACAAACCCCAAGGCCTAGCCTTAAGGTAATAAACTTCAAAGGAAGAATAAATAATGAAAACAGAAATACTTTGGACGGCATTAATAATAATGATTATCCTTGCCTTACATGTAATAGGTCAGTGAGTACACACATATGGCTAGCTTCGTGAAGGTGCTACTTAATGACTGACCTTTTTTTGGAATACTGATCTATGTCAGCTTTCTTATTTTATAGCTGAGCAATAGAGGCAAACAGAAATTTTTACAATGAATTAGTAGCAGGGCTGAGATCAGAACCCAGGGACACTCCTAAATTCTCTCTATTATACTATGTTGAGATTTCCCCCCGACCCCACCCCATAGGCTGTTAAACTCTATACTCTAGAAATTTGAAATGCATTTGGGGCTATAAACTGTTTTTGTCTGAGGAGAACTAGCAACACTTCAATTTTTGTATGTACTAATTATGGAGAACTTTTGCTCAGTTCTAATGTTTAGGAACGTTGTTGGGTCTATCGCTGAGAGGAAATCGCTGTTTCCCACTGATCGTGTCGCAGCTATGTGGATGCTCCAGTCTGTAGGTTGGATTATTTGAACATTTTTACTATGGACATTGACTGAAAGGATTAACAACGAGGCAGACTACAGAGGTTGTGTCCTGAGGAGGCATTTTTGCATTGGGGGCAGGAGGAGGGGGGTGGAGAGGCTTCTGCAGTCCCTTGGGAAAGTGGTTTGCAAACCAGGCTATGGATTAGCATCTGTTAAAGATATGGATCTTGGATCCTTACCCCAGGCCTATCAAGTCAGAATCTCTAGGTGCAAAGCCCCTGTGGGAATCCTTAACAGACTTCGCGTGTGAGTCTTAAACCCACACTGCTCTGAAGATGGATTTTTGGGACTCACTTTCCTAGAAACCACCAAAAAAGCAGCTGTCAAAGAGACCACTTAGAGGAGGAAATACAGAAGAAATTGAAACAAAAGAGACAAGAGCTGAGAGTAGGGAGGAGGAGTGAAGGGAATGGCTTAAGAGCCAGAGCTCTGTGATGAAATATGAGACTCCATCATGAAACGCCTCACTGAAAGGCACACCAGCGAGGCTGAGCCTCCGCCCAGATCACGTGGCAGTATATCCTGGTAGCCTTGTCACTGAGAACTTCAAAATAAGCTGCTGATGGTTTCTGTAGAGACAGTTTCAACTTTGAACAGTAGGCTGGCGTGTTTTGAATGACATAAATTAACGAGCAACAGGCAAGTGTCCACTGCTTCTAGATGGCTCAGTAAGCCGTCCTGCTCCAGGCGCTTCCTGCAGCAGAATTTAGGGTGAGTATTTGGGGAATCAGGGCTGTCATAGCCTCCACAGAAAAGATCTGCTTTCTGATTCAGGCTGTCTTCATTTTGCCATGTGTGTTTCTTTCATCTCAGCAGGTAGCACAGTTCTGGGAGGGACCAGCAATTACCATCCTTGGTGTTTTTTGCTCAGAAACATTTGGCTGTAAAAGTCAGCATCCAGCTAGTAAACTTATGGAGAAATTGTTTCATGACTCAAGTAATTTTTTTTTAGGATTTATTGCTTGGAAGGAGAGTGAGGAAGTAAGTACCCAATGAAGAAAGGAAAGCAACAGCCTCCTAAAGGGAATGAAATTTTTATTTCTTGATTAGTAAGTTTAACTTCCATGGGTAAACTTTTGCTCTCTTTTATTCTTTGCTTCCCGCCTCCCGAAATGTTGGCGTCTTGTTGGTTTTTAACTGCCCTTCCTCCTAATGGGTCTAATTCTCTTAGAGACCTTGGCTTGACCCCCTTCACCCTGGGAGTCTGGCTCAACAATGTAGCTTTCAGCTTTCAGCCCTCCTGGGTTTGCATCCATTTTACCGAGGGGTCCCTCTTTAACCACAACAAGGCTAATCCTGGGTGAGGCATCTGAATTCTGGTTTCTTGCCCTCTGATTTCTTCGTAATCTTGGTTTCATTGATACTCTGCAGTGCAGTCTTGCCTTCCGCTGCAAAGAAGTGAGGAAACCTGGGATGAGTCACATAGTATAAACATAGCTGCTGAGTGTCCATCTCTGGGCTTGAGGAGGGTAATTCTCAGATAAAGAGAAACCATGACTGAGCAGAAACCCCAGTATTCTATATTACAAAAGCTTGATATAAGTAGAGTATTTTAATTACATTTTTGGTAAATTTTTTTCCTGTTAGTTATAAATCTCAGAACTCCTAAGTATGTACAGTGTATGATTTGCTACATTAGTATCAATAGGATCTCTAGAGTTTTCACACATAGTTGCTGTCCCTGAGGAGTTTGCAGTCTCCTTGGGGGGATCAGATCAGATGCAGGATGCACGAGGGAGAGGGGTATGGTACGCAATTCAAATTAATTCCACTTGGAAATAAAATCTGTGTTGTGTCATTACACTGTATAAAAGTTTTGAGAAGCAGAATGATAACAAGAAAAGTTGGGAAAGCATTTGTAAAATCGTTTAAATCAATGATTCTTTCTTAATGATCTCTTTTGGGGGGACAAAGGAAACACAGATACAGAGGCATACAGGAAGGATCAGATCAGAAAATACCTACAGAGCATCAAAATGTTGCTTGGGACATGGGGTACTTTTTTTTTTTTTAAATGTTATGTGCCCCATCTCCCTAACATGAATGAAAGTTTAAATTGATGCCACCTTCTTTTGTCAAAAACTTTCCCCGTATTGCAGGAAAACATTCAGAATCATTTAATTAATTCAAAATTAATCCGTTGACCATGAGTTTAAGTTTATATTAAATGGTCAGTACTGCTGGTTTTTGATAGGGGATCAGGTTGGGAGTGTGAGCTGTGCAGAAAATCACTTTTTCTTTTGTAAATTACTTTTTCATAGTAAGAGCAAAAAGGCATTTTTCCCTTTAGCATCTACCTCCAACAACTTTCTACAGTAAAGTATTGGGCATCAAGAGCTGCTTTTCTGTCCTTGCAAGGTCAGAGCCATTTTATTTTCTCCAGAAGCTTTCTACTCATAAATCTAAACCCTAAAGCTTTTATTTTGTATTCCTCCATAAAAAATTAAGCATCTCTTGAAGAATCAAGCTTTTTGAAGGGACACCGATTGCGACAATTTGTGTGAAGATCTTGTTGAAAAATAAAAAAGGTGCATGCCTATGTCAAAGTCTCCTGTGAGAAATTTTCTTTAGAGCTAAATTTTAGAAAAGCTTCACTTTTTCCTTTCTCCTGAGGAACTTGTAAGTTTTTTTCTGAGAATAATTGGAGCCACGGAACTGACCAGGTTGCCTTTTTCCCTTTGGCTGTCACTAATTCAGCACCAAACTTATAGCCCACAAAATGCTGTACTTATCATGCTCCAAGGTTTTTTTGACCAATGCCTCTGATTCTAGTTCTTATTTTCCCAGATTCTATTTTGTTTTTACTCTTTATTTGTTTATCTGTAAACAGATTCAAATCCTTTGTAGACTGAGGTATAGAGGAAAGAAAAGAAGGAGAAAAAAGGAAGGAAGGAACGAAGGAAGGAAGGAAGAAATGGAAGGAGGGAGAAAGGGAAGGAGGAAGGAGAGAAGAAAGGAAAGAAAGAAGGGTGAAAGGATGGAAGGAAAATAAGAAAGAAACACCCCGAATCTTCCTCATAATTGAGCAGAGTAAGAAATGGCTGATCAAATGTATAATACAGTCTCTTTATTACAAACATTTTGACATTTATCACTCCATTGAAAAGGCAGAAAAGCTGAAACAAAATCATACAGTTTTATCTTCTCTTAAAAAGAGCACATAGGAACTGTGAAAAGAGCTGGAGTTTGGTCTTACAAGGGCAAAAAGAGATTAGAGACTAAAAAATATAAACACCTCCACAACATAGTTCTTGTTTATGTAATTGCATCTCAGGTAGGTTTGAGGACTGAAAAGCAGCTCGGATCTTTCTTATAAGCTATTTGTTATGAATCACCCCTTTGGGTTTTAACAAACACCCTGTGAAACTGGTCACATGGGTATTATCCCAACTGAGGAATTAAAGCTCAATTTACTGAAAACCACAAAACTAAGACTTACTGCAGCGTTATAATGGGTAAGACAGGACACGAAAGTGTCAGACCCAGCTTTAATTTCTCATTCTGCTATCAATTACTTGTGAGACTGAGCATGCCATTCACCCTGTTTCTTCCTAGGTAAAACGAGAATAATGGGTATTCTCCTCATGTCTTCTCCCTCCTCCCAGTGTTCTGCGTGCTTTGCCCTGTCTCCAGAAGTCTAACTTGGCCAGACCTCAGGTAGGCCTTGTCTAGCCCTTGGAATATAAGTCTCCAACTCAAAGTCTCCTCTTCCACCAGGGCAGGAAATACCGCGTGGCCCCTTGGCCAGTTATCCATGTTCCAGCTGACAGCCACGCCAGCAAGTGCCCTTGCGGATGAGCCAGTACACATCCGAGCGACAGGCCTGGCCCCGTTGCAGATGGTGACCCTTACAGCATCTCTGAAGGATGAAACGGGGAAGCTATTCCGCTCTAAAGCCTTCTACAGGGCTAACGAGGCTGGCGAGCTGGACCTGAAGCAGGCGCCTTCATTCGGAGGCGACTACGTGGGGGTCCATCCCATGGGCCTCTTCTGGTCTTTGAAGCCCGAGAGGCCTTTTGGAAGGCTGCTTAAGAGGGATGTGATGAGCAGCCCTTTTTTGGTCACTCTGAACCTGTACAACTCAGTCTGCTTCCAATATTCAGCTACGGTTGAGCCCGGGGCCAGCCAGGTGGTGCAGCGTTGGTTCTTCAGCCCTGGGACGCAGCGCGTGCAGATCCGAGAAGGCCGGGTGCGAGGAGCCCTTTTCCTCCCTCCAGGTGAGACTAATCTTTGGCGGTAGAGAAACCATTGTTCGTTGCAATAAAGAAATAGAAGCAAAAACAAACGGCATCAAACTCGTGGAGAACTACTACTTCCCACAATCTATTATGACTAACGTGCCATTGTGTCTTAGTGAATGAAGGTGGGGATTCATACTGCTCCGCCTCTACTTGACCCTCTTTTTACTCTTTCTGATCCCATTCTCTTCTCTCTTTTTTGCTCTCAGGAGAAGGTCCTTTCCCGGGAATCATTGATTTGTTTGGGGGCTTTGGGGGTCTAGTTGAATTTCGAGCCAGTCTTTTGGCTGCCCACGGCTTTGCAGTGCTGGCATTAGCATATTTTGCCTATGAAGACCTGCCCAACCTGCTGGAGGTGGACCTGGACTATTTCGAGGAAGCTGCCAACTTACTACTAGCTCACCCCAAGGTATTTAAAGTACTTTTAATTTTACCTTGCAACATCACAGTAAAAGACAAAAAAATTTTACGAATATCTATTCTGCCTATTTTACCAATCTGTTTAGACTTGGGCATAGCAAAGTTTACTATGCTAATATCTACCTTGTAGGACTGTGGAGTTGGTTAGAGATCAACTTAGTGCTTATTGGCACAAAGACAATAAAAAAGGATAGCTATATTATGGTTATTTTCAATGGGAAACAAGCCAAGACTTCTTACACTTAAAGTGCTTGTAATTTATTCACAAGTGGCTCTTCAATGTTTTGTCTGCCACCAATCTCACTCAAATCATGAATTCTCTGGCTTGACATGTTTTCACACTTTAATAATTATCTCAGCATGGGGTAATGCTAGAGTAAGTCACACTACGGAGCCCTGAGGCTGAGAACAACGCAGAAGTTCAGTGCTAGAGCTGGGCCACGGCATCAGAGCAAGATTACCAGCAAAACTGACTTGGTTGTACCGTCTGATTAGCTGAATAAGCTCTTTAGTTAGTTTCAGATCTAGGAGCAGAACTAAGCCTGAAGTAAGCGCTCAATGTCAGGAGCTAGGCTAGGGAAAGGAATGTGGGAAGGAAGGGTCATTTTAGAACTCTCTCTTGTTGTACTGTTGAAAATGAAGACGATGGACTCCTTCGCATCACCTAAGAGTGTTTGTTTGAATGCAAACTCTCAAGCCCCATCTCTGAATCGGTACCTACATTTTAACAAGATTCCCAGGTGGTTTGTATGCACATTCAAATTTGATAAGGACTGAAAAAGTACATCTCATAACTCTTTTTTCTAGGAATTAAATATCATATGATTTACAATTTAGTACCCCTCATGAGGTCCCAAAATACTGATATTTGTGGTAATGTCTATCAGAAGAAACATAGGAATACGTATCATCTAGTCGGGTGTCAAGGGTGACATTCTATTAAGTCGAACCATATTAGCTTAAAGTCTTCTAGTTAAAAAATATTCAAATGATTTCTTATGGTTCAATCTAACAGTGGTAAGATAATCACACCAGCTAACATTAAGTGATTATTTGTTAGACTCTATGCTAAGTTCTTTACAGGCACTATCTCATTGAATGCTCACAAAACTCTCGTGAAGTACTGCTGACATCATCCTCACTATGTCAGATGAGAAAGCATACTCAGATGAAGTAATGTGCCAAAACTATATGGCTAGTAGGTGACAGAGCCCTCTGGCAAAATCTTTGCTCCAAACCTTCAGTCATCCTGACTCTTTGACTTTTCTTCTCTCCCTGGAGAGCTTCAACTTTTCTTAAGGCAAGAGAGGATATGTTTCCTATTGGAGCATCATCAGTATCCTTATCTTCAGTGTTACCATCATTATCATCATCAAATATATATGTGATTTTTCTAAGCATATTTGGCTCTTTTTGAAAGATTGCCTAAAAGGAATTAAATCCCCTGTGAAATGTTATCATGTTAAATTTTTTTCATTTCAAATTTAACCATTTGTGACGTCTGGAGGGAAAGGGCAATTGTCAAAATTCAACTTGGATTTAAATTTAGCAGAAAAAATTCAATTCCCCCCTCTGCCTCTTGATATTGTTGTAAACTTGAGCAAAACTTAAACTTCCTGAATCTCAGTTCCCTTGGAAGGACTGAGATAATGTATGTAAAGCACTTAGCCTAGGGTCTAGCATATAGTAAACTCTCAATAAATCCATCTTGTCATCTTTGTCCATCTGGTGTCTTCCCTTTCCCTTTCCCCACTCCTCAACCAATCCCAAAGCGTTTTAGGTTTTACCCTTGAATCTTTGTCAATACATCATATTCCCTCCATCCTTCCTGCCAATGTTTTAGTTCATTCTCTTATCATTGCTCACCTGTGAGACTGCAATTGTGTATTAATCAATTTCCTGTCTCCAGTTACAACCCTTCTCCCTCATTCCCCCATCCATTCCTCACACAGATAGTTTCCAAATGTGGATGTACATTGGATTTCGTTGGATTTCTTAGGAAATATTTTGTAGTATTAGATTCTTGGGCCTACTCAGCCATATTGAAGTAGAAATTTGAAATACTGAATCTCGGAAAGCTCTACTTTAAAAAGTTTTTTCTCCCAGGTGATTCTGATGACAGTAAGGTGCTGGGAACACAATTATGAACAAAATAAATATACCAGGTCATTATGTCTTTGCCATTGTCTGTCCAGAATGCCTGTCCTGTCCTTCTTCGTCTCTTAGACTTTTCCTTCCCCTCTGCTTCCTCAGCCTATCACAGAACGTAGGACTCTCTCCTGAGACTTACTACTTTTCCTATTGAACTGGATACTGAAATTCAGCTGTAGGTAGAATTCAAATCTTTCCTCATTACACCCCTCCTCTGCCCCTCAAGGCTTTCAGGATTAGCCTTTGGGTTAACGTATGTGCAAAACCTTTGTAGCCTTAAAAGGCTATTTAACTATGAATTACACGAATATAATATTTGAAAGAACCCAGGAAACCTCTGGAGAGAAGAATTTGCTTCTTCAGCAAGCTTACTTACCTCTGCTCTTTTAATGTAGAGTGTTGCTGGTGCATTAAATCCTTTTATAGAACTTTCATGAAGTTTTTATTTCTATTGTTTCACTTGATCCTAACAATTTGGAAGGTAGATAATATTATCGCCCCCATAAGGCAATAAGGCTTGTGAAGGGTAAGGAGGTGGTGTTTTTGGTCACAGAATCTGGTAAACCCGAGTGCCAGGACTCCCACCTCACATTTCCTGATTGTCCATCATACTAGCTTACAGCATGTGTGACAGATCCTTCTCAGAATATGGCCTGTAACAGGTCCCCTTTATTTTGTACTTCAGATCCAAAGGCCAGGAATTGGAGTGATCTCTGTGAGCAAAGGTGCAGAGATTGGGCTGGCCATGGCCTGCTTTCTGAAGCAAGTGGTAGCCATCGTCTGCATCAATGGACCAAATGCTATCTTTGAATTTCCGCTCAGGTACAGAAACCTGGTTATTACACCCATCCCCTCATTTCTGGAGCGCATGCAGATCGATGTCTCAGGGGCTGTGCGCCTCCGCCACTACAGGGGTGACCCCCGGGATAAATTGAATCAGCAGAGTGTGCTTCCTGTTGAAAAGGCGGGGGGTCAGATCCTCTTCATTGTAGGAGAGGATGACGAATCATCGAATAGCAGAGAACATGCTAAGCAGGCCCTGGACCAGCTGCGGAGCCACGGGAGAAGCAATGGAAGGATGCTGGTCTACCCTGGGGCAGGCCACCTCATAGAGCCGCCCTATGCACCCCTGTGCTATGCTTCCCAAAACAACCACCTTTCCGTACCCCTGCTCTGGGGAGGGGACCCTGTTGCTCACGCGGCAGCCCAGGAGCACGCCTGGGGAGAGATCCAGAAATTCTTCAGGCAGCACCTCAGTCAGGCCAGAAGCCAACTCTGAGCAAAGGCTAAGGGTGGTGATGGGGTTGGGAGAATAAAAACGAGGCTAGGCAGGGATGTGGCGAGGAGAGGGGGCTCTTCTGATTTCTCTGTATTCACAGTCATCTTGAATGACCTGGGAGGAAACTGGACAAAATCAAATGACAAAGGTGTAGGTGCATCTGAAGTATTTCTAACAAATTTGTGTGTACTTTGAATTTTTGTAAATTGACTCTTATGTGCACCAGAAGATGTTGTTATTTCAAAATTATGATACCATTGCAAATGGAGTAATCTTTTGTACCCCTGTGAGAGATACCTTGATCCAGGTATTATCATTCTAAATAAATTCCCTGGAACTTCCAAGTTACTTGTGGAAATGTTTTCTGTTTAAGCTATTATGAGTTGAGTTTTTGACATTTGATATGAAAATTCTGATACCATCATCAAGCATAACACTTGCTATAGATCGCCAGTAGATAATTTTTTATTCCTAAAATATATTTATTTTTATTCCTAAAATATATTTATTTTTGCAGTTTTAATCAAGTGCCTTTGTAGCATTTATTGAAATTAAATGAGTTAACATATTTAAAGCTCTTAGAATAGAGCCTGGCACATAATTTTTTTTTAAATATGAGTTAGCTATTATTATTTTCAAAATGCTTTCTCTTTCAATTTGTTAATGTGGTGAATTACATTCATTAATGAAATAATTTTACTTATTCATCGAATTTTAATAAATCAATTTCTCATATTGATTCATTTGGGTTTTAAAATTTAATATGGAGCCAATCTGATCATTTATATTTTCTCAGAATTTCGCCTATGTTTTCTGGAAC
Source organism: Pteropus alecto (assembly GCF_000325575.1). Taxonomy (NCBI): domain Eukaryota; kingdom Metazoa; phylum Chordata; class Mammalia; order Chiroptera; family Pteropodidae; genus Pteropus; species Pteropus alecto. The sequence goes on from NW_006435793.1 coordinate 943,346, forward strand.
ACGTTTTCCCCTTATGATTTTTTATATATTCCTTGTTGTTTATTTGTATGCTTTCTCTTTTTCCTCTCAGTCTGACTTGTAAAATATTTGTCTCTTTTATTGATCTTTTCCAAGAACAGCTTTTGGTTTATTTATTGGTCAAATCTATTTTTTCCTGATGCATCAATTTCTGTTTCTTTAAAAGAAATACATTCTTTCTGTGATCTTTGTGTTTATTTTTCCGGCTTTTTGATATGCAGTGTTCTTATTTTTTAAATTTCTAAGTAGTTTCTAATTTACTTCCCCTCTCCTTCCCCCGCTTAAACCCTAAGCACAAAGTATCATCCTTTAGATAACTTTCTGGTTATAAAGAGGGGGAAGGAATGATGTCACTTTGCAATGAAGGGGTCAGACTGTAACCACCTGAACCCACCGATCAAACTTAGCATCTCTAAAAATGGCCAGTTAGACATAATGTACTTCATGATCAGATGTAATGTGGAGAAGCCATCTCCTGCTTACTGAGAGTTCTCTGTCCACTAAGGACTTCCTGTTACTTTGGGATAAATTCCAAAATCCATAACGAGGCTTCTAAATCATCCAACATGCTCTCTAGCACCATCAAATGTTTCTCACTACACCCCAGTCATTCTGGCTTTCCTTCAGGTCTTCACATGTGTAAAGCTCTTTCCTGCCCCAGGATCTTTGCACATGCTGTTCCCTTGGCCTCAAGTGCTTTTCTCTGCTTTCTATCTAGTCACTTCCTATTCATTCTAACATATATGTCACTTCTTTAAAGAAGCCTTTCCTGATAACACTCAATCTTGCCCTATCTAAATCGGGTCCCCTTCAAAGTACTAATTATATGTTGTTTTGTGGTTGTTTTCCTTTCCTTCCACTTTAAGTTCCAGGAAGATAAGAAGTGGGTCAATTAATTTTGTTGCATATTCTCAGTTCTTAGCATGACCCCTGACAAATAATTGATGCTCATTAAATACTTACTGAAGGAATGAATGTATCAATTGATCCTGGGGCATCTGGATCAAGAACTGGGATGCAAGCAAGAGGTTTGGTGTTCATTTCAAATTCCCAACAGACTATATAGTACACTTATTGAATTCAGCAAGGCAGAAATAGTATAATAGCCTTAATATAACCTATTCTTTAAAATAGACTAGGGCAATTTAGTATTTGCTGTGTCTGCTTCCAAGATACTTAACATTCTTGAGAAGTACGGGTGGTTGCATACAATAGGGAAATCACGTCAAATTTTTGAAATGAAGTGCTTCTCCTGGCTCTTATGCTCTTTAAGTCATGCCAGTGATACTCACTCTCCCTCGGTGTATGCGATTATGCTTGTTTGCATTCTCTAATTCACTAGAGCTACATTCAGCCCTTCTGTCTATCACAGCCTAACAAGAAGATTGTTAGGATGTATGAAGAGATGCTCCCATGTGTTCGTAACTGCTGAGTGCAGTTTCCTCACCATTATTATTCCTGTATCTAAATATTCTTTTCATTTCCAAATGAGTCAAGTCTCCTTTGGCCAATTTGGGAAGATGTCTGGAATCCATCTATTTGACACACTTTAACTGCTTGCTCTGTGTCAGGCCCTGTTCTGAGCATTGAATCAAAAAAGTGAAAAATGTCATAGATATCCTCAGGCGCTAATAGTCTCGTGAGGTTTCTTATGTCAACAGACTTGATTAGCCTTTCTTTTGTTCCTTCCCACTTCCTTCTCACAGAGAATCAGACTTCTCAGGCTCCTCTAAGCTTTCCTTAAAAAAAGGAAGTAAAGCTCATTGCAGAATTCATTCTTTCTGAGGCTAAGTGACCACTTGCCCATTAGACAGAGGGCTTTGTCCTTGGTGGGTGGCCCAAGCGGAGACATCCCTAGCCCTAAGACATGAATCTCAAATGGCAGGCTTGAAAGGTCAATATGAGGCTCGTGAAGTGACTTGTGGCTAATTGGGGGTGATGCTAAGGTTGCCATGGCATAATGGAAGGAATCAGACTGGCTCAGGGGTCCTAGGGATGTGAGCCCGGAGATGCACCTTAGTTCCAAGTGCCTCAGTGTGGTTGTGGTGTCCTGTGGAGCATGACTCAGTTAAGTGCCAATAACCCCAAGCCCAAGGCCAGGAAATTGGGTTCTCTGGATAGAGATCTCGGAACATTTCTAATAAGTCCTTCCAGACTGAAACCGGAGAGAATAGATGGATAACACACACTTTGTCAACTTGACTTAAGTTCTTGGAAATGCCATCTGGTAGTCAGACATTTAAAAGGTCTCTCATTGAAACAATAAATGGTTAATGTAAAACTAATATAGCCTGACATTTTCCAGAATGTCTTATCATGAATAGTTAAATAGAATTGAGCTCTTATTGCTGATCTGAAAAAAAAAAATCCCAAAATATGTTTAGAAAAGGAATCACTCTGAAATTGGGCAACGTTACACTTAGGTAGCTTCTACAAGATCGGGAAGCTCAGAGTTTACAAATTCTTCTTCTCATAAGCAGTATGCACCCTTCTCATGATGTACTTTCTTCACCTATACCATCCCCTGAACTATTGAAGTAGGTATATCACATTGGAAAGCCTTTGAAAAAATGTGGACTTGGTTTGAAGGCATCTTGATATAGTGCAGCAGTCCCCAACCTTTTTGGCACCAGGGACCAGTGCTCCTATGAGAATCTAATGCCTGATGAGCTGAGGTAGAGCTGGGGTGGTGATGCTAGCACTGGGGAGCAGCTGCGAATACAGATGAAGCTTCGCTTGCTGGCCTGCCATTCACCTCCTGCTGTGCGGCCCAGTTCTTAACAGGTCACGGATCGGTACCATCACACGGCCTGGTGGTTGGGGACCCCTGATGTAATGGAAATAGTAGAAGTTGGAGTCAGGCAGACCTGTATTCTAATATAGGAGCTGATATGTACAGCATCCATTAGGATTTATCTCAGTAGGCATGGAACTGAAAAGGATGAATACTTACTGAGGTCTCTTCACTGTAACTCTTCAAATACCTTTGCCCAGTGAATGAAGCTTAAAACAAAAGACATGAGCCAGAATACATTTCGTGATAACTTTTATCTTCTCTTTAGAAAAAAAAAAAATATGTACAAAAAAAGGTAAGAAGAGCCAACATGGAAGTGTCAAGAAAACATTCAGATAGATACAGACAAAAGAGCTCCTCTCTTAAAGGAGTTACACGTCAGTTATTACCATGCTAGAAAAATGAGATGCAGTGAAAAGTCTAGAACAGTTAAAAGCCACAAAGTCAGGCTGTTGCTCTGGGCTCTGGGTTGTAGATGCTCTGATACCTTTCTGTAAAATAATACTGTGCAAACTGTAAAATATTCATTTTCATATAAAGTCCATACAATATGATATACAAAACTTGAGTTGACAGGGAAGGCTGGTGCTGGCTGCTTTTTAGAAAGAAGGCTGCAGTGTCACCTGTCTGCCCAAGGACATAATTCCAGAAAGATCTTGAGTTTCTTAGATGGGAGAGACGATTATCCAAGAAAGAATCATAATAACCCTAACAGTCCTCAAATCCAGGATTTTCTGCCAATTGTGTAACTAGGTGACTTCATTAATACATTACTTAAACTTAGAATGCAATAACATGTGTAGAGATCAGAACACAGAGTTCTTTTTGAAAGTAATATTTCTTCCTGTACAATTGATTTTGAGATTTACCTTTAACCAACATTGTCCTCCCTGAAACTCAAAGGTTAACTTTCATTAATATTTAAAACTTCTGGAGGAGGCAGCAACTGTGGTAATAAAAGGTTAAAGTGAATTGTTATATTAATTTTATTTCTGTGTCTATAAAACTGAGAAAAGAAGGGTTGTGTACAAATATCACAAAACAACATCAATCATTGAATAAATGTGGTTCTTCAATGCACACTTGAACAAGAAGAAATTTTTGTTGGTTTAAAATTCTGGCATAAATATATTAAAGCTAACCAAAAAAAAAAAAAAAAAAAATCAGGGCAAGCTACATCAATTCCTCATACAAAAAATGTACAAAACATTAGCCTCTAACTAGATAAACATAATACTTGTCGTCACAGTTTGACATTGAGTAACTGTGTGTCTTGAAGTATCGAACTGGAGAGTGATTAAAAAAAAAAACAGCTTGTGACACATCAGCCATCTCAGGTAACTTCGGTCATGGAGGCAGAGTGATTCTGCAAACACAAGCAGATAAAATCTTAGAGTTGGATTGATCAACTCATGCACACATTTACTTTTTCCTGAATATCCCTTCGTTGCACAGGCTCCTCCCTTTTTCTGACATGCTCTTCCAAGGCTTCTCAAATTGTTACTTCTTCTATTAAATCTTTCTTATTTTTCAACCCAAATCAGCTTATTCTTTATCTAAATTTGTTCTCTATGTAATTCTCTCTTACATTTACTCAACTATATTCTAATATGAACATTTAGGATCTCAAAAAGCAATTTTAGCTGTATTCCACATCTTTTTTAAGATAGTTTTTAATATCAAACAGTTCTAATTTTTGAAAAAAAATTCCACATGATTTATTCTTTGAGTCACGAGTTATATAGAAATGACTGAATTTAATATTTTCAAATGTATAGTTTTTGTTGTTGTTGATTTTAGGTATCTGAATTTTTCTTGAAAGAATGTGGTCTGTGTGATACTGATTCTTTAAAATTTTTGAGACTTATTTTATAGGTGTGTACATGGTCCATTTTCATAATGTTCCATGTGTTTTGAGAAGGATTATACATAATACACATTAGATCAACCTTATTAATCATCAAATGTCTTTACAATATTTTGTTTGTTTTCTTAATTGCTGAGAGAAATATGTTAAAATCTCACACTATGATTCATCTTTGTCCATTTTTTCCTTGTAATTCTATCAATTTTTATTTATATGACTTGTTCATATAACCAGTATCTCTTTTGTTTGTATAACTTATATCTACAGTTGACCCTTGAACAACATGGGTTTGAACTATGTGGGTCCACTTACAAGCACATTTTTTTCCAATAAATATTATAAATGTGTTTTCTCTTCCCCTGTGATTTTCTTAATAACATTCTTTTCTCTAGCTTACTTTATTGTAAGAATACAGCATATAATACATATAACATACAAAATATGTGTTAATAGACTGTTATTGGTAAGGCTTCTGGTGAACAGTAGGCTATATTAGTAGTTAAGTTTTAGGGGAGTCAAAAGTTATACATAGATTTTCAACTGTGTGTGGGGGTCAGCTCTCCAACCCTAGTGTTGTTTAAGGGTCAACTGCATACCCCTACCTTTTGCAGGCCCCAAGTCTTTCTCTTTTGTTTGGATTTAAAACCTCTAGTCCATGGAACTGGCAAATACCTTAAGAAACTGTGGCTATGGATCTAATTGATTATTATAGGCTTCCTGGTTTCTGTTTGTTTTTAAGACACTAGAGATTAACATTATAGTCCTGAGAGCTCAATTATACATGTTAGAAACTGAGTATTTTGGATTTTTCAAGGTACTTTTATCTGCCATATTTGTGAAAACTAAGGTTTGATACATTTTTTTTTATCATTAATGTGGAAAACAACTTCTTTTATGTCTTTACTTTTATAATATGGTTTTTGAAAATTGTTTTTCGGTCAATATCTTGGTCATTTATATGTTTATAAGATCCCATTTAAGAGTAAGAGGTAAAGATAAATGCACCATCCTAAGATAACAAAATTTGTGACTATGGGCAGACTTCTTTAACGCTCCAAGTCTTTTTTTCTATTTATAATATGAAATGTTTTGCATGAAGGGCACCATTAGAATTCCTCTGGGAATATTTTATTAAATATATAATTTTTTTCACTCCAGAATTGCTGAATCAGAATCTCTTGGAGTTAGGTCCCAGGCATTTGGGTCTCAGCATACACAGAATTCTTTGTCTGGAGACACAGGGAGACTTTATATCATATCTAGAGTGAGTTAACACAATTGTTTCATCTCTAATTTCTTTGTTAATATAAACTGTGTGTGACAAGGACACACACATTGTTCAACACTAGGCTTAATCACTTCAGTGAATGTGGACGTGGAGATGCAGGATGTGGCCGGCAGGAAGCGGGTGTCTTTAGGGTCACAGTGACTCGGTGTGATCCTAAAAGCGGATCTCTGTGAGATCACAGTGACTCTATAAGACCACAAAATAATGATTTGGAAACTTGACTATTTTTGTTTTGTTTGCATTCTGTAATTATTTACTTTTTGATTTCTCTTTAGTACTTGGGAAAGATTTTAGAAAAAATGCACCTTGTTTCAATCAGCCCGATTAAGAGGAATCACAGAAGGCAGATGTGCAAAGTTGAGCTGGTTTTAGAGAGGAAAAAGAACACCATAGCTCTGGGGGCTCAAAGTGGCAAAGAGAAAAGGATGCCTCAGGAGGAAGGAAAGGAGGGTGCCTGGGTACCCTCCCCATTCAGACAGTCTTCTTTTTGAAGTATTTTGGACAGTGGGATGCATTTCCTGCATGTGAATGTGTGCTCTGAAGAGAGGCTCATATCTTCTCTTGAATCTCCAGAGATCCTTTTCCTAGGTTCTCTCTGGGATAGATGGTTCTATCCCAGAAATGACAAAGGAGCAACTTCCAATAGAAGCCAAGGCTGTTGGAGTCGCACAGGGAGTTCTTGCCCACAGGGGAAAACAAAGGGCATATTTATTTTGGAAGAGTTCTAGCTCAGTTCAAATTCACCAGTCTGTGCAGCTCAGTTCAAACACACTATCCCCTATGGCATATTTCCATATTCAATGCCAAGAGCTGCAGATTTCAAAATGGAATTTCCCTTGAATGATGAATCAGGCAGCATGGTGTATCAAGCAAGGCCTTTAGAAATAGATGGGCCTGTGTTTTAATTCTGTCTGGGTTACTCTGGGCATGTTACTTAACCTCTTTTTGCCTTACTTACTTCATCTGTAAAAAGAATAATAATGCCAATTGCAGGATTAGATTGAATGTGATGGCTCGCAACAAATGCTAACTTTCATTTCTTAATCAACAAATAAAGGGTACATTCTCCTAACTAACTGCATAGAAACATATGACACTAAAAGCAGATGCTTGGTTACTCGAACCTTCCACAATTGGTATGGATGGCATCACTGGAGATATAACAATCTCCACCGAGCTTTCTGGAGCTTCATTTTAACTAGCCTGCAGAAGTCTTGTTCATTGTTTCTCATAAATTTCTAATTTCCATGGAGGTTCAGATAGTAACTATGGTCCGATTTTAAGTTCTTGGTTTTGACTAAAGTGTCTAGTTCAGATTTTGGTTCTGGCTGGCACCTGTCCATCCATCAAATATTTATTCCATACCTAATGAATGCCAGAAACTATGGAGAATAAGACATGGTTCAGATCCTCAAAGGTCTCTAAGTCCTCGGGGAGGTAGATATGAGAGTGCACTATTGGCATTAATTATGAGGGGGTGATCATAGGAGGGACCCTGAGGGTCCTCTCGCCCAAGCCTGATATTCTAGAAAGGCCTCAAATTATATGCAGATGAGGTGATCTACCTGGGTACAAAGATATATGAACAGATTTGAAAGAAGTTCTACTACTGCCTATAATGAATAATAAAATAATATGTATTTTAAAAGGATTTTTAATCTTGTGAATAGCAGTTTTTGAAAACCTGTTTGGCACTTCATTTTTCAATGTAAGTAGAATCCCCCCAAATATGGCCTGATGTCTTGGTCTGGTCAACGATTCATGGTTCTGAGGGAGAAGAGAGAAGGAAATCTGGAGAAGGCTTCAGACAGAGGATAATGCTCGAGCACTGCTGGGCAGAAGAATGGGGAGGAAGGGGGTGCCCTTAGGCCAGGATGTTCAGGGGGAAGCAAACAACATTTACTAGGACACAGAGACTGACATGTTTGTGGAACTCAGCAAATACTTCTTTGATTTTTAAATTGACCTTTGTCTTCCGTTGCTTCACCTCAAAAATAGAGGGAACAATTCTGACCTCGCCATATACAGAATCATAATTCGAGAGGTAAGAAAAATTAGAGAGTCATTTTATTATTTCATTACAAGGTATCATCATTTAGCTAATTTGTGATTCCACCTGCATCAACAGGCTGTATATAAATAAACTAGTAATAAAGTTTTTTTATTTCTAATTAGACCAAGTCGAAATTTTCGTCTTAATACAGGTTAAGGTAGAATAAACAAATAAATAAAATGCTTGGCACTGGATTTAATGCAGAGCCCTACATGTTTTTCTCAAGATGGAAATAGCTTTATTATTTTGTTTTTCTGTTTTTTTTTTTTATAAAATTAAAAAAAGATTTCATTGAATGTGAAAAGAAATAGGATAGTTGTCTTAGATGTCTGATAGGTAATAATCTTTAAATAGTAAAAAATATTATTTTTCTACTATACTGATATGAAGCACATGCTAATTCCAGTGGGAGGTGATTTGCTTTTCCTTTGCATGACCTATAAAAATGATTTAGTAAGGAAATTTCCAAATACAAGCAAGATTTCAAGATAAATAGACTGTTATGGAAAATAAACATTTTAGCAGGATTCAGCTATCTGAAAAAAGTGTCATGATAACAAAAACCCTGTTTTATTATTAATCATTCCCCTGTCTGCTTAAAGAACTGCCTCCGATCCAGCTCTCTATAGGCCAGCTATGTGGCCTTGAGCGAGTAATTTAACATCGCTTTCTTCAGCATTCCTCTCTTTATCCTGGAAATAGGAATTACACTATCAATTCAATAGGTTTTTGTTCATATAATACTTGTAAAGCACCTAGCAACTGTCTCAGGCAAAAATAAGTGCCTAATGCCATCTTTCTAGTTTCCTTTCAGCTGGCAAGCCTTTTCCATGGTTTTCCCTATCTTCAATTTGTACTCACACAGCACTTTTGGACCTCTGATTCAGCCTGCCATATTCTGATTACTCATTTATATCTACTTTTCCTAATAATCGGTGAGTTCTTTGAGGGCAAAGACTATGTGGCTAGTTATTTTCTGTATCCCTGGTGTGAAGCGAGGTCCTGGTGTAAATAAGCGATCAGCAAGCATTGTTGCCTTGAACTTTTGGTGGTTATCAAAATAGATCCAAAAGGATACTTAGTTAAAAACTTTTTAAAAGTGCAGTCTAGTTTACATCTGTCCCTGAATGTAACAAAATCTTCTTCTTTCCAAATATTATTGTCCTAGTTACTAAATCAGATTGGCCTCCCACATGATTGGTCCAAATTTTTAACTATGGCATTACATCGGAGGTTGTGGTATCCTGAAGCAGCTGAGGTTTAAGATAGACATTACTAAAACTTCCTGAGGATTCACGATTGCCTAGCCCCAGAATAAATACAGGACTGATTGAGGAAGCTGTAAAGTTCTTGAGGGCCTTCATATCAGATTTCTATTGGTGCTGGGTAGATCCAGTGGTGTCCTGCTTCCAGTAGAGGAATAGATTAGTTGACCTCCCAAGATAACATGCCTGAGCCTGTGGGTTTGGTTTGCTAAAATTATTTTACTATACCTGTGCACTTAAGGTTTCCAGTGGGCTTTCTATCCTTGGGAAAGCCATTAGGGGTACTCCACGGGGGTCCTCGGGTTTGGGTTTGGAAGGAGAGCCTTGTGTTCCTTTAAAGTTATGGACCACACACATTCCCTGCAGGATGAGGGGGAAAAAGATTGGGTCAGACTACAGCCTTCAATGCATGGCCACCTCTGAATGTGACAGGCCTTTCCTTAGATTATCATTGCCCAAGTGACTTTCTTCCTTTGAGCCAGCAGATAGGGACCATGGAAAGACCTGGAGTATGGTCTAGGGTGTCTGCTGAGCACAGTCTAGGTGCCGAGGAAGCATCTGTTTGATCGTCAGATGGCTAGTGATAATCAATCCACCCCATTGAGCCTGTTTCCTCACCTGTAAAATGATAATGATATAATACCTGCCTCATAGATCTGTAATGATAAAAAAAAAAAAATTGTAAACCACCTATAATTAACAGCTAACACTTACTGAGGGCCACTATGTGTCTGGCACTGTTCTGAGGGTTGTACCATATTTCATTTAACTTTCTCAACAATCTCACAAGAAAGGTATTATTATGATCTCCAACTTAGATAAGGAGGCACAGAGAAGCTGGATAACTTGCCCAAGGTCACACAGAGATTTAAACTCCATAGCTCACAACACTATAATATTTTGCCTCTTAAGTGGCAAACATATAGCAAATACCCATTCAAGATTAGCAGTCTTTAATTCTTGTGTAAGATGATCATCCTTAAATTTTGTGACTAGTATTTACTTAAGATTAAATAACTCATCATGGCATTCTTCTGTTTTTGCTTCCATTAAAAAAACTTTCCTCTACATTACTACCCACTTTTCTTATTTCCTACTGGGCCCCTTCAAAATCGAGTCTGTTTTTACCATCTGCTTTGCTTCCTTTGCCCGTGTAGAGTTTATCTGTTTCTTTCCATACTTTCTTCTTCCATTGTTCTCTGTCTTTGTTTATATGTCCAATACCTTTTAATCTTTCCTGTAATTCTTCACGCCCTGCAGAACATTTCCATAATATTCTCTGCTTTTTTTCATCTCACTCTCCAGTTCTGCTTAAACTTCCTCCATTCAGGAAATGAGAGAAGTAGAAGGTGTAAGCACTCTGGAGTTGAAGAGACTCGGGTTAGATTTGTAGCTTATTGGCTGTGTGGCCATTGGGCAAGTTACTTATCTTGAGCCTCGCTTTCTTCATCCAAAAAATGAGGATGGGCTATTGTTAGGGTCATCCTAGGAGCCCACGATCCGGTGTATGTGAATTGTAGGGTAGTAGTAATTGCTCAATTAATAATCCTTTGCCCCTTTCCCCCTCTTTCATCTTCATAGGAAACACAAAACAATAATGAGCATATGCCACAACTATGCTCCTATTCTCAGACTCCTCTCTTTTTCTCTCTATCTTCTCTCCAATATCTGCTTTGAAATGCTTTCACTCTCTTCTCTGACATCCTTCCCCTCTCATTTCCCAGCTCAGTGTGTGTGTATATGAAATATATATATGCACACATGCAGACTCAGTGAGAGACAGTGTAGTATGTCTCCTACCAGAGCAACTTAAGAGCAGGTTTGGGTCTTCCATAAAGATCGTTCATGGAAAACAAATTTTGATATTTGCTATCAATTGGGAAGGCAACAATAGTCCAAATAGTAAACTGAGTGGTAGGCAACAGGGCTGTGAGTCACTGAGAGAAAGTAAGTTTAATGTTAAAGTGGCATTTGTATAGGGGGCTATAGCAAACACCAAGGATTTTACAGATTTTTTCCCATTAAATTTCTTGGGACAGTCAAGACTGCTCTTCCTAGCTGGGGATGGCTGGTTCTAGGACTGATCAGCAACATTGTTTGGCCTTTCTTTTGAGCTCAAGCCTTTATTTATGAACCATTGAACTCTCTTTGAGAACACTCTCTTCTATTTAAGTCAACTGTATTCTTTCCTTCCTTTAAGAAACAATCTTAGGGAAATATTCTCTCTGATATGTGAACAGCCCAGGATCATCTCAGCACCACTTTTCCTGCAGCTTCACCCAGAGAATTTTCATTTAAATCCTTGTCTTTCACGATAGAAGGACTTGAAAAGGCAGAGGCAAGCTGTGTAAAGGTTGATGTATTCCAAACCCCTTTCTTTTTGAAACATAAAAGGATGGGAAAAAGGATGGAAAGCTGGACTTTAAACCTTTACGAAAGAACTTCCGGAGAGGAATCTCATTTAAATGGTTATTTTGGTTATTTTTAACATTGCTTGTAGTCATTTTTTTCTAAATAAAAATGAAAAATTAAAATTTAGTCTTTTAAAATTTATTTTATCGAGATCTATAATAAACTAAATTTTGAGTTGAAAATTTTGGTGCTGGTTGAAAAGATAATGCAAATCCTGTGATAGTGATCCTGTGATCACTATGCCCAATATGCTGCCTAAACTCCGAGCTGTCTGCAAGTACTAAGTGGTGGCTTTTTTTTTTTTTAATACAAAACTTTACTAGATTATTCATATGAGGAAATAAATTTGAGAAGTTATTTTAAAACAGTGCCCAAGAAGCATGTTCAGATAATAACAGAGGCCTTCTAAAAAGTCTGGGTGTGGTTAGCTGAGAGTTTTCATATTTCCAAGTGGGATATGCAAGTCTGGGCCAGAGCTGAGTTTCTTGGGATGCTGGAGAAGGGGCTGCCTGCTTCCACCAGTAGCCTTCATTCTCTGTTCTTCCCCCCAGCAACACTTAGCTTCTGTTCCCCATACATTCTGAACAAATATTTTAGAACAATGGTTTGAAGGTATGCCAATTACTAGTCTGCCCAGCCCCAGGCCCCAGCACAGTGTTGAAGGAAGAGACACAAGTCATCTTTCTTACGCGTTCCTCTCCCTGATCCCCAGAGGGATATGCAATCATATTTCTCAAAGAACGGGTGCTTTAGAAATCATTCTTGCAGCAAAAGGATGCCTAATACTCGGAGAATAATTGCAACTCACAAGGTTGGGGTCAGGGGAACGCAAGCTTAGAACTGTGAAGTCTGAGAAACCTGACTCTCCATGGTCTTGGGCATCCTTTCTGAAGGAAAGTGGTAGAGAGAGGGAAGCTGACCTACCAGAAACAGGGCTACAGCAGTGCCCAGGATAAAGCCCGCGATCACATCGGAGCAGTGGTTTCTATACTCAGAGACCCGGTTGAGGCCCGTCAGGAAGGCCGTGCAGAGGGTTCCGAGGCACAGCACTGGCTTGGCCAGTCGACTGCTCTTCGTCTTGATTGTGCTTGTGATGTACATCTGGAATAGGACAGAGACTGGGGAGTGACTGGACCAGGCAGCCTCCTCATACAGTACACACGCACACACGTATGCACATACACCAGCATAGGCAAATAGAGGCGGTGCCAAAGCAACCACATCAACTAGTTGAATAATTCCCCTGAGTTACTCAGTAAAGAATTTGGGAAGGAAACCAGCACAGCAAGAACAATGAAGAGATGCACATTCATCATGGTGTTTTGTATTCTCATGGGCGTATGAACAGAAATTATAATGACATGAAAAATGACTACATAATAATGATCAGATTTGGAACATGCAGTTTTTATGCAACAAGTTAATAAAACTCATATAAGATTCTCAGATACCAAGTAAATTTTCTATGAGAGTGAAATTTATGGGAGAGAAGCCTAGTAGCTATACATTTTACTTTTTGCATCCCCCCCCCGCCCATAGTTCAAGCTGATTCTTCACACTTTCAAACAATGAATACAAGAGTGTTAACCGATTAGTTGGTTGAATTAGAACTTCTACACCAGTGTGTCACACAGATAGATTTCAGCTGTGCTGGAAAATTAATTCCCACGTTCTTCGGGACAACTGTGATCGGCTCTCTCCATTTACTCCAATATTAAATTTTTTTTCAATGTGTGCCATACATAAGAAAGATTTGGATAACTGCTAAGTAAAGAATGATTAAACTTATGACATAGGAAATTTATGAAGCCTAAGTTTATGTAAGCTGTTCTTATTTCTTTGTGAGGAGCTGGTGGTGCAGAATTAGGAAGATGGACCTTTTTCTAATAAGTAAACACGTTGTCAGATCACTTTGGTAATAGTTACAAGAAACCAGTAGAGGGCATTACTGATCCATCATTTCTTTAACAAATGAAATGAGTTTGTGACCCTGAAAAATAGTATGCCGATACTTAAATTATAGCCTATAGCGTGTTTGCGTGGCCTGAGCACATACAAGTTCAAATAGATGCATTTTACAATATGATAATTGAAATTGTTAATTTCCTAAAATGATGCTTCAATATTGATGTGAATACTGGATGATGGAATTGTCTTTATTATATTGTAGCAGATGCCCTACAAAACTGTGGTTAGATCAGAGTCACATAAATTAGAGCATATAATTATACCATTCTGAGGCGATGTAAGAAATGTGATGTAGCATTTATGCTAGGTATATTTAAGTTTAGTTTTTTATGCTTCTATATTGTTTTTAAATTATAACCTTTATCAGTCTTTCTCATAAGATTACAAACTATTAAGAGCATGAAGCCTATAGCTAGTACTCTTCACAGGATGAACTAGTACTTAGGAAATTTTTGTCGAATAATTTCTGAAAGCGCTTCGCACATACCAGGGGCTCAGGAAAGTCTGCACAACTGGAATCTTGTGTCAGGGTTTATCTGATGATTGTCCGTGGAGCATGATTTGAACTGCATCATATCGGAGACCTTAAAACGCGTGCTACAGCTGCATCTATTCTAAGTAAGCTGACTGTACTTACTTCTTTCTCCCCAAAAGAAATTTACATCTCACTTGATGAGAATAGTTAATTATGAGTAACAGATTTAATTTTATAATGGTGTCGTAAAATTAATTTCACATAGCAATGACGAGTTTGCTAAAAATACAAAAAAGGTGCAAGAGTACATTGCTTCATTGCTTTAGGTTCTAGATAATTTAGGGCAAATCAATATTTTGGAAATTAAAAAATATGCTGAATGCCCAAGAAGACTTTCTTTGCTTAAATAATGTTTGGCATAGGTTTTTGTTTGTTTGTTTTTTGTTTTGTTTTGGTAAAGTGGAGAAGCTCACTGAACTATAAATGATCTGTCTTGTAAACTGAGACTTCTAATATCATTAACATTCATGTTTCTTTAATGTGGGGGTAGTGAAATAACTTTTATCATGTATTCATTAAAGAGTAGCTCTAAAAGGAATCACTAGGAAGACTTATTTTGGATAACTGCTGGTTGATGTATTAATCCTAAAAATATGATCCTGTAAATGGGACACAAAGGGACCTTTGTTTTAAAGAGAATATTCGGCAATTTATTTCAAACTCTACTAAAAAGACTGGTAGTCAGTCACCTTTTCCCCACCCTGAATGTATATGTTTGGGGTGGTGGCAGAGACGCTTTTCCATCAGAGGCCGACTATCAGTGGAGGGGATGGGAATGCGCTCCCTGAGGGTGGGGGTGGGGCATGGGTGTGCCCAGAGTCTCTGGGAAGAATGGGTGGTTCAAAAGGGTCTTTCCTTTGTCTTCTCCTTCCTCACATTTCGCTGAGAATCATTAGACTAGTCACATACTGAACATGAAAGAAGTAAGAAAAAGGGCTGTTTTTGACCAATAGTTGCTCTTCCATAGATAATTGCATAAGAAATCAAGCCTTTGAGATGATCCCTAAGCATAGTCCAGAGAAAGGTGAAATGAGTTCATTTCCTAAATGGATGTAATTAGGAGTAGAAAAAAAAAAGAGGGACGCTATTTTTTCTTATTGTATTTTAAGATGTGGAATGCACTTTAAGTTTTCTCTGTGACGAGAGCAAAAAATATAAAAAGAACATTATATCTCAGTGGCGCAGTCAAAGCCTGTGAGACCTGGAGAGAAGTGAGAAGTGAACTTTTGGGTGTTGGGGGTCTTGTAGGATCACGCATATGTCCTGGCAAACTCATGGAGAAGAGTGTCAGGAGGAGCAGAAGAAAGCTGTGTCTTTATCTTGGGTTTGCTGCACTGCCAGGGGAGCCTTTCATATAAGGCCCACACCTGCAAATTTGTAGGCAGGTGTGAGACATCTGCGCTGTTCCAGAACCAACAAAAACTTTGGCAAAGAGTGTTGCTGTGGATGGCGAGAGAATCCTAGACACGGTGCCAGGAGTCTGGGTGCCAGCTCTAACCGTGTGTTCTTAACTATTCTCTGGACCTCAGTTTCTGCATCTATAAAATGGGAGGATTTGACTAAGTGATTATTAACATTCCTTCCAGACCTAATATCCTCTGGCAGGATATTACACTAGGATGTTGGGGGTGGGGGTAACAGCATAATATTATATAGGGGAAACATGTTGTAACGTGACTTTAAAAATCACTGTGACAGCGATGAAAGAATGGGGGTGAGGAGGGCAGAGAGATGCACATCCCAGCCAAAACTCGACTTGGGAAGGATGACAAGACTCGCATACTCACCGTGGCGTATAAGGCGGAGTAAATGCTCAGAGCAGCGTGTTTGGAAGGAAAGGATCTCCGAGCCTTTTCTATCACTTCCAGGTCCCCGGTACAAATGTTCCCATTGTTTATAAACTGGTGGTGGGCTCGGCAGTCTGTACTGGTGTAGTTCGGCTTGCACACCGTCAAGAAGTACGGCGTTAGGTGCCCAGTGACTACTTGTCCAGCGTTTACAAAAATGTCAGTAGCAAAAAGTCCAAAAGCAAATACCCCTATAAGGAGATTTAAAATTATTAGACATAGTGACAGACACCATTGATAGGTTTTGTCCCTGAGAGAAAATGGTGGTGATTCCATGATGACCTATCAGAAAGGTCCTCCCCAAAGTCAAATTGTCCCCTGACTTTTATCTGTCCAGGGAGTGATGTCTGCTCTTCTCAAATCATGATTTCTTCCAAACTGATGCAGACATTTTGCTGTTAGCGTTGTATTGTTTTGTATAAGTATATTAGAAGCAGCATATTCTAATGGAAAGAACTTGAATTTTGGAGTCACATGGACTCCAGTCCTACCTTTGGTGACTCATTCACAGAATAAGTTATTTACCTTCTCTGAACCATGGTACCCTCGGCCACAAAATGATTGGAGGGAGTGATACTTCTAAAAGGAGTTGGAGAGATAAAATAAGATAGGCACAAAATACCCCAGATGGTGCCCGGCTCTAAGCAGTTACTCAACATCAGCTCTCTTTCTATAGAAAATAGTTTCTTCCTGTTTGAAAATGTAAATTCTCCTAGCAGAAGTTATCTCTAACATCGTGGCAGGCAAGAGTGAATGAGGTCGTTAGGGAGTTGTCCCTAAAAGAGAGAAAAAAGATCATTCCAGAAACCTTGATTGAATTGGATGTTTCATTTGACATTGGAAAGAGAAAACCAGAAGAAAGGAAGTGTTAAAGATGACTGTTGTCGACTGTATTACTTTCCCATTACTGCTATAACAAATTACCACAAACTGAGGGGCTTAGAACAACACAAACTTATCCTCTTACAGTTCTGGAGGTTGGAATAGGTTTCACTGGGCTAAAATCAAAATGTGGGCAGGGCTATGTTCCTTCTGTAAGCTCCAGAGTAGAATTCATTCCTTGCCTTTTTCAGCTGCTGGAAGGTGCCATTATTCCTTGTCTCGTGACCCCCTTTCAGAAATCATATCATGATGACCTCTGCTTCCACTGTCACATCTCCTTCTCTGACTCTCTTGCTTCCTCTTATAAAGACCCTTTGATCATATTGGGCCCACTGGATAATCCAGTACAATCTCCTCATCTCAAGATCCTTATTTTAACCACACCTGTAAATTCTCTCTTGCCATGTAAGGTACCATATCTACAGTTTCCAGGGATTAGGATATGGATATTTAGGGACAGGAGAGTATTATTCTTTCTACCACACTGACTGTCGTTTGGCTGAGAATCCTGTGAGTAGGCTATATTTCCTGGATTTTTATCTGTTCTCTGGCAAATTCCAAAGGATTTACACCACTAAGCTTGAAAATGGACAGGCAGATCTCCTTACAGGAAACTTCACTGTGAATTTGTTTGAAGCCTATACAGTACATCTGTAAATTGTTAAGTATATCAAATATATCAAGAGATGCTATGCAGTGCCAAGGTATGTATAAGTTCCTTGAAGGGATAAACCCTACTTTTCAAATGCAGCTGAATTATGGGTCAAGTTGGCAAGTACGAGAGGCTAACCCTTGTAAATGTCAAGGGTCTGCTATAGTTTCAGCTACATTTCTACCCAATTTTGACCCCCATATTTAATGTCCTAAATCTACATATTGTTCCAATATCAGCACCCAAAAGTTAATCCATTAGAGCAGAAACGGGGATGAGTTTGGCTGAAAACTTCATCCGGTTTTCATTTTGATCTGTATTGATTGCCATAATTTTCTTTTTATATGTCTTTGCCAGGATGTGCTTTATCACAATGAGAACTGGTTCTTTTAATAGCTCAGCCAGCTCACTCTCATAGGGTCTGACCTCTGAGAGCAGGCGTTCATTGATCATTCGTGGCAATTTTCACCCCTACATTCCAGAATGGCTAGAAACTATTTTACATCTTCAAGCAAGATTCTCAAAGAGCAGGTCTCTGGCTTTTTTAAGGGGCAATAAGTCTGTCGAGACATACTTTTCTGGGAAACTAGGGTAATTTATGAATTGAAAAGGGAAAAGTGACAGCATTTTCCTCTGGCATTTTATTTGTCAGAAGTGCTTCCAATTTGAGTTTGTTCTTTCTGAGACAGGATTTCTATGCTCCTTGTCTTGGTGTCCGAAGTGCCAGCTCCGTGGTCACAGTGATTCTGTGACAGGCAGTTCTCCTCTTGGCTGTCGTGTGATATTGCTTCTGAAAGTAGCTTTCCCCAGTTCTTCTCTGCCTCTTCTGGATTCTGTCTACTTCTCCCGACAATTTAACAAGTATCTGCTTTCCAAACATTTCATTCTGGTGCATTTGATCTAGCTTCATAAGGGCACTGAAGCAGCCCAAGGAATCCACTTACCTGGCATAGGCCATGCCAACAAAGGGAAGTGGCACCTCACAGATAACGTCAGAATCATACTGGGCTTTTGTAAGAAACTCCAGCCATTCCTGTTACTTAACCCTGAGCTCCTTGCATATAATGTTACAACCCTCAGAAACTAAAAATAACGAATTTTTTGTCCTCAGAGTCAGATGGAACACCATTGATGGTCTCCTATATTGCAAAGCTTGATAGTTTTAAAATGTCTAGATACCCTAAAATTGGTGTCTAGAATTCTTTAAGTGAGATCATATATTGGAAATGTTAACAGATACTTTTATTCATGCCCTCCCTAGTAGGTTCTGTTTATCTTATGGCTCTGCTCCCAGCAGTGTTCCTTGCTTTGGGAGAGCTGATTACATTTCTGAATGGATTTACAGCAGACAAAAAAGACTAAAAGTGAAGTGCTTTTGGTCTGCCAGAGCTATGTGCTCCAGACACTTGTTATTGTCGTTGCTTCGTTGATTTGGAATTCCGAAAAGGCTTGGCTGGGAGGACCAAGAGCCATGGTCTGTAGGCTAAGACCACTGAGTTTCAGAATCAACCCTAGAGCAGGGGAGGATGTGGCTGAGGATGTCACTCACGGAGGAGACAGAGCCCTGTGTGTCTGTGTGAAGGAGTGGAGGGCACTCCATGTTCCCTGCCTCATTCTGATTGTTGGAAATCTAGTTGAAGTGTGTCCTGTGCCTCTCAGGCTGTAGCTCAGGAGCCCTGCACACCATTTAGAGAAGTTTCACATTCAATGTGGTATCAGAGCAACAGGGCATCTGAATTAGCAATGTCGGCGGGAGGGTCAAATTGGTTGAGCTCAAGGTCCACCTCACAGGATTCACACATTCTGGCATGGAATGGAGTAAGCTGTTGTGAATACCCACAGGCCTAAGAGGCAAGGGGCATTTGAATCAGAGGACCAGGAGGCTAGAAGAAGCCTGAAATCAGGACAAAAAGATTGGTATCAGTTACAGAAAATAGGGTGGCAGTCGCTCCATTGGATGAATTCTGCTCTCTGTATTTCCTTGAAACTGTCTCCTCTCCTCCAGCATTCTTCCAAACGTATTTAGGGACATGCTGCTGCTCAACGACTAGGCAGGAAGTGGCAGGGCATGGGCATTTGCCATCTTGCTTCTGAGATTAGACCAGTGCGCTCTGGAGAACAGTGCATGCTGGGCACTGCAGCTTTGTGTTCACTACATCTTTATAGCAGTGAGGGTGTGGGGAGATGCCAGTTCATTGGAGCTCAGGAGCGCTAGTAGAGAGCCTGCTAACTTGGGATTGGACTCAGTGCTGTACACACCGACGGGTCTCAAGCTGAAGCTCTGAACAGTGGGCCAAGAGCAAGCCATACTTCCATTTGATGAATATCGAATGTATATAGATCTTGCCCCGCTTAACAGCAAACAGGGATAGATAGGTGCCAGAGGTGGGTGGGTGGTGGGGGGAAATGGGTAAAAGGGGTCAAAAGCCACTAAGTTCCAGTTATAAAATAAAAAAAAATCATGGGGATATAATGTATAGCATGGGGACTATAATTAATAAGACCACATTGCATGTTTGAAAGTTGCTTAGAGAAAACTTAAAAAGTTCTCATCATAAGAAAAAGTTTTGTAACTATGTACAGTGATACATGTTAAATAGACTTATTGTGGTGATCATTTTGCAATATATACAAAAGTAAAATCATCATGTTGTATATCTGAAACTAATATAATGTTATAGGTGAATTATACCTTAATTTAAACTAAGAGTGAATAGGGAGAAATAATCTCCTATCACATGGGGTCTTGGGAAAAATACTCCTATTTTAGACTAGCATAGTACCATTGTACTTTTTTTGTACCCCTTGTACCAGTATGAATTTTAGATTTGTAAAATTATTCAATAATGTCCATCTTTCCTATTAGATGGGCAGTATATACAAGTTCTATAAGAGCAGAGATCCCATCTGCTTTTGCTTAATGTTATATTACAAGCACCTATTATCAAACCCGGCACGTAGTAAATATTTAATAGATATTCATGGAATCAATGGATGAACTACTGAAGATACTTCAGAGATTATCAGGAGAAGAGGAAGAAAGCGCATAGAAACTTGCCTACATTTTCTAACACATTGGTGTCTCACATCCCCGATTATATTGAATACAGGGTTGACAACAAATCATTTAGCATGTAAGTCGTAGGAACTATGTCTCTTTTTATAAACTTCACAAAATCCAGCATAGTTCTAGGCACCTAGCAAATGAAGAGAATAATTGAAAACTGGGGCTTTATGTGTCTCATGAGTCAGGAAACTTATAAATCATAATTTGCAATAAGAGCATTCTATATTTTCAATGCAACAAGAATAAAAAAGGAACCTTGAGTTGGAGTATTAAGATCCACGATATACATAGGAAAGACTTCTTACAGGAAACATTTGTGAAGCACAAGAAATCTGGAAGTCAAGAGGAATTTGGGAGAGTTTTACTTATGTCCCCACTTCTGATCTGAGAGCTGCAATAGTTGTCCGTTTAAATATTAATGATGGGCACATGGAAGCATGGCTCCTACAATAGTTCCATGTGGAGAAATCAACACAGAGAGCTTTAAAGAAGAAAAGGATGGTGAAAAGACATAAAAACACATTATCTGCATCTGATTGGTAATCCCACTGCTTCCTCAATATATATTCTCAACCTCTTATCAAACATTTCTAAAAGAGGACTGCTCTTTTGTCTGTGTATGGCAAGACAATGCATTGGAAGAGAGTATTTAAGAATTATTATGTTGTATGATGTTGAGAATGCTTGAATACTTTCCTGTTTTCAAAACTTAACCAGCGTTGGGATTCTTTTGTTGTGACTTGTCTACTGTGATGTTCAAGAAACAAGGTAACCTGACCTCAAATCAGTTCCTGGTCTTTGTTTTAGTGGGAAAATGATGAAAATCTTATCCCACACAAACAAGTACAAGCAGTTGGCATGAGTTCATCAGTGCTGTTTTTGACAGCAGAAGGGGGGATATCTAAGGAATTCTTATGTTCATTTTCCTCAAAGTACATTCCGATTCAATCACCAGCTCTTAATTCTAGATCATGTCTTTCATCAAATCCCCACTCTAAATAGAATACAAAATACAAAGAAATATGAAGAGTTTGTTGTTGCTTTTTTTTCTCTCCCCATATCAAGATCCCCAACGGAAAATTTCAATGGAGAAAGTCATTCAGCTGTTGCAAATGTGTTCTTAATTCAGCTGCGAAGACCATTCCTTCAGGAAACAACCGTTTCTTTAGGAAAAGAAAAGATGGTGAAATGATTTCTCCTTAACATGCTTTATGAAGATATTTATCTGCAGTTACCATG
Source organism: Pteropus alecto (assembly GCF_000325575.1). NCBI lineage: Eukaryota > Metazoa > Chordata > Mammalia > Chiroptera > Pteropodidae > Pteropus > Pteropus alecto. Next base: position 965,233 of record NW_006435793.1, read on the forward strand.
TTCAACCCATTTCCTTGCTAGAACCAACTGAGCAGATGAGGTGTTTAAGACTGCCATGAATATTGGTAAATAATAAGAAGAATAATAATGGAGGCTAATACATTGTGCTTTGTATTTATGCTTTGAAATATTATTTTTCTTAATTCTCATCATAACTCTATGAGGTAGACGATATTATCTCCACATTTCATAGATGAGGAAATTGAGGCACAGAGAGGTCAAATAACTTGATCAAGTTCACACGGCTAGTATATAGCAAGGCTGAGATTAGAAACTAGTGTGGCTCTAAATCCATACCCTTAATCATAACTCTCTAGCTTATACTTCCATGTACTTAAAAATATATATAGGTTGGTATTAGGCCATGAAGCACTTTAGCTCTGTATGCTCAATAGTGCACACACACACGTGCACGCATACATACACACACGCAGGCACTAAGAAGAGGAAAGGATTTAGAGCATGCCCCTGATGAAAGGTATCATCTTTTCACAACAGAACAAGAATTCCTCAATTTTTTAGCCAACAATTTCCCAAAAAGAATATGATAGAATACCTATGACATGTCATCATTGAATGAGGCAATTTTCTCATCACTTTGGCTATGAATCTGCCTTTTTTTTTCTAGTATAATACAAACGCCATCAGTGCAAATTGATCTATATATGTCAAATATTATCTTATACTTCAAAAAGAAGTTTCTGACAGACTCGAATAGTTAATTTCAGGAGTTCACAAAACAAGATTCTTGTGGTCTCTTTCTCCAATAGATGTTGCAAAAATACCAAAGGCTGACAGCTATCTACTTGTCTTGATGTCATGGTTTTAATTCTAAGTGTAGATTTTATTTAAATTAATTAATATCACAGGGTTATTATATAACTCATAGAAAAGGTTGTAAAAAAAGTTTTATAAATTGTGAGCTCTATATAGACATTAATTACCATTATTTTTATAACTGAGAGAAGTAGATGTCCTCAGTATTTTAAGTTGATTGTAAAATTATTTTTAAAACAGAGAAAAGTGACAAGAACCCTATAATTTTAACAACTTCAAACAAAAATTTGTCTCTATATGTTATTTATTCTTTATATTAATAAAGCACCTTTTACAATATGATGAGCTGGTGGTTTTTGAAAAATGCTCTATACTTGTCATTATAACTGCTCACCACAATAAGTTAAAATGAAGGATAAATACTCAATAAAGATGGTGGGTAATTCACTAGAAAACCCCCCGAATATTTTTTACAAATGAAAGAACAAACAAGTACATCTCTACTTCCCCAGAACATAAAATGACATAATTTCTTGATGACATGGTTGTATCGTACGTAATAGGAGTGTCCTCTTTCTCAGGACAGCATCTCTGCTTTATCTCTCAGCTGTTTGACTCTCTTTCACTCCTGCTAGCCTTTAAATATCTGATTCTCAGTTCTTCTAGGAAGTGTGGATCCAAGTGCTGATTAATAGAGACAAAAATCCTGAAACCTTGCCAGAAGCAATGATAATTTTACAGTAAAATGCATGGAGGATGTGGATGCAGACTAGTCCAGGAAGTATGCTCTAGATTAATAAACTCATTGTGGGGGTTCCTTACCTACCAAGGAATCTAAAAACAAGCATATGGAAGCCTAGAGGGCGCCAAATAATTGCCCTCAAATTCTGCCCTTTTGGATGCTTGTTTTTAAGTTTCTGAATCCAGCCCCATTCCAGATCAGCACCAAGCCCCGATGGGCTGCTGCCTGCCCTGCTGACGACTAACAGATACTGACCTGGTGCTCTTGCTCTCTGCTTGATGCATTTCCTAATCACTTCTAGTATGCTCTAATGTAATAATTTAAATGATTTCTAGAACGCACACTACTTTTTTTCCTTATAGGAAACTTTGAATTCACCCTTTCTTAATTGTTGGGAGTCATTTCTAATGTTCAGATAGTATTTTTGCTCCTTGCTGCGACAAATTTTGTTATGTGTGTAATATCTTACATAGCAAAAATATTCTTTTTAAAAAAAGTCCTTGAAATATACTTGTTTTCTTAAATTTTTACAGCAGTGGATCTCAACTCAGGGTAATCCTACCCAAAGGAGACAGTTTTCAATGTTTGGAGACATTTTTGATTGTCACTAGTCAGGGAGGAGAGTGCTATTAGCATCTGGCAGGTAGAGGCCAGGGATCTTACTAAACATCCTACAATGTATAGGACAGTTCTCCACCCCTATACAGAAAAGAGGTTGAGAAACTCTGCTTTAGAGCAAATAAATTCATTTTGGTGCCAAGAATTTGCACTGGCTAATCTGCAAAATGCTAGAGAAAACAGCAGTCTACTCAGTCCTTTTATTTGAGTCTGGCCTCCAAACATTTCCAAGGGAGGGCCCTTGGTAAAGGATCATTAGAGTCTCATGTGACTAAATAACTTTCCTCTTGATAATTAGAGTGACCTCTAGAGTTCTGGGTCAGGAGTCTTGTTTGGATCCGAAATGTTCTGGTTCACTGAGGATGACATTCAGAGGGAAGATCTGTTCTCTGTACTGATCAGAGTCACCGAAAGCAGCCTCGCCACAATTTCTTCAGAGCTGAGCAGAGGATGATCCCTGGCTATGCCTTTTGGGTCAACCAAGCTCCTGGTTTCAGCATCCCACCTCTCCCTACATCCTTGATCCCCACATGCAGGGCCAAAATCCTGATCCCTAGTAGGAAGTACCAAACATCTTAGTCTCAAAGTCTGGTGGCTTGGTTACTCATGGAGTCCAAAAACTGAGGTCCCATTTTTTCCCCCCAAGATCCATTCTGGCTTCTCCTTCTGACCTATATACTTGAGCTGCAACTCTGCTTCCTATTGCTGAGTTTTAGAAATATCTTCACCTGCTTGTAGGCCCATGCCCTGACTTGCTCTTGACATTTTTTTCTTTGAAGGTCTAGCTTCTTTTCTCAGCGTTAAAGTTGGGTGCCTAGGCACTTGGGCACTGCAAGTTATTTTTAGACTGTCCAGCCGGGCTCGACTTCCTTGGTCAGCACATGTAGCTGATCTAGTTCACTGGAAATCTGGTTGGCTGGGATGGTCCCTGTCCTGCTATGACATCACTGCCAACTTTAGGCAATTCTCATTGTAGAACAGCTTCTCCCTCCTCATTTAAAATTGCGTATCTTCTTCCACAAACTCACAATTTCCCTTCTTCTCTATAGCACTTATCTTCTCATGAACATTGTAATTTATTTATTTTGCTTGATGCCCGGCTTTTTCCACTAGAATATAAACTCAATGAGGGCAAATCTCTTCCTGCTTGGTCCACTAATATATCCTTAACATCTTAATCAGTGCCTAGTGTATGGTATATGCCCAACAAATTATTCATTGAAGGTTGAATGAATGTGATCAGTCCTCCAGTTTGTAATTTAATTATAATAAGTAAATGCAAGCATAAGTGGACCGATTGAATCAAATAAAGTCTCTTCAGATAAAGTACAATTAAATGACTTTCAAAATTGAGAAGGATTCTCCAGTTCTTGAAAAGGCTAACATTAAGCTTGTCTCAGGGTATCAATTCTTACAACCATAAAACACTGTGACCTTTGAAATTGCATTTAAAATATTCATGCTTCATTTAGATCACACTTAATTTATAGCAATTAATTAGTGTTACATGAATTAACTATTTACCCTGGCGCTTTCTATTCTGTCCAGTGCTACTAAATCCTTAGACCTGACTGAAATGGAATAAAGCTTGCTTGGAATTTAATTAAATTTTGATTAGAAGTAATAATGGAACAACTATGTGATTCCAACTGAAAAGGCTGTAACAAAAAACTTCTGGATGACAGGCTATTTTAGATGCTAATAGACAGTCTAATCTTGGTATATTTGGATCGGTTTTTTTCTTTAACTCGAAAGAAACTAGTTATTCAGGAAAAGGTTAATTTCCTTTGCTTCTGTATGTTAAACATCCCCTAAACTCTCAGAATTCTAATGCTTTTTATTCATTATCTTTCAATATTAAATCAAAAATTGCTATTTAATAATTGATATTTACATGAATATATTTATTCAAGTATATTTGTGAATGAAAAGAATTGAACTTATCCTCATAAATTTGGGGGAAAATGTGACTTCCTTATTTTGCTTTGCTGCTGAAAAAGTAGTTCAGGGGTTTATCTCTCTTGAGAACTTAAATCTGTATATCGTTCAGTTTCACGCAATACCAAAAGAAATGGTGTAAGATGGGAAGGAGAGGGAAGAAATGAGGAAAGAGAGAAGTCCAAATATGTGTTACATTTTGTTTTTATAAAATATCGGTCAAAATTGTTAGTTCAGCCAACTCTTTTCCTCCATTTGCATATCATGGATACACAACTTAAGAAATTACACAATGGTTTAGAAATGGGTAGAGGAGTTTACCTATGAGGGTTTATACCTAAAGCATAGGAGGTGGGACATCCTTCTTATAATGATAATCTGGGGGAAAAAAAATACATTGTTGGATTTGTGAACCAGAGGATCTCAATCCTCTCTGTCAAGGTCAACACAATTAGCATTTATCTACAGGAGGAGATGGTTTAATTTGAATATTTTCCCCTTGACTTTGCTATTCTTGCCATTTTTTAGTTTAAAATTAAATTTGGATCTGTGGCATGGGGCAAGAGGCTATCTGTTGAAGTCTATGTCACACAGACTAGAGGAGACAGGAAATTTGGGAGCTAAAGTGCCAATTTCAGTTCTGCTTTCTACATTGAAGACTACGTTAAAGAAGTTGGCCATCCTTCTGGATAGCCTTTATTTTGCCACCCCGCTCTTAAAAAAGGTAATGTTTAACTCTTTTTCTGACTTTAAAATTCTACACATTCATGATAAAAAATTGGAAAATACAGAATAGAAAGTAAAAAATAAAAAATTTACCCATTATCCTACAACTCAAAAGTGACAACAGTTAATATTTAGTGTATTTCCCTTAAATATTTTGTATGAGATACACACACACAAATAGATATATACACACCACATACACACACTTATATAATTTGTCCTCTTTATTTTGAAATAATTATAGATTCATAGTGTCTCGACTTTTTCACATAACACTATATCTTGAATATTTTCCCTTTTATTAACAATTCTTAAAAATACCATTTTCTTAGGTTGCAACTTATGGTGGCAGTGTTATTTTTTTTCATGTATTATCAGATAATTCTAATTTATATTATGATAAAGTAATTTTAGTCCATAAAAATTAATCTATATCTCTGATCATTTCCTTAGGATAGATTATTTGAAGTGGAATTTTGGGTTTAAAAGGACAGTTATTTTTAAAACTATTGAAATGTACTGTCAAATTGCTATGCAGAAAGGGTAATTAACTTAGTTTCACCAGAAATCTATTAGAATCCCAAGTTTTTTCTCATCCTTGAAAGCATAAAGCATTATTTTGTTAAAAAATATTTTGCTAATTCATTGGCCATTTTTTGTAATGTGAAGCTGATTGTTTTTGTCAGGAAATCCTATTTGTAATGGATTCTAGAATAATGACATAAACTGTAAGAGAAACGTCATGCCATTTCAGCTTAGTTAGAATAGTTTGCTGAAAGTTATCATTTTCTAATGCCAATTGCATAGTATGTATTTTGGTAGCTATTGGGCTAGAAAAAAGGACTGTTAAGCTATTTACAAATAATATCTTTAATATATTTTTGATTACTATCTTATTTTACCTTAATTTTTTCAAAGGTAAAATCTCCATTGAAAAGATCTTTAAGTAGTACTTTTTTTCTTTTATGAAAAAAATTAATTCAGAGCACTTAGTTACCCTTCTTTAGGTAAAGAAACACCTCCTGTATCTCCAATTCCCCTATATGAAAAGTCAGAATAGACTTCTCTGACTTTCTCTTAGAAACTGCCTTTAATTTCCTAGAAATAATGTGAAGGGTAGTAATACATTTAATTAAACAGGAGGCAAATGAATATTTAAGAATTGGCATTTATGAAAGCAATTTTAGGAAAATCCGTGATTTAACAGAGTTTTTCTTTGCTCCCCCCAAAAATTTATTGAAAACCTACTATGTGCCAGGCATTTTGCAATATGCTGTTGATACAAAGTGAAAAAGATACAGTCCCTGCCCTCCAAGGGATCACAAATTAATTTGAGTAATAGACTTAAGTAATTACAGTAATGTGGTAAGTGCCTATAAAAGGCATAGGTATAAGGCTCAGTGGGGGCCTGGAAGAGGAGGTAGCTGGCTCTCTGGATTGGCACAGAGGCAAAGTATAAGCACCATTCCAAAGGATGAGTAGGATGTGTCAGCTTTAACGGTGAGAGGGTGGCAATGGGATATTCTGGGTAAAAAGAACAGCACATGAACAGGAATGGAGGCAAGGCACCAACTGTTAAAAACACTAGGAATGCCTTAAAAGATTTTAAGCAGTGAAATGACTTCATCATATTTTTCCTCCAGAAAGATCTGCAAAATGGTCAATAAATGGTATTTTTGCGGGGCTGGAGTGAATGGCGCCAAGACAAGAAATGGAGAGACCACTTAAAGGGGTAAGAAAATTTAATGTCCTAAACCCGTGGCTGTTAAACTTTGGTGTGCCTTAGAATCACCTGGATGACTTGTTATATGACACAGATTATCAGGCTCTATCTGCAGATTTTCTGATTCAATAGGTATGGGATGAGGCCCAAGAATTTACATTTCTAACAAGTTCCCAGATGGCTTAGGGTGACGTCCTCGTTTTTTATTTCAGCAACTGTGTAGATCCCGGTGCCACAAAACAGAAGACGGAAAGCATGAAGCAAGTGCTTCTTTACCCAGCAATCCCCCTTCCCTTTGGATGCTGTTTCCCCTAATTCTCCAAGGCTGACTTGTTTCCCACTGACTGTCTTCCTCTTCTAGTGTCCCTTCCTTATAAGCAGCCTCTCAGGCTGTTGAACTCTAACTAATCTCATTTGAATGTCCCTGGTTTATGCTCCTAGGATCCAGTTCCCTGTTAGCTTATAATAGAGCCAAATAAACCGATGTGTTATTGATTCTGAACACGGAAATTTGATGCTTCTCCAAGGGTGATACATTTCCACTTTAATAGTGGTCTTCCTGAAACCACGCCTCAGACCAATGCAGTGAGTGACACAAGTGGGAATTTCATGTATCACAACGGACAACATGCAAGATTCATTCCTGGCTGGAGGAGTCTTCTGACGTCTCTCAGTGAACAAAGACTTGCCCTGACAATACATACAGGCAGGCCTAACATACCTGACAGGTGCCAGTTAAAATTTCCATTTTTTGGACTCTGCCCCAGCTAAGGTGGTTCACAAACAAGTATGACTTATCTTTGCCAAGGAAAAATAATGGTGACTTTCAAAGATACTTCCATTTAGTTGTAATCTGATAACCTTCTACTTTGAATAATTTACTTTAATTACATGTGCAGGAAACAGATCAGACCGTGGTCATAAACTCTTTTTCCCTGAATCAAATTATGTATGTGTGTGGGTATGCATTCTTCCTCTCTCTCCCCTGCCTCCACCCATCAGGAAACGTTACTGTATCCTATTTTATATCAGATTCTTTATCTGCACAGGGTTTTGAGTGGATTAAATAAAATAATGTATGTAAAGTGTCTAATCCAGTGTCCTGTATAATAAATATTCTCTTCTCTCTTTTTTTCTCTTTGATGATTTGTTACCTAGCCACCATGCTGAAAAATGACTAAATTCTGAATGTCTTTGAAAAGCACCTCTGCTTGGAATGAGTAAACCAATCAGCAGGGACATCATTTTGACCAGGGTATACCCAAATGAACCGACTGCAGATTTCCACAGGTCATTCTGCAAATAACATTGGGAATTGCCAAAGACTACTTTTTCTGCTTTCAAATTAGATTTTCTTAGGCTTCCCACTCTACTACTTCCCTCATTCTCACTACAATCACAGAAGTTATTGCATATTTGATTTCGCTGTCATCATTTGCTCATGACTTGAGGAAATTCAACCCTTACTACAATAGGAAAAAAAGAACTAAAGGTAACCAAAAGAGTTGAGAGCATGCTGTATTCTGGCCCTCACTTTCTCAGCTGTCAGTTCTATATGTTCTAAGTAGTATCATGGCTTGTTTTAATTCCAGCCATGTTCATACTTTAGGAGTTTTATCCTGGTTCCCATGAAGATGTGATCAGTAGGTATTTGAAGGATCACATTAGAATACTGTAATAGTTATTTACTGAGTACTTACTGTGTAGGAATTCTGCAAGATCTATATATAGTCTACCTACACCCATGCGCACATTCATTCTCATACTTACAATCATTACCCATATACCCCAGGAATTTTTATAGAAGCCCTAGAAGGAAGGATGCAGAACACGCCTTAACTACTCCTTGTCATGAACACTAATAAAACTATTTGTTTCCAACTTTGGAAAGGCATTATTTTCAAGAACCTGATGAATTAGACTTCTTACACTTTGTTAAGTTCCCTGCATAACAAAATTACTAGATGGAAAAACTTTGTCAGAAAATTTGATTATCCCTAAATTCATTTTCTTGGTATCCCTTCCTTCCCCCAAACTTTGCCTGACTCCCCTAAATGGTACATGGCAATATCCAGTTAATATTAAAATATATGTCCAGAGGGCATCTCAGATAAATATTGTGTGCTCTTGTACTCACCTATGAATCTTATGATCCTTCGGAGTAAGGGGTTCAGGTAACAGCATTCTCCGGTTAGAATTGTTTTCTCCTGGGCAATCAGAGATTCTCTGGTTGACTTGATGAAATACATGGAAATCTCCCCAATAAAAATCTGGAGAAGGAATGTTTAAGAAATGTCAAGTTGGAGAGCTCTCTGATAAAAAGAGATCAGTGACTTAAAAAAACAAACTACAACAAGAAAAAATAAGGCTCCACAATCTTTTGAAAAGGTAGCATGTTGGAGAGATGTGGAGTTAAATAATAGTTGGCATGGAATGCTTCAAAGAATTAGAGAAAACAATAATTGATCATTTCAGATAGATTTCAGGCTATACCATTAAATTCTAAGGTCATAAAAATATAAGTTGAAATAATAAATTGTAATAGAACTTATAATGTGGTTCATTAATGCTGGGATTGAATTTTTTTTAACCTAATGTGTAAGTTGCAATGATAAGGAATGACAGGGACAGCCAATACGCTCAACAAGGCATTGTATGCTCACATCGCAGTAAATTATTACTTCATTATATGGCAATGCTACCATTATTTACATGATAAATCATTTATTTGAACATGTTTGCCTGAGCTATATTTATCCTGCTCTGAACTGGCTGACTGTCTTGACCCTTCTTTATGACTGGCAGGTCTCTCTTGTTATCTTGAACTAATACATGTATGTTACCATTTAAATCATGATGCCTTTGCATAGATCGTAAGCTCCCTGATGACAGGGAACTCACATCTTATATTTCTTCATTGTGCTTACAGTACCTGGAACAGTGTATTCCCATTTAAAATAAGAAACTAGCATGAGGCAAGTTGTCACCAACTCTGACACTGCCACAATTGAAGACTGAGAACCATCAAAGAAGAATAAAAAATTAACCTGGGCGTCAGGCACTTTATCATAGTATTTTCCATGTTCGGAAGGTCCCTAGTATAGGTATTATTACTCTGCTCTTCTGGGGAAGAATGAAAGTTCAGTGACGTCAAGTAACTTACCCTTCGGAGCATACGATTGGTATGTGGTGGCACTGGGATTGGTACCCGAGACATCTGGGTGCCAGAGTCCACACTTCCCACCATATCATACACCATTTTTATTTTCCTAATTTCAATATTTCCCCCAGAAGAATTTGATCTTGTAGATGCTCTTCTTTTGTACATCCTGTGGTTTTACATAAACTCTATCAATGTTTTAAGAATTCCCATGCCTTATAATCCTCCTGTCATTATGGAATATCTGTTTAGATGAATAAAGATGACAATATCGTGAATGGCACATGGGTGATGGAAATCAAACTACAGAATTTAAAAATCGGAATCATTGATAGCTGTTTGGCCTTTCCTTTTATGAATGAGGAAACCGAAGCTCTTGGTGACTTGGCCACACATAGCCAGACAGTGCCTGAAAGCAGCTCTAGAATGGGGCTTATAAACAGGTGCTGTCATCCTGATCATAGAGGTAAGACATCTGAGGCAGAGTCAGGTTAAAATAATTTGTCCAAGGTCTTCAGAACTAGTGAGCCAGAAACCCAGCTCTGAAGCCAGGGAAGCCTGGGTCCAGAGCCCTCTCTCTTAACCACTATACTTTTCCTTAGTAGTGACTCGGTAAAAATGTGTGTTGAATTTGTGTTTAATTTTGAGAAGACAGAAAACAAAACAAGTTAAATGCAATGTTCTTTAAACACTGCAAAACTCATGTGATAGTGAAGTACAAAATAGAATAGTGTAGTGGAAACAGAACTATAGGCAAGTCAGAATGGGTTGGGGAGTCAGTGGAAACAGAATTCCGGGTTAGACAGCCAAATGGTGGGCCAGAATGAATCACCTTGTCAGCTGCTGTTTAGGTACAGTAGTGCAGCGGTAGAAATATTTTGTGCCTAACAGCCCTTGGAATCGACCGTGAGTTAATGAGTTTCACATTATAAAAATATTTGAATAGCTTCAAGAACTCAGCCCTCCCTCTTTGCTCATAAGGTGCCAAGGGGCTTTGTTTGCCCCTACTGTACATGATGGAACTACATTACTCTTCTTTATCTTAGTGAACAGATGGGGAAAAATTCACGCATGCTCAGGTACATGACATAGTGTTGCCTTGAAGGAGCTTTCGCTCATCCTGCAGACCAGCTTAGGCATTCTTATTATACATGAATCTCTTACCTTGTGTTTCTCCTTTCTCGTTCTTATCACAAATAGTTACATATTATTATTGTTATTCTTTTTCATGGAATGTCGTGTCTCTCTTATTCTCTGTGGTATCCCATGGGCCTAACCCAGTGGAAGGGACACAGTAGTTAATCAATGTTGAATGAATTAAGCATATTGGATTAATGAAGGCCTTTTGGAATATAGGTTTAATGAGGAAGACCATAAAGAAAGAAAAATGATTTCTATTATTTATCCTTCGAGACCCGCTGAAAATGTCACTGCTCTTTCCAAAGCCTTTGCCAAGTCCCCTCGGGAAAAGGTAGACCCAGCGTCATCATCCCTCCCACAGCACATTATACAGATCTCTATCCTGACATCTATCCAATTAATTACAGTTACTGTTTGTATGTCCCTCTTTATTTGACTATGACGTCCTTATGGGAAGGACTTTTTCCTCCCTTGTATAGTGCCTAGAAAAAACTGGTATGTAGTAGGCTCAGTCAATATTTATCGAATGAATAAAAGATTGAATCTTTAGAAGACCCTCTTATGGATGGAAAGAACTCTCTGACCTTAATTTCTCTGAAGATAAACACTGCAGGAAATTTCCACTATGGACCAGACAGCATGCAGTTGTTGGTAAATTGCTTAAGATAAATAAAAAACAAGGACTAAGCAACACAAAGTGAACATTCCTTGTTATACTAAATTCCTTTGTACACTCATTGCACATTCAACAGCTTTGGAGGGAGTGTACCCACTCTGCCAGGACTTTTTCTAGCACTGCATCTCCATATAGCTGTGACAGGTGTACAGTCGGGGTGGCGGGAGGGAATGCAAACAAACTGATAAATATATCATGAAATGACATCTGATTTGAAAAGAAATCAGGGAAATGCGATGAAGAGTGATAAACACATGAAAATAAACAAGAAAAGAAATAAAACATTGCTTGCCTCAGCAATTTCAGAAGCCCAAAACATTCTTACACTATAGGAAAGAGCTGTGCAAATTCTAGAAATTTTACATTCAGTGAAGCCTTCCTTCTAGTCACACAAGAGGGCATAAAAGCAAGACGATGCATAAGAAAAATCTATACATGATTTTCTTGTTCAAAAATACACACGTGTGTGCACACATGTACACACACAAAAATTGAAATAAAATCACACCAAGGCATACCAGACCAAACAGAAGACAAAAGGGTGCGGGGCTCAAATAAATCCATAAGTAAAATGTCCTAAGATTCTCATGTCAAAGATGATTAGCAGTAAAGAATTATTACTACCAGCAAATCACAACTGAGGTATGAAGCATAAAAGAAAAAAATCAGAGCAAGAATATATGCTAACCTATGTATCTAGTTACTGACCGAATGCCTGGAATATATTAAGTGATAATGAATGTTTACATAAGGAAGAAAGAAAGGAAGAGAGAGAGGAAGGGGGTCATTTTATAACTAAAACGTAGGAAGATATTCCTGGTTTTCAGTTAAGAGTGATAGACATAAACATTGCTGATGGAACAATCCAGATCCCAGTGAGTGGACTTCATAGATATTCATTATCCTGCATTTTATTGACTATATATAGGGTTCTATTTCTCCATTCTCTGGGTCTTATGGTCCCATACAGGGCCCGAATCTGCTTGAAGAGAGGGAGAAGGAGGCTTGATAAGGGGAAGGGGTCTACTTTCCTGCCAGGCCTCCAGCCCACACTGGATGCCATTTTGCACATTGTGGCAGATTTATGATTCTGGTTTTGGCAGTGGCTGGGGTCTTCCATCTGTACCTTTGCCATGCACACTCTGCCTCTATCTACTACTCTGTTCAGAGAGCAGCTGGGGCATGTAGGACTTGCCATGTGTTTGGCCCTGGCTGCCCTGCCTATTATGGCCTTTCTCATTGTTAGCTAACAAACATCATATCACTCATAGCAAATGAGAATACCCTCTGGTAAGAAATGATTAAGGCCAAACTCTAGATCTGGCAATGAACGAACTGTGAATGGATTCCATTAGTGCATTTCTCATCCCCCAGCTATGCCAGCTACAATCCCAAGTGACACAAGACATTTAGATAATAGTAAATATACTTTAAGTAATTGTTCTATCTTGATAAAGTTGTCTTTAAAATACGGAAACCTAAATAGCAAATATATAAACAAATAACCCTGAAACATAGTACATTAGTTTGGTGTGTTATCTTTTACATTTCATTTCTTCACAATGTTTTACAGGATATCTGGTAAGTGATAAATAAGGCATATACGTGCAAAATACTTAGGGAATGGTTTTTAGATTTCAAAATATAAACAGTCTGCAGAAGAAAATAGTGCAATTTCACATTGTAAGGGAGATTCACTGCATGTTATATGTGGTTGTCATTATAAAGGGCATCTATAATTACTAGAATATATTCACACATATGCTAGTTGTGGCAGTATCAAAGTCAGTACTGTTTCTTGAGTGTGGGCTGTAAAGCTGGAATCCCAGCTCTCTCCCTTCTTGATGTGTGACTTTGGGCAAGTACTTGGATCTTTTTGAGTCTCGGTTTTTCCTTCTCTCTTTTTTTTTCTTCATGATTTTGAACATGGGGGTAATAACTGTATTAGAAAATTGTTGACAGTATTATAAAATGTATGCCAAAGCACCTATAGAGGTGCTCAAGGAATGTTTGTTGCCTTAATTTCTTGGTCTATCTAGGCAAGAATATGTGTTGGAATTGATTTTTAAAAAAATCATTGTCCCTAGTCCTGGAGTAAGGAAACATGGTGTGACTCTAGCTCGGCACTGCCCCAAGCAGGTGTTTGAACTTGGAGCAGTTGATTGACCTCTCTGGGCCTCAGTTTCATGTCTGTTGTACTAAAGACCTCTCAGGTGCTTTTTTAGCTCCGACATCTTTGCCTTCCTGAGAGAAGCTGACAAGAGAAGACTGATTAAGGGAAACTGAAATTATATAACTGAGCTTCACTCTCAGTCCCATCAGTTAAGGTCTCTGTGGCCAGCGTGTTTTCTTGTAACGCTTCTTCCTTCAGCTTTCATTCACTTTTAAAAGCCCATGGGAATTTGCCCTCACCAGGAATCTTTCCTTAAAGCCAAGTGGACACAGATTTACTCCAGAGTCATCAGATCTGTTGATATTTGTCACTTGGGTTCTTAAAGGACAGCAGAGGCTTGCAGCCCCCTCTCTGGGTTTTGCTTTGAGGAAGAAGAAGAGAGGGTTCTTTGCACACTTCTCAATATTAGTATATTAGTGTCTGCGTGGCTTCAGAGCTTTCAGTCCCAGGGATTTTTAGATGCTTCCAATACTCTTCCTGGGAATTTTCCACAGGCGTGAATGTTTCCAAGAAAGGCAGACATGATTTTTGTTGTAGATTGTTTAAAAGTGACCCAGGAGAGTTTAAATGTGTAGGCTGCTATCTGCATGCTCTGCTTCCATCTTTCCTGATGAGTGCCATTGACCACTCAGGTCTGCAAAGAGGGTCTGGTCCTCTCATTTGCTGAGTTTCGGTTGGTTCAAGAACCCTTGACTTCTGCTTTATTGCACCTAAGTGTAAATAAAGGAATTTAGCTTTAGATACTTCCTATGCCTTTCAAAGCTCAAGGCTTCGATAGAATCAAGATCATTGGGATGATGGTATTTTGAAAAGCATTCAGGAACTGATATAATAAGTGTTTTGTGGATTGGAGCCTCTCTTCTGGTTTTAATCTAGGGGCTGAATCCATCCATTTAAAAGGTCATCTTAATTTGACACTTGTTATAAAATGTAGCACCAACATGGTACACTGTTTCCAAAGCATAGTAAGTAGTCTTTTATGCTTTTTTTTTTTTTCCTGGACAGTGAATATAAGAGAAATGGGAAATCAAAATGAGCTAGCTAAAACAATGCTCTTGATAAAAGATAAAATGCATTGTGATCACCAAATAAATTGATCATCATGTCTTTCTGGGTAGACAAGAGTGGGTGAGTAATTCAAGAAATGAATAATCAAAGCTTCTAACATAATCACCTAGTTACCAATCATTAGAAGGGGCATCTCAAAGGTGGGAATGAGCAAATCTCTCTGTAGGATGAAGTCAGGGGCAAAAACAATCTGTAATGGAATTTGGAGCCCTCTTTTGAAGTATTGACAAAAAATGGGGACGCGGATATTTTTCTTGAAGTTTCTAAAAAGTCCATAACAATTAATGGGAATCTCTATAAACCTTTTCCAGGAAAAAACTGTAAATTGTAAAGACTAAATACATCAGCAATAGAATGTGCTCATAGTAAAAAAAACAAAAAAAAACCAAAAAACAAAAAACAAATATACAAAGTAGTCATGTGATAACATACGAAAGGAAAATGATGTGAATTACGAAGTGCTAAAAGGAGTTTCACCAGATGAGATTGCTCAGAGCCTGGAAGAGGCAGATTATGAGGCAGGACAAGGTCCTATAATGTCTCCTTTGCTTCAGCAGCTGTGTTCTCATCAGCCAGCCCGCAGACTTGCATTTATTGAGTCCACTCTGTGATCCGCACTGTGCTTTGGCTTTCATAGTCACTGTAAGAACATATAGCCCAGAAACCCCCGAAGTGAAGATTCACAATTTCCTCCAGACTGTCCCTTTCCATCAAATTGTGTTGGTCTCTTTCTTTCTGGGGAAATTCTAGATGAGTCTTGTATGTGTGCGTGCAAACTGTGAGCTGTTTCAATTCTCTTGGGCAGAACAGTCAAATGTTCTGCTGCTTCGATACTAAATACTCCCCTGTTACTTTGTTGTGAGACCAAGAAAAAGGCTTAATAGTCATTTTCTCATGCCTTGCGGCGCTGGAGCTGAGATAAAATAAGGATAAATCAGATTCTCTGCTGAGTTAAATCCTCTTATCCAAACAGGCTCTCTGCCTTTGACCACGAGTGTCTGAGTTTATGGAGGGGGCCTGAGGCAGTAGGCAGCCAGGATTCCCACACTGGTCAGAATGCACCCTGTAGACTTGGAAATATGAGCCACCACTTTTGGCTAAACGGTTCTGGACACAAGTCCCCCAAGCTATAACCTTTCCTAAAGATCTGGGACAACAGTAGTTTGTCCCTGCAAAGTTTATCCCATGTGGCCTTACTTTTTAACATGATGCTGATATTTTCTGACAACAAAGCACAAAAAGGAGAAATAGGAAATGACAGGTCAAATGCACAGCAGTCTTTTCTCTCCTGCCTTTCTGTGCGTCCCTGCAGCTGCGAGTGGAGTTGTTAATATCCACGGAGACACACGGCAATGTAAAGCGCTAGGTTTTCCTATGGCTAATGTGCTTGAGAATGCACAGAAAACCAAGGACAAGTCCAGGTTAAGCTGCTTTTTAAAAAATTGCCCTGAGTTAGTGCTACACAAGGGACCCCAGAGGAGTCTTGCCTTCCTTTTACTCCAGGGAAAACAGGAAACGGGTTTAAGGAGGAATAAAAAACAAAAACAAAAAACTGTGCAGTTCTGTGGAAACACTTAACCAGGCACAGAGATGTAATATTGAACTCCAGAAAGAAAGTTGAGATCTGGGAGTTGAAAATCTGACATTGGAGCCTTTTTGTCAGATTTTTTTTTTTAAGCTCTCACGGAACATTGGAACTGGAAAGATCCTGGAGATCATTTTGCCCAACTCTTCCTTTTATTTACAGATAAGAAATTGAACCCATAGAAGGCTGACTTACTAGAGGTTACAACATTACTGAAGGCAAAGCCATACCTGGGATCTCTGTCTCTCTTGATAGATCAAACGTGAGACAGAATGATTCTGCAGTATGATGAGGATGAAGGATGCACACTCGGAAGCAGAGGCCATGCTGAATTAGCCACTCGGGATCTGTGTCTCTGTGGCCCCATTAAGGCTGTTCTTGCCAAGCCGCCCCTCCCTCGGATGGGGCAGAAGAAATGAACATAGCTCCTTGCTCCCAGGAAATAAAATTGAGCATCAGGAGAGTTCTGCTTTCTATCTTGATGCTGCTCACTTATTTTCATGTCTTCGGGGAAAGATCAAGCACCATCAACAGGGTTCAAAGGCCTCCTGGCTTTCTGCCATTAAACCACCAGCTATAATTAGCCTTGGTTCCTAGCAGTGCCCCTCATTCAGGGAAAAAATAAAAGTGGAACCAAATGGGAGGCTATCTGCCCAGTCTCATATAGAACTAGCTGGGACCTTCGGCAAATCATTTGATGACCTAGTTAAACCTCAATGTTCTCAACTCAGAAATGAAGGGAATTGGATCGCATAGTTTCTCCGTGTTGTTTGGGATGTCTCTTTTCTATTTTGGTCACATTTTCACCCAGAGAAAGGCATAGAAAGGCTGAATCAAGGTTCCATGCTTGAGAGCTAGAGCAGAACTGTAGGTTCTTAATACTCAGGTCACTGTCAGTTGACCATATCCTCTTGGCTTCCCATTGGAGCATCTGAACACTATGTCAATTTGTGTCATGTTGGGAAAGGAATCAATGGAAGAAAAATGACCAAAATTTGTAGCCAGGAGAAGAGTTTCTGCTGAAAATCTTACTATAAGAGATCTATAATTTTTGCCCAGAGAGAAGAGAAAATTCTTCACAAAGTTATGTTTTTCTATTTTTGTGTTTGGCTATGTGTGTCTGTTTATTAGAATTGCCATTTTCTAGTTTTATTAAAGATCTTTTCATAATTATCGCCAGAAGAACTGGAGTATACAATTTGTTTTAAAAATATATCTTTTGATTTGAAAATAATATGCATTCATGTAGAGTGGGAAAGAAATGTATAAAAGTATTAAAGAGAAGAAAATATTAACTGTACCATTAGTATTCAGAGTTGGTCGCTGTAAATTTTAGTTTATTTTTTACTGGTCTTTTTATACATAATTATATATTTGGGATTATACTTGTAATACATATAAGGTATCTTCTTAAGGTCTATTAAATATTCAGACCTACTGACAATCACATGCTCCATTTGGCATTGGTCCACTTAGAAGGAACCACAGCTTGCCAACAGGGTAGTGTCATATGCTCCTCTTTAGCACATGTCCAGCAGTGGTCTAGCAGAGCATTACGGCTCAGGTGCAAGGAGACCACAGACATGATAATGAATGCAGAAGCCACCCTGGCTTAAAAGCTTCATGCCCTACAGGAGTCAATATAAGGTGTAGCAACTCCATAGGCAAAGCTTTTGAGTTCCCAAAATGGACATGCCAAGTTTCCAGAGTCACTGCACTTGCAAGTCTTAGCCTGGAACCTCCTTGTGTAATTACAGTTCTCTGAGTCCAAGTGCAATTAACCAATCAGGGATTCATTTTGCCCAGTAACATAGATACATATCATCTTTTTCTTTTACTAGGAAAACAGAGCCAGAAAATTGAGAAGTTTAAATTCTCTTGCAGAAGGGGAAAAAGATTTCCTTTGCCATACTACACACAATTTTTAGCTTTGAAAAAATCTTAACAGTAAATCACAAGCATGTTTCATTGCTATTAAAGGTGTTTCAAAAATATAACTGCCTCATAATGTATTTACACAATCCACTAATATTGTATATTTAGCTAGTTCCAAGTTTTTCACTATTAAAACTATTGCTGAGATAAAAATCCCTTTACACAAATCTTTGTATTTATATAAAACTCTAATCAGTTTCCTTAACAGAAATTCAGGAAATGGAATTAATGACTGAGTTTAAAGTTGATAAAACTTTTAATACATGGTTGACAAGCTGCTCTTTAGAAAAAACAGTAAATCTATACTTTGACTAGAATTGTGTGAAAGTATTTGCCCTTTCAACAACATGGGCTATGCTTCTTTAAAACATTTGCCAATTTTACGTGGGGAAATTGCTGTGTTTTTTAAAATGACTTTTCTTTGATAACTGATGAGTTAAGAAATGTTTAAAGCACACAATCAATTTAATGTTTTGTTACTTGCCTATTCTTGTCCACCCCCTCTTTTTATTTTGGGAAGCTCATCTTTTTAATTATTAATTTTTAAATTATTTACATTTGAGTCTCAAAAAAAAAAGTTTGATGGCACAAACTTTTTTTCGCAGTTTTTATTTACTTTTTCTTTTGACAGAAATGCTCATTTTTAGGTAGACAAATCTATCAATCCTTTTCTATATGCTTGCATCAACATTCCTAAGTGAGACTCTTGTTGCTACTGAGAGCGCTCTTGTGGGTGTGTATGTAGACTTTCTAAATGTTGTAGGAGATCAATATTTTTCTGACTTCGTAATATGCATTTAATGCTTTCTATTTGTTTTTAGGCTCTGGAACATTTTATTTAGTTATGAATTTTCTACTCTTTAACAGTTTGAAGGAATTTATAGCATAGCTGTATGCCCTCAGTAACATTTTGTGAGATAAATTTTAGACATCTTTAAAATTTTATTCCATTGTTATTCATCTATTCAGCTTTTCTACACCCTTTTAAGGTATTGTTAGTAAATTATCTTGTCATAGAATATGTTTTCTTGAGATGTAAGCTTTTATGGGCACAGAATTGTATATCCAATTTAAATAAAAATACAGTGTAGACTTTTAAAGGTTTATGCGTTTTTGCTTATATATTCTTTTTTTTTTTCTCAACGTGTTTTACTTTTGCCTTTCTTATATTAGACTAGCCAGGAGGTTGTACATTTTACTTTTCAAAGAATAGGCTCCTGACTTTACATATCAATTCTATTATTTTCTGATTCACTAATTTTTTATTCATAATTTTAATTAATTCATTTCCCTTGCTTTCCTTAGTTTTTTTTTTTTTAGTGGAAAAAATCTCTATAATAACAATACGTAATAATAGGAGAACCTAGGTAATGATATTTCTGGGGTCTGGGAAGAAGAGAGGAAAGTACTAGTAAGTCACTAGATCACTCAGAAATTCATGTCTGAATATATAAAAAAATGATATGCTTATGAGACAAGAAGAAACCAGATTCCAGACTAAGCCCACTGCCTCCAGGTAGAGCCACCATTAAACCATTTCAGACAGAACCCAGTGTCACCTCCTGGTTTTGTCTGTGGAGTACAGTCTGTCACTTTTTAAGGTACATGGAAGGGTATCTTTTATGCTTTCTCTTATTCCTGGCTGGTGAGAAAGGATATGGTAAAGGATATAAGAGGGATATAGAGATCAGCTTTCCTCTGGGAGAGGGCACATCTCCCATCACTCTGAGGAGGAGGTGTTACCAGGGTTCTCAGTGGAATCTCGTTCTCTCTTCAGGTGGAGGAAGTTGGTCTGTGACCCTGAAGAGGGCAAAAAACAGTTTCCAGCCAGGTTCTTAGTTTCCCTACTTCTAACCACCTAGTACATGCCAGACACTGTGCTAAGTCACGTCTATGAATCATCTTATTTAAGTCTCATGACAACTCTATGAAATAGTCAAATTATTTCCATTTTTCATGGGGGTAGGGAACAACCGAGTGACTTGCTTAAAGTCGCACCAGCCAGGACGTAAATCCAGGTATGTCAGACTGCAAAGCTTGTGTTTTTAACCACTCTGATACATCATGTTTTATCAGTGCTGACTTTAATCCCGAAAGCACAGTCTTGTCATTTAAGGGGAAGCGTACTGAGCCTGGGATCAATGATCAAAATGAACTTAAAGCACTAGGATTCATTACTTCTTAAAATTCTATATTTCTCATCTTTAAAGCAAGCAAAAATTTTGTGAAGAAAACTATACTCGAGCTGAATGTCTGAGGAATT
Organism: Pteropus alecto; assembly: GCF_000325575.1. NCBI lineage: Eukaryota > Metazoa > Chordata > Mammalia > Chiroptera > Pteropodidae > Pteropus > Pteropus alecto. The sequence goes on from NW_006435793.1 coordinate 985,757, forward strand.
AGTATATTCCTTGGCATGTCAGTATTTTTCTTACTGCTCGAAAAAAGAGGGGAGAGGGAGAGGACAGGTGGGGGAGGATGGACAGTTGAGGGAGGCATCTATTAGAAGAAAAAGGGGGAAATGATCACTGAGATGACATCCAGGCAATTTGACCTTGTAGCATGTTTAGACACAGAAATGTTTATTTTAAACTCTCACACACACAGTCATTTTTAAAATTAAAACGTCTAAGTGTTATATCACTTCACCAGAGAATACAGATACGTGAGCTTTATGCTTGGAAATAGTCTCCCTAAAGGATTGTCTGGCCAATTTTTTGTTGCTTCACGAGAGAGAAGAATGAAATAAATGAAGGTAAAGTTACAACCTAATTGAATGTGATGTAATGAGAACAGAGCAAAAGCTATCAAGAATGAATCACAGCAAACTTCAGGTCAAGTGATTTCTCTCATCTCCGGCCTCTCTGAAAGTTCAATCAAAACAGCAGGTGGTACAGGCCTGGGGGATTCTAGTCCACTCTAACCTGAGGCCTTATATCAGCACTGGCATTTATATTTAAGACCTCTTCTTAATACTCATGACATTAGCATGTTAGCCAACCATGCCTGTTGATTTATGATATTCATACATGCTTTATATATATATAAGTTCAGATACCAAAAAGCAAAATCCACTTATAAAAGACAAGACAAGCTCCACTCACTCTGTTTTGGCTGAAACAGGATTCCCCTGATAAGGTTGCTGGTGAATGCCCAGGAAGAGAAGAAAGAGGAGAAAAGGCAAACAAGAAATGTTGTTTAGTATCCGACAATAAAGAAGGAAGTCTATTTCTGTACTTACAATAGCAGTTGGGGTGGCAGCCAGCACACAATAGAGCACCAGAGGGGTGATGAAGCTTTCTTCCTCTGTCCCCGGGTAAGGCTTCATTAAGTCTCCATCCTGACAGAAGAATCCTTGGATATGCACCTGAAAAGTGTCAGTGCATTCGAAGTAGTAGGCAAGCAGCACTGTCCCAGCCATGATGACAAGCTGAAAATACAGCATGGCCACACAGAGACATTAGCAGGGCTTTGGAGCAGCGCTTGCCCCTCAGAGCACAGTCCCTCCATCACCCCGGCAGCTCTCCTGGTATGGGTATTGGCGAGTGCGTGAGTGCCTGGCTCAGCATGCTCTGGGCTCAGGGAGTGTGTGTTTGCTTGTCTGCCTTATAACATCTGTTATCTAAGCCTTCCAGCAAATAATGAACAGCTTCCATGTGAGAGGCAGACCACAGCAAAGCTCACAGAGAGACCCAGCTTCTCCTGCCACCCTCTCAGAGGATATATGAGAACCAAGATAATCTTTCCATTCAAGTCAGAGGTGAAAAGTCAAAGGTCAGTGGCATAAGAATTGGTAAGATATGAATGTGAGATCTGTTCGTGAGAAATTTCATAAAATACTAGAGATAGACTTACCTTAATATAAAAAAATTAGAGGCACATAAATCATGAACACATGAATGAATGAACAGGAAATCTAAAACTTAGAAAAGTCAAGGGAAATTTTCAGAACCACACCCTAAATTATTGAAATTATTTTGAAAACAGTACAGGTATCCTACATCACTCGTAACTTTTATCCTTTCCCCAAAAAACTTTGCCTTTATTCCAAAATGTTTTCCACCAGTAAATCTCTGCTGACGATCACATCTTATTATAGATATATATCCTCCATAAGGTTTAGACATAAAAAGGGATGAATTACCCTTTAATTTTGACTCAGAAATGTCCTAGATACTCAGCAAGGTTTAGGTGTTGTTTTTAACAGGTATGAGGCATGGAGGGGATATGGAAAGGCCAACATTATTTTTCTCATTCACATTTGGAAGACACTGAAAGACCAAGATAAGATGGTGATAAAGGTAGATAGAAAATAGGTCTTTGGGGTTATGAAATTACGGAAAATTAAGCTGAAAGAGATCTTAGAGACCTTCCAGTTGAACACCTTGGTTTCATAGGTGAGAAAACCGAAGCCCAGCAAGGACAACGGACTACTGCTACATCATCCAGCAAGTAAACAAAATATGTGTTTAGATAGCATCAACAATGCAGGAAAACCCAAATGAAGAAAGAATACTTTTAAATGTTGATTTGCTTAAAAATATCAATGTAATCATCATGGGAAAAATTCAGAACTTGGGAGAATGTCTTTGTACATCTTTTATGGCTTAAAATTGGTTTTATTTGCAGGAGAAGAATATAAATCAAAGCAAATGTAAAATGTTAATGTTAAAATTTGGGGAATCTAGGCAAATGGCATTTGAGAATTCTTTGTACCAAAAAAAAGTGGTTTTATTTGGAAGTACATATGGGCAATGAGGAGGAAGCCATAATCTTTTCAGGTTTTATAAAGGCTATACATTTCTAATTCCAGCCTTGGAATGACTAACTTAAGGTCATAATGAGTTAATGTTAAAGCCAGAACTAGAAACCCACATTTTCTGGTCCCCAGGTGAAAAAAAACACCTATATCAAGGCATCAGAATTGTACCCCATACAAAAAGATGAAGAATTATGGGGATACAATAACTCTAATGCAGAGAAGCACTGGTTGGCATTTTTAGCCATTTTTCAATTCATTTCTTTAGCCACCATAATGAAGCAGAGCCTTAAACTCTGCCCTCCTTTACCCTACTCTCTGGAACCAGGCACAGCCTCTATATCTGAAATATCACCTCTGCAATTCCTCCTCACCACAGCCAAGAGCATAATTTCCTTTAAGGGTCATTTGGATTAAGAATCCTCCCCCATCCTTCCATTTTCCCTATTTTAATGCCTTTCCTCTCTGGCTCTGAAGGCTTGAGTATCACTGCTTGGAGTGTGTCTCAAGCACAAACTCCTAACCATCCTGTGACATAGGTCTTCACCTTTTGCCGTTTACATCATCACCTTTCTTTAAGTAGGACACAAATCATTCTGTCCTTTCACTATCCTTCATACGTGACTTGTTTCTGGCTCTGCGAGGATTATATTTTTCTATTATCTGGCATTTTCTGCTCTTCTTCCCAAGTGGACCTTCTGTCACAACTTCTAACCATCCAGTAAGCTTTGGATACTCCCACGTGTGTCTCTGTGCCTAAAGTTTATTGGCACCATGTGTAAATCACTGATGCTCATGCCAGCCATCTCTGCTGTTTCAAGCATTTGGTTTACTTCTTTTCTTTTGAGCAATAGAGAAGAGACTTGGATAAATATGTTTCCTATAAGAATGAGAGATAGTTGCTCCAAAACCACTCCTGCTAATGGATACTCTTGTCAGCAACTAGTTTAGAAAGTCAAGACATGCAGTTTCTATATCTTTTCTGCTTTACTCGTCAGCTGAGCTTCCCTAATCAGAAGGAATGTAGCCAGCTGATCTGAATGTTTTGGGGCTGAGATAACACTAGGGTTCCAACAGTTTTGGGGCTCTGCCTCTGGGGTTGTCTGTCTCCTGCACAGAGGTGATCTGGGATTTCTGTGTATCTTATCCATGTGGCTGGAAATACATTTGTCCTTCTTCTGGCATCATCAGCCTTTAGGAGATATCTTCTGGGAGAAAGGCAGAATCTATGCGGGCCTTTTAGACAAAACAAGAACAAAACTGCATCTGGCTTCCTCTATTGAGGAAGAGTATTATATTTTATTGAGTGCCTTTGTGCTTCCACTTCCACTTAAAAAAGGGAAAGGTGAAAGTGAAATAAGCAAAAGCAAAAACGCATATATGGTGTACATATGTAAAAGGACCCAACAGAAAAGAGAATAGAAACTTTTAGAACGTAGAACTACCTTAACATCGAATGCATCAAAATCAACAATAATGACAACAGAAGAGCCAAGGTCATATGCCCAAATTTCAAATCTTGAATAGCTCCCTGACCAATTTAATCCTGGAAGCAGCATTCAAAGATAATTGAATGAATGAGTTAATGAATTAATTGCAGGGCATAAAGTAAAGAACGGAGGACCTTGGAGACTCAGGGTGGGAGGTAGGTGGGAACTTCAGCACCCTATGAGACAGAACTGATCCAACAGCCTGAGTCACCTTGCCTTTGCTCCTCCGTGAGTAGCCAGAAACCCCTCCCTGTCGTTTTTTGAGCAATACTCAAAACTCCCTGGAGAATCTCCAATAATGCCAGTCAGAGATGCACAGAAGCAAAAATAGAACAATTCAGATCTTGATTTCTAGATTTCTTTTCTATTAAATATCCTCTTGTGACCACATATTAAAAAGAAGCTTATGCATTTACTGCAGGAACAGAAACACCATGTTGATCCTTCTTCTGCCTTGCTGCACTGATGACACTGCACAATTAGCCATCAGCATCCTCCCTTCTTCCTCCGTCTAGGCCGTGATTTATCACTGTCTAGGTTTGTGTCACTGGTGCCAGCTGGCACACTTGCCATCTCTGTTGTCTTCTTCAGCATCATTTAGGGATGCATGGAGGGAGGCCATAATGTTGGTGTCACATGAGCAGATGGTGAGACCATGCTGGGACCCAAGTGCTGGTGGAAGGGTTGAAGATGTCAGTGCGGAAGGAACAATTATGGCTGTCGAGGGGCAGAAGGGGGGTGGGTAACAAGGTGTAAGGATCTCATGTACCAGGCATTTTCCTCAGCTGTCACTTCCCAAGAATGACAATCCAATATATATGTACGATATCCTCAATTCTTATTACAACCCTGAAAAGTAACTCAATTTTTTTTTTTTTTTTACAGAAGACACTGGGAAAGGTTAAGAGATTGGTCCTGCCTGATTAAAGATCCCTTCCATTAGACAACTGTAATAATAACATTTAAGCACGTCAAACAAATAAATCATTTTTAAAAATTAATGTATCTGTATTTTACTGCCAGAGCACTTAATAGAAGATAGTCTCTAATTCATTGCTACCCCCAAATTTTTAAAACCCAAGCCAAGAAAAACTATGTGTATGAAGGAGTACTTGAAGAATACATAGACCATCTATTCTTCCAGAAAATGCTTACTGTTATGAGTCAGATACCGCTCTAAATATTTAATACACACTCCTCACTTAATTCTCACAAAAACCTGAACAGGTAGCTGCTACAGTATTATTAGCCTTATTTTACAAACAAAAAAAAACCCTAAGGCACAAAAATTTAAGTCATACACCTGGTAAGCAGCAGAGCTAGTTTCCAACCAGGCAGTCTGGCCTATACTCTTAACCTTTCATTGTTCTGACTCTCTCAAGTTCAACCTAGACTGAATAATAATGCCCACCTCCCCTATTCTGTCCTGAAATTTCGTTTTTGTGCATTTCTCTTTGATGCGACATCATCGGCCTATATTAAGAGTTGATATGAGGTCCCGTACAGAAAACAGCACCATCCTACTCACAATCGAATCATTGTTTATCATGCCATACCCTTTTTTCTTACCATGGATGATAATCCAAAAAATCCTTCAGTAAAACTTGATTTTATTAGATACTTGTCTCACAGTGTGCAAGTTCTGTATACTGTAGTGACTAATACACATAGGTGCAGATTTCAAATCCGCTAGTTATTACTGTATGACTTTGAACCAATTGTATAACCTGTCTGTGCCTTAGTTTCCTCACCTGTGAAATGGATAACTCATTTCTCACATAAAAAAGAAGTTCTCATGGGAGTGGTATGAGAACTATATGCTTTAATTTTGAAACCACTTAGATGCTTAATAACTGCTAATTGTTATTAAGGTGAGTACAATTTTTTTCTGAATAAGCGAATACTAAGCATCTTATTTCCACAAATACAGACTTCAAGAGCCATGTAACTATTCTGTTTTGCTATTGGCAAACAATATTCTCTTTCAAGATATGAAGAAATGAAAATAAAATATTAAGCAATCGACAAGTCTTCCTTAGTCAGTATATTCAATCCTTAATTGCCTGTTATATTTTTGTATTTTCTGAAAGACCTTTTATTTTATTGTCATAAAAACACTTAAGATCTACTCTCTTAACAAATATATAAGAGTACCATACATCATTGTTGATTATATAGCAGATTTCTAGAACTTATTCATCTTGCTTAACTGAAAATTTATGCCCTTTGATTAGTCACTCTCCATTTCTCCCTCAGACCTCCTTCTTTTAATTAAAAGGCAATTATGCTGTGGTTAAGAATGGCATCCTCTTGTGAAATTGAAAAACTTACATTAGACTAGTGCATGTATGAGAATTCATCCCCTCTTCTTTAAGGAGAACCAAAGGTGTAGCCATAGGCAAGGATATGTAGATGTGATGAGATTGTTCAATTATTCAACTAATATTTATTGAATGCTTACTACATGCAGACATTGGGGGTATTCAGTCGTTAACAAACTGAATAACAAATAAAAAACTGTTAACAAAACAGACATGATCTTTGGATTCATTAGGACTTTCTGTGAGAAAGACAGATATTATAAAAGCAAGCCCAAAGAAATGATAATGACTCTCATTGACTGACCACTTAACTAGTTATGTAACTTGAAATGCATTATCTTACATGATACTAATGCCATCCTGTGATATAATGAGTTAACCTCATTTAAAGAAGAGGAAACTTATCCAGGCTCATAGAATCGTGAATGGTGGAGCCAGGATATGAACCTCTGGTGCCACTTAACTATTCTTTCATACTTTGAACCTGCAGTAAGTATAATAAGGTAATGTTTGTGAAATGCTTGGCATAATGCAGAGCACTTAGTAAATGCTCAGTCTTTTCTCTTGCTCTTTGATTTCTATTTGCTTGTCTTTTTAAATGCTTTCTCAACATGGCTTTGGGGTAGAAGTGGGAGTTGACTGAAGGTCCCTCACTTACCTCTCTGCTTTCATAATATTTAAAAACACTATTTTCTCTTGCCTTTGACCATTCTTTCCCCAACTCTTAACTTTTCCTTTTCCTCTGCCAGGTCTGTCAGTGATGGTGCCCATCTAGGATATATCCTTATCCTTCTTTTCATTTTCTTGGGAGATCTCATCTCTTGCTATAGCTTCCACTCTTATATTGATTCCATTAACTATCATATCACCATTCTTGGTTCCATATGCTCTCCTGACCACCAGTCTGGTGTTCTAGATACTCCAAATGCCACAAGTCTGAAACAGGATTCAGCATTTCTCCTCCCTTCAACCTGTATCATCTTGAGTTCCCTATCCTGGTAAATCCAACCAACATCCTCTTAATCGCCCAGGCTAAAAATCTCAACATTATCTTAGACTTTTCCTTCTTCTAGCTTTCTCACTCCTCCTCAGGCCATCTTCGGTCAGTTGCCAAATCTTACTTACTGTAGTGCCTCTCATATTGTCTCATTTTCCTTATGCGTGTTCTTATTCAGGCCTCTATACTCTCATCTACACTATTGAAATCCTGTCCTACCTGCTCCTGTTACCTTTGGGAGCTCGACCTCTTTATGCCATCACTTACCTTGATGCTAAAGAGTTACCTTCTAAGGCACAGCTATAATTATGTCTCTCCACTCTACCAAAATCTTCTGTGATAACCTTTTCAGGTAAACCAAGCAATTTTCTCTGTGTTCTACCTGTATTTTTGGTAATGAAGAGAAGAACCTGCCATATGCATACAGAGCAAGCTAGGCATTGCTTCTCATTTAGCAGAAACTACACAGGTCTATCTTTCAGCCTAGACTCCTATACCTCCCTACATGACCCCTCCTTCTTAAAGAATAAATGCAAATATCCTTATCTCTTTTTTTTTTGCATTTTTGTCCTCCAGTGTTGGTTATTTACTGGTAAATAATATAGAGAAATGTAGAGCGTATAATAATATTTTCAGGTAGATTTACAACTACACTAAGAAAGGGATAATTATGGGGTCTAAGTTAAGCTAAATTGAGCCACAAATTTTTCTTTTTGATGTTCTGCCATCAGGGATTTTTTTTTTTCATTCAATGACATGGGTGAATACATGTAAAAGATGTTAAGTGTATAGTGACACAAAAGTGGCAGACATAGCTAATACTAGAGAAAGCAGAATAAAAATCCAAAATGATTTTGACATTTGAGAACTTACTTTAGGGATAAATGTTAAGTCCTACGACGAGACTCTGCTATTCAATAACTTCAGAAGCTAGTAGAATGGAAGGCCTAGAACTTTGTCCTGAGAAGCTGGCTGCCTTCGCCCTTCCATAGGGCTGCCTGAGGACTCAGAGGCAGGGAAGGTCTGAGCTCACTAGATGTTAAACATGTGAGAAAGTGAAAGTAATGAGAGGATGAGTCAAGAAAAGTCTGTGAAAAAAAATTCTGGATGACTGTGATGTGCCTTTTATTTACTTATTAGAGGTAAGGGAGATAAATGGAATCAATACATTGATGATCCCTATGGTCTAAGTCCTACTACAGTCCTAGTACCCCCTCCATTAAAACAAACTAAATTGGTTTGGGTGCTAACCTAAGGTTTCTCAGCAGAAGCCTTAGAAGTCAGCAAACTACAGCTGAACACCAGCTATGTGCTAAACCGCTCAGCTACCTGGTGGAAACATAAAGACAGAGGAGTTCTTAGTTTTTCCAGGACATGAGCAACTGAGCAAATGATCGCTGTTATAATACAATTGCTTAATTATTATAATTGGATGATGGATGGATGGATGGATGGATGGATGGATGATACAATTGCTTAGTTATTATAATTGGATGATGGATGGATGGATGGAGGATAGCTGTGTGGAAGGATGGATGGATGTTATGATGACATCAAGAAGAGAACATTAACTGTTAGAGACATTTGGTGAGAGGCAGTGAAGGGTTGTGTCAGTAGCGACATCTGAGCTGGTTATATAATGTAATGGAAGTTCATATGTTTGGAGCTTAAAGACCCAGATGTGGTACTAGATGGACCATGTACTACCTGTGTGGCTTAAGCTCATGTACAAAATCTCACTGAATCTCAGTTTTATCATACATAAAATGGATATACTAATATATAACACCTACTTGTGAAAATTAAAATATGTAAATAGTACTTTTTAGCCCACAGCTTACCTGAAATCAACTGATCAATCAGACACTCCACAAATTTAAGGTGTTACAGAGCATATCAATGTGCAGAGAACTGCTGCCCTGTGAGAGAATGTACACTAACAAGGTGTTGGTCTGCTCAGCTTTTGAAGATGACACCGAGGGCTAGAGAAAGGATAGAAACTGTGTGCAATCACTTCTCAGTTGAATACCAAAGGGAGGTGGCACTGGAAATCCTTTCTAAGGACAGCTGAATGTCTCCTTGGTCAGGAAGTTCCACATTTAGCCCTTATACTCTGATGACAAAAAGGAGAATCAAAAAGAGGGGGAGAAAACCATAATTTAGAGATAAAGGCCTAACTTTTGGTCTTTATTCTGCCATTGACTGGCTTTGTAATCCTAGACACACTACTCTGGCTTTTCTGATCCTCTGACCCACACTGGGTGAGGGTGGGGAGACCTTAATGCGTATGAGATAACATAAATGAGAAGACTTGCAGAAACTCTTTGCAGGTGGTAAAGCATCACATAATACATAAAGTGCCATATACTATACATATTATACAAATAGGTATAATCATTGAGAAAAATTTAAAATGCCAGGTCAATATAAGGAATGAGTAGCCAAAAATAGGTTTAGGAGGTATAAATGCATATATTATTGGAATTTCCTTTAATCGATGAACATATTTAGGCACACAGCCTAATTCTCCTTTATGCCAAAGGATGGTGCTTTTATGTCTATGGGAGGCTAAACCAAATCAATCCTCATTCTTCATTGTATTGTAATGGGCAGAATTCTGAGCTGGCCCCCAATATTTCTGCCCCTGCTGTACGTGTCTAACATGATCCTCCTCTTTGGGTGTGGACAAGATTTATAAATATAATGTGATGTCACTCCTTTAATTATGTAACATTACATGTCAAAGACATAGGAATTGTGATTATATAATTAAGGTCCCTAATCAGTTAACTCTGATTTAATAAAAATGAAGATTATCCTGGGTGGGCCTGACCTAATCAGTTGAGACTTAAAACGAAGTCAAATGATTCAAAGCAGCAGACGCACTTTCTGTTGGCCTTGAAGAAGCAAACTGCCATATTGTGGAAAGGACCACATGACCAGAATTTGCAGTCAGTCTCTAGTTGCTGAGGGTCTCAGTCCTACATTTCTGCCAACAACCAGCAAGCCTGGAAGAAGACTCTGAGCCTCAGATGAGATCACAGTACCAGCTGACATCTTAACTTTCACCTAACAAGACAATGAGCAGAAGACCCAGCTAACTTACACCCAAACTCCTGGTCCACAGAAAGTACGAGATAATAAGTTTGCATGGTTTTAAGTGGCCATACTTGTGTCAATTTGTTACATAGCGTAGAAAACTAATGTAATCAGAGAAGCTCTCCAGTGACCGCCACGAGCAGGTCAGTTCCATAGAGGCTGCTCCAGTAGGACAGAAGAATTGCTGCTTTTATGCTTTCGCTGACTCTCCTTCATATGCAGCAGAACCTGGAACAGGCTTTCCTCTGCTAAGGCTCAAGTTCCTGAGTTTCTCAACGCCAAGATCCTCTCCTATTACTTCCCTCTCTGGTTCCCAAACTTGAAACACACTGTGTACTTAGCAAGTTGCATTTATTTACTTTGGAATAATTAATTTAATTTCTAACTGTAATTATATAATTACTTTTAAATTAAGTATAAACGCAGGGGTTCTGACTGGCACAAAATGAACAGAGAAACCAAATGAACTTGTGATTCTTTTTTCCACTCCAAATCAACGAAATCAGATATTTTGGTCATTCCTTACAGGTTTAACATGGATAAATGTACATTTTAACTTCTATTCAAGCTTTCTGAAAGACAGAAAATAGCTCTCGTAGTTGACATCATTTGAGATGTTCATCCAGACCCTGACTGCCTTTCTCTGAGAACTGTACAACGCAAACTCACAACTGTGCTTCTCCTGCGAGACTGAGTCCCTGGCTGCAGCTGACTTGTCCATGAGTAGATAACTGACCCAACTTAGGCCATGAGCTTCTCTCTCAAGAATCTGAAGTGGGATTTACAGACTTTTGTGTGTCTTTGTTGAGCACTTGAACTCAGGACATGTAAATCCAGGAGCTACAGAGCTGTGTTGTGTGGCCATTTGAACCTGGAAAAGCTGTGAAAGCTAATGGACAGATATACAGAGGAAAGAATAAAGTGGACATGTAAAGTCAAGATACCAGAAGGCCTGGAAAGAAAGAACAGTTCTGGTTCTAACAGTTTTTAAAATTTTTCATTTTAGTTTATGCTGAGGCCAGTCTATACTTCTTGGGTTTCATAGGATCCACTTTTATCTTTATTAAAGAATTCATTTTTGGCTTCGCATAGTGCAAGTGGTTTTCTATTCTATGAATCTAAAGAGGCATAGCCAAAACAACCTACCTTGTCCTTAGAGAAGTTACTCCTCTAGGGCTCTGGAATGGGACCTCTGCTCTAAACCCAAAGTAATCTCTTGGGTTAGATTGTCCCAGTGCCTCTATGTAGGAATTGGCTTCTATGTAGGAATGAACATCATTGGGCAAGCTACAAAAATAACAAGTGGGCTAGTGGAATACGAGTCATTGGACACTAACACCAAAGGCATCACTTACCTCTTGCAGAGGAAAGGGAGAAGAGTGTGGATGTGGGAATAGAGCCTTTTCTATGCCATCCGCTCCAGTCAAAAACACTGAAGAAAATCTTTGAAAATATGATAGCCTAAGCAACCAGAATAGTTAACCCTACTCAATGGAATGAAGATGTGTGTCATTTGTGACAGGTGAGACGTATGCAGCAGACATAGTGAATAAGTAGGTCCAAGGGGGTTTGAGTGGGAACAGGGGAGGAAAATTTCATTAATTTGTAAGGATGAGGCCTTCTTAATTTTTAAAGAGCCAGTTGAAGAAACTACACTTAAACCATAATTTCAAAAGGAAATGTAATTTTCTTGCCATCTTTAAAATTTCTTTCATTAATAATCGAAAGACTTTTTCAGTAAAAGAGATATGGATTTAATCAGCAGGCAGAGCCACTGTGTGAGCAAAACCTGACATCGCAAGTGAATGCACAAGCTGAGTGTTTGAATTGTTATCACTGCGGCCTTTGCTTTCCAAATGAACACTAAACTGGCTTTGGGAAGACTAGTTTGACTTTCTGCCTAAAGACTGTCTTTCTAATTGATCTTAAATCATTTTGAGACTTGTGCCTGGTCTGAAGAAAAAGGAGAACTTTGTCGTCACTTTCTTTGGCCTGTCTGTGCTATAATAATATCCACATTAAAATCCTAGTGTATGATGTTTCAGGTAAAGGTAATTAAGAACTTCACCATTCTAATCCACTTAATCTTGGGAAAACATGACAGAATAGGATTTCAGCCCAACAAAAGAAATTTGCCTAGACATTATGGATCCTCCAGAGTGGAATTAAATTCGGTGGGGCTTCATGGTTTATTTTATCCTGTACTTTTCTGTATTTAGGGGTGGGGGTATGAGATGTGTTTTCATCCCTAGGAATACTTTGGTATAGGACACTCGGTGTAGATATCATAAAGAAGAACCTAGAAATGGATGGACATTGGCTTAGCTGAACATTAAAGCTTCTGAAATTGCTCCAGAAGTTCTCCTTGGCCACCTTTGCAGTGTGCTGAAATGGTTCACTCCTGGGCTCCTATAGCAAACCTAACATGATCCCAGCCCTTATGGTATTGCATAGCCATCCCTGATTTTCCTGTGTCTCTCTCCACCAAGGTGTGAGGTCCCTTGTAAAGGAAGGGAAGGTATTCTTCAAATTTATAACCCCAGCTCAGCACCGGTATCTAACAGGTATTTAAAAGATATCAGTTGAATGAATGGATGAAATTTTATAGTTTGTTTTACTCATAGCAATTCTGCCATCTGTTCAAGAAACCTGAAAACTTTTGGAACATCTTAGTATATTGGCTAAAATAAAGTTTTTAATATAAATTAGCATGTTTTGAACAGTGATCTCCAGTATACAAGATCTTAATAAGTGCTTTGGAAAGACAGAGAAAGGGAGAGAAGGGTACTTGTGGTTTAAAAAAAAAAAAGTTGTAATTATTTTGCTCTAAAGAATAAGGGTTATGTTCATGGACCTACTGTTTCATGGTTTTAAAAGGATATTAGAGATATAATCAGTTGCCATTAAATATTAAAATCAAACTTATTTCATAAATAAAAAATATTGAGACTTCCTGTTTTGTTATTTACAACATGAATCCTTTTCTCATCATGAGCTTTTAAATTTTGGGGAAAAGGGCACTAAAATGATTTTATGACTATATGAGGAAAAAGGCACTAAAATGATTTTATGACTCTAAGTTAGAAAGAAAACATAAAACTAACATTGAATAGTCTGCATGCCGTATAGAACAAATGTTAAAGGTTCAGACTGAAAAAAAAAAATAAACAACTAAGGAAACAAGGTAGAGCTTCCTGTTTACTTTAAAATAATTTTAAACAGAAGTACTTAAGATACCATTTTAATTTCCCTACCAGGAAGGAACATGATTCTTCTTTCTCCATATGCATTGCCAATTTTCTTGGGAATTAGGCAAATGAGAAGAAAAGGAAAAACACTCTTCTGAATCAACCAGTTTGTTTTTCTTTCTAATTAAAACAGGTAAATCTCAACATTGCAAGATTTAGATGTTCTCATTTTCCTTTAAAAATTACTGGGTGGGGATTTTCCTTATTTCCCTTAAAATTACTAAGTTGCCTCTATGCTAGTATGTCTCCCAAACACATTAGAAATGCTGCATAAATGAACACAGACCCGATCCTCTTGGAGATTGTCAGATCACAGGTGCTCAGGCCTTTACCTGCTTCGTTCTGGCCTCATATAAATGAATCTAAAAGTAATTGGGTGAGCATCAAGATTCATCTAACTTGTCAGGTCTTTCCCACTGTGAAAGTAACATTTTGCATTGATGGAAATGTTTTATATCTGTACTCTCAATATGGCAGCCACTAGCAGTGTGTGGCTATCAAGCCTTTGAAACGTGGCCATTGTAACTGAAAAATGGATTTTTGAAACCTTATTTTGTCTTATTTAAATTTAAATAGCCACACATGGCTAGTGACTATATATTGGATGGTGTATGGTTTTGCATTAGCAGGGTTGTGCCGTGAACCAAGCATAAATTTGAAGCTTTTTACAAATTATAAAACACTCTAACACATAAAGGTATAAACTGAAAAACATGTCTTCAGAATTTTATTCACTAGATATTAGTCATTATTAACATATGATATGTATTTATTCTTCCAGACTTTTTCTCCCCACATAAACATACGCAGTCACAGGTAGATTTTAAATTATATAAAGTAGAATCACACTATACATGCTATTCTGCCACTTGCATTTCTCTTAACTTATTTTGAAACCTTTTTATGTTAGTAAATAGAGATCTTTACAGTTACACGACCCAATATATTTCCTTTTTCGTTAAGCCAGTCTTATTTTTGTCATTTCCTGTCAAGGAGTTTTGATTTACACAGGTGTATCCAAGGACCAGATTCACCTTTAGAGTTAGCATGTTGGGTGTATCAAGGGCTCTATCTCAGGATGAAAGATGAGAAGTAGGTGCAAAGTCAAAGAGGAGAGCTTTGCATTGCAGGCAGAGGAAGTTAACATTATACACTGAAAAGGAAACAACTGAAGGGTTTTGAGCAGGGAAGTGACACCATGAAAACTGTCACTAAAGACTTGAAGATGGTGACCTTGGCAGTAATCTGTATTAGACTGGAGCAGAGACCCTTGGCAGAGAAATCAAGAGTTTGTACAAAGGTTTATTTACAGGTCAGTTACCAGGTACTCAGCATACCACTAATACTGCTGTGCCATACATAGCATTTACAGAGCAAGCTCACGAAATCCTATTTAGCTCTCACTCGCAATAGAGTAGAATTAAAATATTGTGTAAGTTTAGTTTTCAACTACTATCATGAAGCTATAAAGTAATTCATTCATTAATCTTTTATTGATAAACCAGGCATTACAGACATAGCAATGTACAAAATGAAGTCTGTTCACAAGAAGAAGGCTGTAAAAGGAATAGATTTGGGGCTGGGGAAAATAATAAGTTTGATTTTGAACAAACAAATTTTAATTTTAAAATGCCTATTAGACATCCAAGTGAAAGGAGGCAATCAGATATATGAATTAGAGATACATCTTGGGCATCATCAGAGTATGTGATCGCCTAGTGAGTGAACATACGTAGAGAAAAGAGGACTTCAATAGATGAGACAAATGAGCAAAGGAGACTAAAGAAAGTAGTGACAAGAGAGTTGAAGAGAAAATAACAGTGAGCCAAGAACTAGAATCTCCAAAGAATGGGGGAGAGGGGCGGTCCAGCACTTTGTATAACTGCAACAAGGAGGCAGACTAAATGGTACTGACTGATGGCATGAGTTTCTAAGCTGAGTGATTTTTAAGGAGTAGGACAATAGTCCAGAAGAGGCAATGAGGGGCAAGGACACCTACCTTGTCTCCAAGTTCAGTAGCACATGGGGTATGGGAAATAAAAATGGCCACTTGGGAGGGCTCTAGAGAAGCCATATAATCAAGAAAGCCAAGTTTAAAGTAAGAAGTGGAAGGAACTCTTCAGACAAGATTAAAGATAAGGAATTTTACCGATGACAGATTTGTGAATTTTGGAGTTCATGGGGCAGCAATTTAGGGATTGAAGAGGGTGTGAGATGGAATTAAGTAGAGATGGAGTTGTGTGAGGATGAGAGATTACCGGAGGTCCTTGTTTTCTAATTGTGGTTAATATAGACAGAGACAAAGAGTATTGTAGAATTAGTCCCAGTGTTCTCTGGGGCAGATTAGTGGGGCCATTTTGAGAAGTGAGAAAGAGACAGAGAGAGCTCTTCTGTGCCTGTGAATTAAAAACTAATAAGCCTTTGGGTGCTAATGTAGGAATGTGACCAATTAAAAATGTTTTTATCATGAAATATGTTTCCTAAGTTGTGGCAGTTTTAGCAGTAGGCATCCAAGCAGCATGGATTCAACCCTTATCACAATAAATATGTGTTGAATATCTACTATCATACTACGTATGGGAAAGGATGAAGAGAAAGGAAAGCAGTCATCTCTAGGAAATGTACATCCTCAAATGCAGCTGTGCCTATTGTCCAGCAGGTGACAAGAGGAGACCTGGCAGTTTTAAAAACCTTTTCTTGCTCTTTGGGAATCCCGAAGATGTGTCTCCTCCTTTGTTTCCAGGGCAGAAAAGGCCAGTTGTCCACTTCCCCAAGTAGTCCTATCGTGGATATTTGTGGCTCAGAAATCCCTGTACCGTTTATAACAAGCACCTGATAAACTGTCAGAGAATGACACAAATATAGAACCAACATCTTCATTGTTCAAAATGTGGAGGACTTAACCCATCTTATATACTTAACCAGACTTCTCTTCCCCCACGTATTTTTAAAGAAATGAGGAAATGTGAGAAAAAATAGTAGTCTTAAGTCAACAGAACTAGAATGACAAAAAGATGCCAAATGTGCCATGCTCCTCCATCCATAATTATGACAGACAGAATGAGTTTCTTGAGATTCTTTCCTTGTCTTTCAAATCACTTTCCATGTGGCACTCCATACAATCATCACCAATTAATTGGAATTAGTTCTCCCCCAATGACCTAAGGAGCACCACCTTTCCAGATATATAAAGTGGTTCCTGAAATAGGATAGAATACCACGAGGGTTTAGTACATGTAGAACAATTTCTGTGCTCCTTCAAAGTACTCCTCATTCCTGAGACAAGAAAACTCTAGATCCGAAGCGTCCTCTCCAGAGGAGAGGCACACAAGAGGCAATCTAGCATGGGGTATTGCCAGATATTTGTTCATCACTGGTTTATCTTAATTTTGGAGGAAGCCAGTATCTTCAGTAAAGATGGCTACCTCTTGCCCCAGGAAAGGCCCCAATTCTGTCAGCTGATAGTATTGCTGTATTGTGGAGTTTGGCATGGAAATTGATTTAATTGTGGTAATTCTACTAAATTCAGAGCATTGAATGGAGCAAAGATTTTTTTTCCCCCTCTAATCTTAGGTTAAGTCGTCCTCAAACGTATTTCATTAGGAAAATGTTACACTTGCCTAACAATCCTAAGACCATTTCTCAGTTTCAGTCTTGGCCTGGGGGAGGCTTTCTTCACCTTGTCTTTGAAAGGAATGTCCAGCTATGTGGTTAACCACATAAGCTCAGAGCTTGGAGTCATTTGAAAAGTCTCATTTAGAGAAGCAGAGACTGAACAGATACAGCATTTTTGTTCTTCTATTCTCTCCAAATTGAACTAAGATAAGAACAGGCATTAAGCTGCTTAGAGATTTAAATTAGGAAAACAATTATTCTAATACACATGATAGGGGAAAGGCTCACAGAGCTCATACATATTCTGATTCTTATGAAAAACTGTCACTCTCTGGATATACATGCTTGGCTGGAGGTTCTTTAAAGTAATCTAAGTCTCCTTTTCTCACTTTTATTCTCTTGGATTGATTTTTGTTCCTTTTGAAAAGGATTGTTCCATTTAACGATTGTTCCATTTTAAAACTTTCTGAACATGGAACAATGCATAATGTGTATCATTTAGCACTCTAAATACTCTGCCATTATACTAGGGTCCTTATGACTGAGCATGCCTTGTCAATGGAAATTTACTCAATGAAATGTGAAATTACTTTAGAAGACACATTTAGAGCATTTGATTTAAGCCAGGCGTATTGAGCTGAAAAGGTTCAGGAAGTTAGTTATATTCTAGGTAGTTAGTAATTGTTTATCATAGGGTACCTTTTCATTCTCGACTGCTGCCTCTGCCTTTTGACCTTTCACAATGGTCTTAGAGGGTAAAGAATCTAGTATGTAAAAGATCATTTTAATGGTGTCTTCACATTTTCATGACATCTTTGATGTCAGAACCGTTAAAACTAGAGCGTGCAGGGTGCTGGTCTAAGTCCCATCAATTGTCACCTTATACCCTGCATCATCGCCATCTCCTAGTCTCCAAAAGCAGGCTCTGTTAACTGTTAGTAGTGCTGTGTGAACCGAACCAGGCTTAACCCAACCCATTCCTAGGCACAGGCTCCTTTATTTTCAATGAAGGAGGATAGAAACTCTATTCCCTGGGAATCAGAAAAAAATATTTTTAGTTTTACATATTTAAGAGGAGGTTATATTCACTTAATATGTTCAAAGACTGAGAGATGTAGAAGATAGAATAGCAATAATCATACAACTTTAATCTCTAAAAATATTCCAATAAGCACCCTGGGTCTGAAAGACATATCCTTCCACTTGTGAGCCTGTAAAAAAAATCAGTACACTAGACTAAGAAATCTCTAGGGATTGAAAACACAGCACAGCTATTATGTTCTCAGAGCCTGCTTTGTGGTAGGTGCTCCATGAGTGCTTGTTCAGCAAGTGGATGAAAGCCAGAGTAGAACTGCAAGATCCAGACGCTAGGCAGATGGGTACAATACACAGACCACTACACCTTCAGAGCATGTTCTCTCAAATGCCTCAAGACAACCATGAACAACAAGGAATGTCCTGCAAATTGCCACAGTAAATCTAAAAACTCCATCAGAAACTGAAAACACTTTTCCTCTGAAATATCTCTGTAGATTCCCTTCCCTTCTTTGTGACGGCTGTAAAACCCTCTTCTCTGACGTTACAGGTGAAGGATGGATGGGTTTGGTTGATGTAACTGCCCAATTAGGTCATTTAGAAACCTGAGACAGGAGGAGAGTGAGTTGGAGTCGCCTTTGTGTTGCGTATTCTGTGCTTATCTCTATTTCATTGGAGAATCTCTGGAGACTAGATTTCTGAATTGTGTTTTCTAACAGGTTTGGCTCCAGATGACATATTATTGGGCTCTCCCTCCTTCTAGAAGCTGCTACCCATGGTTTCAAGAAAGAGCCTTGAAGCGTCTTGGAGAGTCCTTGTCACTGAAGCAAAAGCTTCATTGTATGTGACTACAAACAGAGGCATAAAAAGCGTGTATGTGTTTTTGTTTGCTCTTGCACCTCTGCCTGTGCCAGGACAGCATGCCTGGGTTCACTGGCTGGAGGAAGCTGTAAGATACATGGATGAGAGCCAAGTCACCCCAGGTGATAGCCAACTAACCCACAGATGTGTGAGCCCCAGACAATAGCAGGTCAACTCTCAGACCCATGTGTGAGCCCAGCCAAGACTAGAACTGCCCAGTGAGGTCTAAACAGCCAATCTACAGACTCATAAGCTAAATAAATGCTCGCTGTTGCAGATCACTGAGTTTTGGAGTGGTTTTCTGTGCATCCTTATTGTGTCCAAAGATACTAGACACAGCTACTTTCTGCTGCTAAGTGATAGTATAGTCCAGTGATTAAGGTGCTTGACTGGAAGCTGAGAGTTCAGGTTCAAATCCCACCTCTGCAACTCATTGACCTGGGGAGAGTCTCTTAAACTCTCTATACCTCAGTTTCTTCATCTATAAAATGGAGACAATAATATTTACCAATAGAGGGCTGATGTAAAGAGTAAACGAACTAATTACATATGAAGAGCATAGAATAGTCTCTGGATTATAATAAGCACTATAATGCGATGCTATCACCTGCTATTATGTTGATTTGCATTGCTGAAAAAAGAGCTGACTAGTTTCATTCTTCACATCCTACAGCCTGAACCATCTTAATTAGGAATGTTACTGGGGTTTTCCTGAGGATTTTATTTTATTTTTAAACTACACGTGATGCTGCTGATCTCTTTAGGTAGACAAGAGGTTTTTTCTCCCTTCTTCTGACTTAGTCTGTACTGTATCTGTGGCTATTTATTGAGATTTTTGTCATTTTAATGTCATTTCCCCTAGATTTCAGTGTTTATGCAATTTTTCCTTATTTTTATATTGTTTTTTGTTTTTGTTTTTGTTTTTTAATTTTTGGAAGGTCTATCAGAAGGGCAAATAGAAGGCTTGTGGTCAAGTCGCTATTTGACCCAGAGGGACAACAGTATAGTTTCAAACAATCTAATCCAACCTTGTTTATTTCATCTTCCTTATTTGAAATTTTCATTTATTTGGAATAACTTGGTAGATTGATATTCTTTGCCCCTTTCCTCATATTCGAGCCTATGTCAACATGTATCAATTGAAAGTTAACTGGGGAAGTTCCTTCATTTACGTATTCTATCATTTTTTCTGAATTATGGGATTACGGACTCTAGTAATTGGAAGGCACATCACAGATTATCCAATCTCTCTTTTTACAGATGAAGAAACTGAGCCTCAGACAAGCTAAGTGACTTGTCTGAGGTTCCAGAACAAGTTGGCAAAAGATCCTGTATAAGAATACAGTACTCTTATTTTTTATTGTTCAATAACTTATGTTAAAATAATATATATGTGTATATACAGTATGTATAAGTTAGACACATAATATTAAAATAAATATCTGGACACATAACTCCATTTTAGAGTTATGACATCATCAATGCCATAGAAGTTTCCTGTATATGTAGCTTTAACCTCAACCTACTGTATTCTGCTGCATCCCCAACCTAATGCATTCCCAGAGGTCACCATTTTCCTTTATATTTTTTATTTCTTTGTACATTTGTATGTTTCCATATCCATATAGTTAATAAAAATTTTATCATACCACAGTTGTGTTTTTTTTCACTTAACATTACGTTCTACATTCACCTACATTTACATGTAACAGGTTCATTCATTTTCACTGTTCAAATTGAGTGTTGTTGGAAATTTTTTTTTTCTATTAGGCAAAATGTTATGAACAATCTTGATCATGTCTACTGAGACATATATAGAGTTTATAACGTTTCTCTAGGGTAAGGGCTTAGGAGGGGAGTTTCTGGATAATAGGATAATATACATTTTCAACTTTGTAAAATAATGCCAAATTGTTTTTCAAAGTGGTTTTCCATTCCATGTTCATCAGAATGTTTGACAATTCTCACTCTTCACAAGATCAGTAATACTTGGTGTAGTCAGCCCTTCGGTCCAGTAAATATGCTACTCACAGGTAGGTATACAGTAGTCTTAACTTATAGTTTCCTCATAAACAATAAAGTTGAGCATCTTTTCATATATTTATCTTTGTGTTTCCTCCTCTTTGAAATGCATATATATTCTTTTTTTTCCATTTTTCTATTTTTTTGGTATTGTCTTTTTTTAAAATTGACTTGAGGTAGATTTTAATAAATTTTAGACATCAATCTTTTATCAGCTACATAGGTGCCAAATACATTTTCCCAGGTATTAATTTATCTTTTTAATTTCATTATGGTATGTTTTGATGAATACAATTTCTTGGTTTTAATATTTTCTTTAGTATTTCTTTAAAATTCGAAGGTATATTTTATTGTGTGTAAACACAGAAAAGAGATTATCTCCAAATTGTAGGGATTTGATATGTACAAATAATCTACTATCCTAGTCAATCATACATCTAAAGTAATCTAAAACCAGTACCAGATGGTTTTACTTATATGTGGTAGTCTAAAAAAGCAGCCAACCGACCAAACAAACAAAACAGAAAGCATAAAAACAGAGATCAAACTGATGGTTGTCAGAGGGGAGGGAGTGGGGGGGATGGAGTTGGGAGGGATGGGTGAACAAAGTGAAGGGGAATGTAGCCAATAATATTGTGATAAGTTTGCAAGCTGATAGATGATTACTAGATTTAGTGTAGTGATCACATTGTAAGCTATAAAAATGTCAAATCACTATATTGTACACCTGAAACGAATATAATATTGTATACCAACTATACCAAATTTAAAAAAAACTTTAAAAAATTACTGAGAATAAAAGAGAAGCAGGAAGGTTGGAAACGAGCAACCATATTTCCAAATTTCTAAAAGGGAAGTATATAGAATTAAAAGCATTACTGACAATAGTGATTGAATTTTACATTCATCCTGGACACGATCATAGAATTGATACTACAAGGCAACTTTGTTTGTGTTAGTAAAGGAAGTATTGATCACCCTGAGCCAGGACAGGTTCACTACATACAAGTCAGGTCATTTCAGATTGATCTTATTTCATTCTTCATAATGGAGTTACTAGATTGGTATAGCAGAAAAATGAGCTATTTGTAGTCTATTTAGACTACATGCAGAAATCTGGCAAAAGATGACCTTGAGAATCTGGTAGACAAGATAGAAATGTAGACTGGTCGATAGGTATACTGAATAATGGGTGAACTCAAAATGAGTTTGTTAATGAATCAGTAGTAACATATTAATGGAGAATTCTAGGTGTGTTCATTTCTCAATCTTATGCCAATGAGTTAGAAGTCAGCCTTATCAAATCTGTAAAAGATGTGAACTTTGAGGGACAGACAGCATATGTACTGAAGGACAAAAATCAGAATCCAGAAAGTTCTCAATAGTCTGGGATGAAAGACTGAATTTAACATAAAGGAATTTCATAGAGCTCATAAACAGAAGCCCCAGCACTTGGGCATAAATGTAACTTAACAGAACAGCAATATTTAAATAAACAGGTCTTAGGGGAAAGCCTGTTCACTCTCAGCTGATAATTAATGTTAACTAATGTGCCTTTCTTGGAAATGTTGCTCTCCAATATTTTTCTTCTTTCTGAATGTTAAACCCCTCCATCTTCACTGCCTCCGAACACAGCTTAAACATTTAAAAGAAACAAAGTAATGTAAACCACAAACACAAAATAAAACCCTCCCTTGATTTTATTACTGCTTTTAGCCCAATTTTTACTTTTTTACACTACAGAGCTATTCAGGGGTTACCTTCATTTGCTGTCTCCACTCTTCACAAATTGGTCTCATTTAAGTCATCAATGACCTCCTAATTGAAAAACTCACTAAACACTTTTTAGTTTTAGGCTTACTTGAAGCTTCTGTAGCATTTGACACTCCTAGCCCCTTTTTAATTCTTGAATTTCTCTCTTTGCTTGGTTTCCTTTCTTTTGTGGTTATTTTTATAGTCTCAGAATTCTATCTTGTCTCTTTTGTCAACTCCCTTCATGTGCACATCTCATTCTACCATCAGCTTTGTACTTTCTTCTCACGGTTTGTGCTGGGGGATCTCATGTACTTCCAGGGGTTCAACTGCCTCTTATTATTGAAATCGTGATTTCTTACACAAACCTCTTTCTTGAACTCTAGACTTTACTTTCTACTGAACTTCTCCAATAGCTTCAAGTACTACCTATATTGTGATTATTCACAGATATATAATCCTAGCCCAGACCTCTCTCTATTGAAATCCAGGCCCTTATTTCTAAATCCATACTCAACATCTTCCTTTAAATATTTCTTAGGCATCTTATACTCTAGATTTTCATTCTGAATTGTAACCTCTACCTCCTGAAACCTCTTTTTAAAGTAGTTCCTTTTCAGAACTTCTCCCCATAGTTATTCAAGCCAGAAAATGAAGAATTGTTCCTGATTCTTCCTTCTTTTTTTTCCACTTCATGTTCAGGCAGACTCCAAGTCTGATCTATTCTATTTCCTTAATATCGCATTGCCACTAAAGCATTTTTCTAAAATACAAGTCTACCGATTTTCTTTTTCTGGAGGACAAAAATTCTGACTCCTTAGCATGCCACCCTAGATCCAGAGGAGCCGAGTCTTCCCCTAGCTTTCCAATCTCGTCTCATAGCTCTTCCCTGCAAATAACCAATGGACTATATGTTTCTACTAAAAGTAAGGTTACCTTCCTACTTTTTGCTTTTTTTATATACCTTTGTGCCTATTCATGTTTTTCCTTTTGCTTCAATTGTTCTATCTTCCATTTCTTTGCGTGATAAATTTTTTTTAAGGTTTAACCTTATTTTCTTTCAGTGGCATTTGCAACTTTCTCTTCCGTGTTCATCTAGAGCCTCATTTTCATATTATAGTGTGTAACACAGAATAGTAACTACTAGTTTTGCATGACAATCTTCATCACTAAACTGTGAGCTCTACAAAGTAGTGATTAAGTTCCATTTACCTTTGTAGCCCCGGCACTTAGCATAGTTCCTGGTACACAGTGAACACTTAATTCATGTTTATCGAATAAATTAACTCAATGTGCATGACTTTTGTAGTGTCACTTCCAAAAAAGTTTGTTCTCCTCTGGCTCTAGTAACAGTTCCAAAACTTAAAGACAGTGATAGCTCTGCTTTTTTCTGGGTTGATCATTCCACATTTAGAATACTCTGCTCTGATGTGATGCTGTACTTACCTTGAGGCAGATATAAACTAAAAAACATTAAAGAAGAGCAATAAGGAATCCAACATCAAATCAAAGGAGCA
Organism: Pteropus alecto; assembly: GCF_000325575.1. NCBI lineage: Eukaryota > Metazoa > Chordata > Mammalia > Chiroptera > Pteropodidae > Pteropus > Pteropus alecto. The sequence goes on from NW_006435793.1 coordinate 1,010,072, forward strand.
AGAATTGAAGAAATAGGAAATATTTGTGTGAAGCACCAAGAATCAAAAAGAGGATTAACAATACCTATTATAATAGTAAGCAATTGAGAGCAAGCCACTCTTTTGTAATAAAACACAACTCTGGCAGATTAAACATGATGACAGGTTCTTTGTTACTTCTCTCATTGAGAAGTGGAGTCTAATTCTTTGTCCTTGAAGGTGGTTTGTTTGACCAAAAGCATGGGATGAAAGGGACATGGCAAAACTTCTAAAACAAGGTCCTATGAAACCCTGCAGCTCCACATTGGTCCCTGTTGGGGTGTTCCATTCCAAACACAGTCATGATCCTGTGAGAAGCCCAAGGCACATAAAGAGGCCATATGTAGGTGCTGCTAGATAGTGCCAGTGAAAGTCATGGGTGATAGCCAGTTTCATCTGCCACCAATTAGTGAGCCATTTTGGACACCCAACCCAAATGAGCCTTTAGATAACTAGAGACTGTCAACATCTAACTGCAACCACATAAGAAACTTAAGCAAGAACCAGCCAGCCAGACCCTTTTTGAATTCCCGATCCACAAATTTGAGCACGAAATCAAATTTTTTAACCATTAAATTTGGAGTTTCAAACCATTTTGTTTGTTATACAGTAATAGATACCTAAAATAATAACTACAAGTGTTGATTGATTGCAGAGTAATTTGGTAACAATAAACCACTGTGGCAAAAACGGAGAAGTAACTCAGGTTTCTCCCTTCAAGAAAGGACTTGCTGCCCAGCTGCAAGGAAGGTGGTTGGTTAGCTGGCAGCCTCCAGCTGTCAGCTCCTTCAGGGGCTACCTCATGTTCTGAGCTATAGTCTTGCTGTTTTCAAGGCAGGCCCCAGCCAATGACCGAGCAAGGCAGTGTTAGCCAAGGCCATGTTCTTCTTGGAATGCCCTCCAGTCAATGGCTAAATAAGACGTGGTATAAAGGTCTAGCCATTTTTGTCCAACTGATGACTCCTTAATGAGCCACCCTTGCTCTAGAGCTCCCCACTGGATTGGCAGAGATGTCCTCTGGTCCATATCATGGGCTGATTCCTCTACCCTCCTACCTCTTTTTACAGGTATTACTTCCTAAAGAATCTTTTGCACTCTTATTCCATCTTAGTGTCTGCTTACTAGAGAATACAACATATACAACCATCTTGCATTATCTTTAAAAAAATTATAATAGGAAAGAGCAACTTTTAAGACTTAGTGGCAGAACAAGCCTAGTAACGCAGTTGCTATTGGTTCTTGATTTAAGATCATTACTTGTTTTATTATTATTTAAGTAAAACATGGTGATAGCCTTGGTTATTGGCTACCTAGAAAGCCAAATTAAGACTGCAAATAAAAGGAGAGGAGTAGGTTACATAGAAAACACCAGGAATCTTGATTTTGCATTTGCTTGAAGAGAAGTGGCAGAACTCAACGGAATGATAAGTGTCTCACAAAGACCCAATTGGCCTTCTGAGGAATTTGCAGATTAAAACACCTCAGTCCAAGTTCACTAATTTCCCAACCTTGTCAGAAATCCTCATCTGTTTGCTTAAGAATATGTGGGCTGAGCAAGGAGTCTAACAGTTTCCAGGCATTTATGAAGGAGCCCTGAGATTGGATGTTCTTGGGAACATTCAAATTACACTATTACAGAAACAGAATTTGTCTCCTGTTTGCTTTACTGAGTTCAAAGATGATCATTTTTAAAGTGCATTGTGGTAACCATGGAGGTGGGGGGAAAGAGAGAGAGAGAAACAATTAGTACATCATTTGAAAATAGGAATTTTATATCCCACTGGCATTTTTGTCCTAAATCTTTGTCCCTTTGGTCAAACATTTATAGCAATATGTGCCTTTTTTCTGACAGTTGACATTATTCTTTGTGGGGAAGAGAAGAATGCCAGGAGAAGGACATAATCTTTCTTTCCAAATATTTTAAGAATTAAGAGGAATTAGATTTGTTATAGCAAAGCTGTTATAGCAGTCAAAGTGTAGAAATTAGCCCAATATTTGAAAGCTGAACAAAAAATAAATTCTGCATGAGCTTTTTGTCAGAATTGTTCAAAGGAGCAATATGTTACTTTGATTGGTGGTATGTTCTTTATTGCTAAGGGACACAAGCAATTACTTGATGGTGATGACATTAGAAAGGATTTGAATAAATAAGGAGCATTAGGTTTTAAAATCTCTTTATGATACAAATTCTATAAATACAGAAGAAACAGGAAGACAAATATGAAGGTATTCTGAGGGACTTTTCCCATTAAATATAAATATAATCTAACAGAAATTACATTACCATAATCAAATGTTAGTTCTGGTTCTCATTTTGTCAGGTATAAAGCTCTGGCCAACACCTTTAAAATTGTTTTTCTAATCAGGCTATCCAAGCATGAAATAACTTCTAGCTGCTTTAGTAAAGACTAATAGAGAAAATTACACCAATGAGAGGCTAATAACGCAGACTAAGATGACCCTAGAAGCACACGTCCTTTTCAGACAAGGTTGGTGAATATGGTGCATGCTGTAAGCAAGGGGTTTATATTCTCATTTTCTAAAGAAATGTTTTGGGAAATTTATCAGCAGGGGGCATTGGTGTTCTATCAGCAGGAGAACTTGACTTGGAAAATAAGTGCTCTAGGTAATTCTGAGCGCTATAAAATGATCAACAAATCAAAGCAGATAGAAAACTATTTTTCTTAGAAAAATCTGCACAGACATATCATGGGTTCTAAATGAAACTTAAGGAAATAAAAGTACAGCATGTACATATTTGGTTTTTCCAAGATAAATGAAAGATACTGGAGGCCTTAAAAAATTTTTTTTGAGAGAGAAAAAAATATCACAGCAGCTGCAGATTCAGCATTTCCAAATCCAAAGAATTGAGAAGACAGCTGAATTTGCATCATGGTGAACTAGCATCACTAATGCTTGCGGCTCCCATTTAGCCGTAATGAGAGTGACATTCAACAATTCTCTCTGTGTTAGAAACTAGAAACTTCTCTAATACAACAAATACTGGTCTGTTTTTCTCTCTTCCCTTCTACTGGTGTAATTAAAGGCACACAATCATTAAAGGAACTGGGAGGAAGGGGAAATTATGTAGATTTGGAATAGGAGATAAAGAGCTGCATTTCTTCACACTAAAACATGCAAAGCGAAGACCCTTGTTTGTCATGGATAGAAAGGTAATTAAATACCAATAAAAATAAATATAGAATTTTCCACATCTACCATGATATGAATGCTAGAGGCAGATATAACTACTTATGAAAGATTATATTCTATAGAAGAATTTGATATCCCAGCTTTCTCACCCTCTGTCCTCAAAAATACTTTTAGCTTTACACCTTAGAAGTTAGAATTCTAGAACTTAAGGAACAACACAAAGGAAGAATATATCAAAACACTCATATATACACATACTTATAGATTTCTCTGATTTGATTATATTTGAAGCATGAGAATGCTACCTAAATTCCACCTACTCTTAAAAGTTCATCCAGATTTTTGACTTAGTTCATTTAACACACATTGATGAAACCTCGTCTAAGTAAATGGCAGATTTTGAACTAGGAGTACATACTCTTCTATAAAATTTGCCTTGACCTCTGGGGCCATACTCTGTACTCCTGGACCATGAGTTTCTAGTTGGGTTATATTTTTTCTCAACTTAATAAACCCTTACAGTATTTCTCCCTGATACTGCCTACTATAGTCACAGGAAGGAAAATAGCACTACTTTATTTACATCAAATGAATCAACAGTAAGCAAAGTACCCTTGACGTTTCTATAAAATATGGGTTTCATTATTGCGGTGACATAAATGAATCTTAACCTTCTCAGAGGCGAGAAATTCCCTGAGTAATAAACTCAAGAAATTTTGACTTTCGTAATGACATTTTCAAACCAACTGAATAAATCTGGGAAAAAAAGTCATTAGAATGGTTTTGCATTTGCGAATAATTTATAGACCAAAACAACTAAAAGCAAAACCAAATAAGATATTAATAAAAAATAATGTAGCATCTCCCACAATGTCTTTTCAAAACTACCTGGGAAAATTAAACTTTGCAATAGGAGAAATTTTGCTAAATTCCTCTTTCATATAAATATACATGGCTTAACCTGTCTGAGGGCAGAAAAACAAAATAAAACAAAAAGCCTTTCTTTATAGTCAGGAGACTGAAGATGGCTCCCAGGCAAACCACTGCACTGGGAGTACTCGACAAGTATTCTTTATCAAAGCATCATTTTCTGTTCCCTTAGTCCTCCTCCCCTTCTCCTAATGGCCATGACAGTGAAAGGATAGGTAGGGAGATGTAGTGAATGCTTTCCTAAAGATAAACCTCTGGCCTTGGAGCTGGACAGTTCAATTCCCTGCTCTGCTACAAACCAGCTGTGTGACGCTGGGCAAGTCACTCAACCTCACCTAGTCTCAGCAAAATGGGGGAAATAATTCCTAATACGACAGGGGAAAAATATCAGTGCATGAGGACTAACAGCCTCCAGTCAAGGAAAATTCTGGCCATTGACAGTTCTCTTCCTCATCTCTCCTTTTAATTACATAGATCCAGAATGAAATATTAAAAGGAAGAATGTATTGCAGCAATTACACTGAAAATTCAGGACAGAGAGTGACTAATTAAAAGAACAAAAACAAACCAAATCCTTAAGAAACACGCCTAAAAAAGAGTGGTGTTTTTGTTTTGTTTAGTTTTGTTTTTGAATTCCCAGCCTTTGTGTTTGGTGGTGTTGACTTTTAAGGGAGCCAGTAAATAGCACCCTTTTAGCGCACCAAATGTTTTGAATCAATTGAGAGAGAGAAAAGATGCAAGAGAGATGGAGATAATCCCTCAATACTTCTAAAGGCTGAGTTAGAGGACGTGGCTTAGCTGAATCTCTTAATATCGAACCACAGAATTAGGTGGCCCTACCTACTCTATCATAGACAGTGCTAGAAAACCACAGTCCTTCTCCACATAGAAGGAAGAGACTAGAACACATTTCCTGTGGTATCTGCCATCCACAGGTAAGGAAGGAGGAAGAAGCTCAGCTATGCATGCCCAGTTCTTTTTCTGAACTCGCCAATGACGAAATTTATTCTACCTCATGGGAAGAGCAGCTGAAGGGGAGGAGAGAAGCCCAGGCTGATACCCTCATCGATATCTCTGCACAGGAAATGCTTCTGAGAGCATAAATCATCTCAATTCATTCCTGTTTGGCAGAATGAATTGGATTTAACAATAATGAAATTTATCATAAGTAACAGAACTCTGCATCCATATCCTTAATGTTTAAACATACCACATTTCATCACCCTGATAAATATCTGGTTTTATTCTGGTTTTATTCTGGAACGGGTTGAAATGAGACATGATATGTCTGAATTTTCTTTTCCTTTATTAAATCTTTTACTACATTTAATTTCCAGAGATAGCTGGATCATTTCCAGGGAAGGGAGGGGAGAAGTATGCATGCATCTACAATGATCTCTGACAGTATGACAGGGAGCATTGATTTTTACACCAGTAACCAAAATTACAGTAATTAGAGGAAATATCCACATCTTTATAAACAGAGTGTTAACCGATTCAAAGAAACTTAATGAGAACTTACAAGAGGAAGTGTGCTTTTGCTACTGAGAATTAAACATTAATTAAAGTCAGAAGGCAATAGTTAAATTGCCTCTCCACTCCAGTCACTTGGCAAGGCACAGAAATTGGAGAGGCTTTAGAATCTGCTGACTTTGCTGGCTGTGATCCTTCAAATGGGTTCTTTAAATTTATGGTCAGTTTCGATGCTGAATTTTAGTTCCCGTTAAAGAGTTTTTTAAGATCTTGTTGCAGAAGTTAAGAGATGAAAGTTTTCAAATGACTAGGATTTTAGATTCTGGCATTTTCTTTTGAAAAGCATTTTTATTCTAAAGATAAATAAAGGAAATCCATATATGAACTACAGTATGATCCGAACTATGAAGTAAAATACGCACAGAAAATATTGGAAGGATGTACATCAAACTATTAGCAGTAGATTTCTTTGAATGATTGAACAATGAATGAGTTTCTTTTTCTTTTCTGCATTTTATATTCATTGCTTTTATAAATGAAAAAAATAAACTTTTAATTTCTAAAGGTCTATTTATTCTCAAGGAAGAGCTAGTTAATCAGTACCCCTTCCCCTGTCCCCCAAATGACTGTAAGATACTTAGGAAAACTAGCTTTTGTTTCTGTTTTTAAGATTTTAGGATTTGGAAATTTGATGAACTGAAAAAAAACAAAACAAAACACAGATAACATTTGAACCTTAAACTGCATCATTTTTTTTTTGACTGAATAACTGCATGTACACTCTATTTCATTTCAATATAAAAGTAAAAATTAGGAATTAACGTGTCATTGTGGCTTTGATCCAGTATCAAACCTCTGATCTCATAATAAACAAGACAAATTTCTGGAAGCAGACCTAATCATTTTTTCATTCTGAGCTAAATAAGAACTGGCTGATTTGGACAATGGAGGTCATGGAAATGGCCAATTTGGTCATGTGAACTCCTTGGGGGCTGCAGCTCAAAACACTTTATATTGATTTGTAGGTAGATAATATAGTGACTTGCGGGGAGAGATCTTTTTTCATTTGATTCCTTCAGCTCAAGTATTTTGTATATCTTCTCTGGGAATCTCCACTGACTTCCTACCGTTCCTCCCCAGCCAACTCGCTCTCTCCCAATCTAGCTGCAACCCTGCCCAGTCACCTTCCACCTCTACACTGAATTGACTATTTTACTTTTTTAAAGTATGACTTCCTCAGTTCCTGTCTAGCATTTACGGTGAACTTTTAAATAATCTCATCTCCCCCAATATGTCACATCCCAATAGTCCCACTGGAATTTACTATCAATTTCAACCTCTGTCCCGTTTCTCTTCATTTGTGTTTAAATTTGTTGATTAAATACATTTTATTTACCCTTTTTACCTCTTTATATTCTAACCATTTAATTTCCTGATATCTGTTTTATGTACTTATTCTTTCTTTGACAGTGTCTTTTTTTTTTTTTTTTGGTAACTTTTTTTACACACTGCACTTTTATGTGTGATATATTGTCACCAAACTTCTGAGGCATCTATTACATCCACTTACAGATCCAAATAAAGGATGTGAACCTAAATCTTCGCTTTCAGAATCCAGCATTTGTACTACTCTGCCCCTACTACATGTGACTGGCATGGGTTGGCATTTGCAGCAGTTTCAGCCAGCTGGGCTTATGTTAGTCTTGGATGGGGGGGCCTACAGTGGGCTCTGATGGTAAGGGAATTGGCAACATGATTTTTCTCACCACTTAGATTGGTTTTGCCTACACTGCCCTATAGGCTGGGAACTACATGACTGTACATGACCGTGTGTGTGTGTGTGTGTGTGTGTGTGTGTGTGTGTGTGGTGTGGTTGTGTGTGGGTGTGAGAGAGAGAGAGAGAGAGAGAGAGAGAGAGAGAGAGAGAGAGAATGTATATGTGCTTTCTCATAGCACAGAGCAGAGTGCCCCAAACACACTAGGTAGTCCCCCTGAGTTTGTTGAATTGACCTGAGTTGAAAGCAACAGCAGCAACAAAATTGAAAAGCTAGATACCCACACCCTCTAAATCACTTTGGGCTTTTCTATTTTCATTAGGTCAAGTAAAGGATGCACAGGGTGTTTTTTGTTTGTTTGTTTTTGTTTTCTGTTTGTTTTTAACCTTAAAATGAAATTAGGTGTAGCCTGAGATGCTGATCCACAATTTTTTTTTTCCTGAAACTCTTTTGAGGAAAAATACTGTAGGAAAGCCACAGTTCTGACTGCAGCATAAAATAGATTTATTGATTTACCTTCATGCCCACGTTTGTGCTGGTTCCTAGGGATACATTGAAGAATAAGGCACACACTACATTTAATGAGCTCGAAGTCTAGCAGGGGAGATAGTCCTATTCACAAATAATTATAATGCGGAGGGTCAAGTGCAATTATAGGTGCATTTACAAGATACAGTAGTAGCCCAGAGCAGGTTATGTCTGATCAGGAAAGGCTTCACAGAGCAGATAAAACCTCCACCACACCATAAACCTTTCAGGGGAAAATCATTAATTTTGAAATTGAGTCTTTTTATATGCTGAAAAAATGTTGCTAGGATTCCAGTTGTTGAAGCAGATGGAATACACATGCTTTAATGAAATTTTTAATACAAATGTAGCAGGTAAAAATCTTGCCTATAAACTAGGGTATTAAAAAAATTCCATTTCTTTTTTTAAAGTCAATTTATATTTGAATTTAAGCCATCATCAATCTCAACAGGTAGCAAACTAAAACTATTAAAGTAAGGATAATAGTGTTACACACTAACAATGATTAAAAATGTTCTGCTAGGAAAGTCGTGAGGATTCCAGGGCCATAGCCAAAAAGATACAATCCACAATTGAATTTTGAACATTCGTTTCAGTTCATGATGGGGAACATAATTAAAAGCTTCCATTCTGATGTCTGAATTGTTTTTCCTTTCTCATTGAACCCAAAGTTACCAATATGGCCTCTGCCATTGAGTCTTGAGGGAGGTTTTTTTTTTTTAATTTCTTCTTTATCAAGAGGGCATCCTGGTGGCAGTTTCACATGGCAGAGAAAATGCTCTAGGCTATCTGCAGAACCAACCAAATTGTATACCATTGCCCACATTCTCTGAGACATATAAGAGAGAAATGGCTATTTATGTTCTTGCCATCCTACTGCATAATGTGGATCATAGGCAAGGGATTGCGTTTAACTCAAACCTGTCAAATGTTTATATGGATTTAGGATGACAAGTATAAGGCATATAGTAATTGAATCGAGTAGAGAGTGGTTTGATGCATTTCGGTGTAGCTAAAATGCCATATTCTTGCCAGAGCTGAAAGAAAACCACATAATACCTTATCAGGTAAAGAGCACACTCAAGATTTACAGCTACGTTGGCCTTTCAAGGTAGCCCAGGAATGAGCAAACAATCTTCCTGTTTGTTCTATTCCAGACCGCAGAGTTTGAATTTTAGCAAAACCCATGCTCGTGTATATCGGTGTACTCTTTCTTTAGCAGGAATTCCCTTGGAGCACTCCAACCTGGGAGCAGAGCCGAAACACTTTATAACTGTCATACATACTGCTGGCTGGTAGTCTTAAGTGCTGCTTCGATTCCCACGTCACTGCAGGCTACCCTAGCTGCTGCTAATTTCTCTGGGGACTTGGTGTCACTGCCTAAAGAAGTCATACTACACTTCTGCTGAAGAACTTGCTTCACCATGCAGATCCTCTTGTTATCACACATTGATGCTGATTTTCTATGTACTCTGTGTGCCACTAGAATAGCTAAAAATCTTCTCATTATGCAAGGGCTTTTTCTTCCCTGTTTTCCTTCTTTCCCTCTTGCATTTATTTATTTCTGAAGAAAAGGGAAAAGGCTTTATAGTCACTCTTAAGCAAATAATAGTGAGCATATTTCTTGATGAGAGTATGAGTCTACGGTCTGTTTCTTACAGGTGTATTGCTTTGGGCAAGCTACTTTACCTCTCTGAGCTTCCGTTTCCTCATCTTTAAAGTGAGATAATTATACTTACCTGAGGGCGTTTGTAGGAAGACAGTGTATGTGAATTGCTTGGTATATAATAGGTGCTTAAAAAGGTTAAGTCCATTTCCTTTGCATTTGAAGAATGAAATGCTATTCCGCTTGCGGTGAGGATAGTCAGGCACTGGGGTTCCCATGATTGAGAGAGGTTCTGATCAAATGATAGGGACTGTCTGGAAGGCCTCTCCAAGAAGCAGCGGGCTGTCCCCCAACCTGGCCCTGTCCAGCACCCAAGTGTGGGTGCTGTTTTGCCACACTTGTCTACTGACTGTACCTGGGCACTTGTCAGATAGCTTCTAGAAATGTCTGGTAAAGGAAACAGGTCTACAACAAAAGCTCTGTGATAGAATAAGAAGGGAGAAGATTGTTAAATCATGGAAACTACCCACCATAAGAGACAGTTTACAGAATTGGTATAGAGGCATATTATTTGGCCCTCCCTAGCATCTGTTACCCCATCTTCTGGGATCATATTCCTAACTTACCTTGAGAAACCACTTTGCCTCAATTATGGCTCTATACTTTGAAGGAAATTGACACTACCTATAGCCCAGAGTTGAGCTTCGATTAGCTAAAGCAAATAACACATCCAACCCTCTGGCTGCAATGATTGGTTCATAGGTGAGCATATGAATCAATGAGAGCAAAACTAAACATTTGTGGGAGCTTAAGAGAAAAAGGAGTTGACTCTCTTTTGTGCAGCTACCACAAAAAAATTCTCCCCTTCTTTTGGATGGGGTAATGTAAAGCTATTGAGGCCACAGTGTAAAACCTACAGATGAAGTTGGCATTAACAGAGGCAGTTGAAAGTTAGAGGGGAATAAATCCCTAGCGAAAGTCTTTGAACTGCTGGATCAAGCCTTACCTGAAGCCACGCACATATATGGACTTTTCAGTTATGTGAACCCATTGGTTTAAAATCTGTTTTGTAAGCTTCATCTGAGAGACCCAATACACTTAGGGAAAAGAAAATCCTGTGAATCTAATTACCCTCAAAGATAAATCACTTTCTATTTAGGTAGAAGACAGAATTGTAAGAAAATTCTGTTCTCTAAAAGATATTGGCACCTTAATAATATGACGGCTGAACTGATGTATCTCTTTGATGTTCTTCTTTGTGACTTTACTGCTCCATGTTATGAACTGAAGGTTTATGTCCTCCCTAAATTCATATGCTGAAATTCTAACCCCCAATATTATGGTGTTTGGAGATGGGGCCTTTGGGAAGTAATTAGGTCATGAGGGTAGAGGCCCCATGAATGGGATTTGTGCCCTTATAAAAGTGACCCCAGAGCGCTCTCTCTCTCCTTCTGCCATGTGAGGTCACAAAGAAAAGACAGATTGTCTATGAACCAGGAAGTGGGCCCCCACCAGACACCAAATCTGCTAGCACCTTGATCTTGACCTGGCCAGATCCCAGGACTGTGAGAAGTAAATGTTTGTTGTTTAAGCCATCAAGTCTATGGTATTTTTGTCATAGCAGCCCCAAATGACTAACATAAATAGAACGATAATCTGGTTTGTATTGTCAAGTAGTAATAAAAAGACAAGAGTAATCAAAGAGATCTAGGTTCAAATCCTGATATTACTACTTATTAATGATGTAAGAATTTCCTCATCTGAACAATGGGTTTAATAATAACTACCTTTTAAATTTGAAATGATGAACAACAATGTGTTTAAATCACTGTGCTCATTATTATTATTATTATTATTATTATTACTTTTACATAAAATTGATCAGGAGGTTATACAGAAGTATCTTCTAGAAAAGTGGTTCTTAACTGGGCACGATTTTGCATCCCCAGTGGACATATGGCAATGTCTGGAAACACTTCTGGCTGTCACAGCTGGAGGGGCGATGCTGCTGGCAGTTAGTAGGTGGGCGTCAGGGATGCTCCTAAGCATCTCACAAGTTTCAGGACAGCCCCTACTCCCCAAATCATCGAATGCACAATGCCTCCAATGCTGGGATTCAGAAACCTGGTCTAGAAGACGTGGCTATTGTGTCCGTGGCTTCTCTTCCCCTTTTACCCTGTAGGGAGAAGCTGGGTGGAGAGTGTTCACTATGTGATGGGTTTAATAACTTCCCTTTTCTCTGTTCCTTGGGTGACTTAATCAACTTCTCTAAAGGATAGATATCGGATGTGTGTGAATTTGCCTGTGTGTGTATCTGGTGGCAGCTTTAATTATCGCTGCTCATTACCATTCCCAGTGTTCACTCTAATTGCCTTTGTGACTTTGCTTAGCAACTTATGTTAAAACATTTGAGCAATTCTTTTTTTCTGTTGGTAAAATCTTTAAAATAGTCTTTGTATTATCCTTGCTTTAATAGTTTTAGTTTGCTACCTGCTGAGATTGCTGTACTCTTACTCGCTACATTTTTAAAGACAGCTGTTAGATGTTTCTTTAACTGCACAAGTAACAACATAACAACTAAAATAAAAATAAAATAAGCTATTTAAATTTCCCATGCTTTGCTAATAATAATAATAATAACAACAACAACAACAGTAGCTAACATTTGAAAGCTTACCATATGCAAAGCACTGTTATGATATACATACATATTTTTTCATTTAAGTCACAAAATTCTTATGAGATAGGTAGCTTAATGTTATTTATATCTATTTTATAGAAAAGGGAACTGAGTCTTAGAGAGGTTAATTTGCCCACAGTCATGCCAAATGATGCCCTGCCAAACAGAACATGGCCATTTATGGCCATGCTACCCTGAACAAGCCCAATCCTGTCTGATCTCAGAAGCTAAGCAGGGTCAGGCCTGGTCAGTACTTGGATGAGAGACCACCTAGGAAGACCAGGTGCTGTAGGCATAAAAAAATAAAAGAAAAATAAGGGATCGTAAGCTGACAAGGTCCTTGCAATCTATGAGGTCAACCAAGGGTTGCCTTGTCTAAAAAAATAATAAAATAGAATAAACACAGGACATGGCTCAGGACTAGACTAACTCAGAGTTGGAATTCAAAGGTTATGTTCCACGTGCTCCCTTTGGTTGGTTGCAACTAGAAGGTTGGTTTCTCCCAGTATTTATCATTATGAATGCACAATTTTTATAGTTACGCAAACATAGCACTGCCAGACTTTATTGTCTGTTCTTTTCACTTAAAATACTAAAAACACTTTTCAAGTTGCCATATCATATTCACAAGGTGAATCATTTTTATCGAAAGTATATTCTTTTATAAAATCAATAGATCATACTTGACTTGAGCACACTTCTAATGTAGCTTATTTATATAGTTTCAGTTTTTTCATCTTTTAACAATAAATCACTAGTGAACATGTTCATGCATTCGTGTAGTATTTTCTAATTTTGACCTATTTCTTGAGATAGATTCTTAGGAGTGAAGGTACTAAGTCAAAAGGGTTGGAGCTTTTTTATAATTCTTCAAATTTTTTTCAAAAAGTTTTACAAGTTATGCCCCCTGTGAGTACTTCTTAAAGGTACCAGGTTTACCATGAATTTATCAACATGGAAATTCATCATTATTTTAAGTTTGTATTAATTCAATAGTTGTCTCCTTTTAATAGGCATTCCTTTGAAAATTAGTGAGGTGGAACATCCATTTACATATAATTCTTTTTATTAAGTTCTATAAACTTTCTGTATAGTATAGACAAGGGTAAACTATGGCTCATTGGCTAAATCTGGCCCACTGCCAGTTTTTACAAATAAAGTTTTATTGGAACACAGCCATGTTCGTTCATTTATATATTATCTATGGCTACTTTTATGTTACAATTGCAGAATTGATTAGTTTCAACAGATATTGCATGGCCTGTAAATTGAACCGGCTATATAGTTTGCAGAGTCCAGGAAAAAAAAATAAAAATGTGGAGCCCCATGGCAAAAGAGTATTAAAAATTTCCAATGGCAACAACAAATCATTAAACCAAGTGAAGGTCACATGCCTACAGCTGGTCTTGCCCATAAAGCCTAAAACGCTTACTATTTATCTTTTTACTAATAAAGTTTGCTGACCCCTGGCATATATATTAATCTTAACTCCTTAATAAAAGGTTTATATATTTTTACTTGCCTGTAATTTTCCTTTTAAAAACACTGACATTTGTTTTTATATGAGATAGGCTCTTTAGTTTCCTTCAACAATCATCATTCCAAAGATCCAATAAGTTTTTCTACTAGTTTCTTTTAATGATACGATTTCCTATATTTAATTCTATTTATAACGTTAATTTTAACGTGTAGTCTCAAATCTGGTTATATGCTAATCTATTTAAAATTTGTTAGTTATAACGCCAGTTGTAAACATTTTCCTTACTCATTGCCTGGTGATGCCTACTTTACCGTAAATGAACTTCTTATTTATAATTGGTCAGTTTTTGAGCCTTATAATCTGTTCCATTAATTTCTGATTTTTTTTTTTTTTAGCTCAGTGGTTCTCACCTGGGTTGATTTTTGTCTCACCCAGGTGATATTTGTCAGTGTCTAGAGACTTTCTTAGTTAACACAACTAAAGGAGGAGGTGCTACTGGCATTTGGTGAGTAGGGGCCAGGAATGGCACTAACCATCTTACAATGCACAGCACAGGCCCCACAACAAAGAATTACCTGGTCCAAAATGGCAATAGTGCAAAGCTGTTGTATTTATTAAAGCCTTATAACATTTTAAAGTATATTGTCATGTGTTGACAGCCACCTCCCCCATTTGTTTCTTTTCAAAATATCAATTAGTCTTCCTGGATGTTTTTTTTATAAGTGAACTTTAGTGTTTGTCAAGAAATACTAAAGTTTGAGATTCTGACCAGAAGTTAACTAGCTACAAAAAAACTTATATTCCCAGTCAGCCTTCTATTATAGCTCTAGTTTTTATGTCAGTCCTTACCAAGTAAAATTTCTGGTCAAATTTTCTAGTTTTCATAAACACCTCTCGTTTATTCCTAAGTATTTTACAAGTTTCTTGTTCTAAAATGGATCTCTTTATTATTAAATGACTATTTCTAGATAACTATTTTTTTATTTCAAACAACTTTACTAAAACTCATGATTTGAGTGGAGTTTGGCTTGTTTCTTTAGATTTCAAGTTACAAATTAACATAATTTGTAGATTCTTTCCAATGCCTATCTTATTTTTCTTTAGTTTTTACAGCATAGGTGTGGACTTTCAAACTAATTTTAATTAATAATATTGATAGAATTAAAAGTGTGAAATATTTCTTGATAAAGCAAAATGTTCTTAATTTAGCATATTTATCATTTTAAGTTCAAAATAACAAACTTGCAATAACTCTCTATAAAAAATTAAGCTACAGACCTTTATGTTAAAGTAGTTATTACTGGTCTTTTGATTTTATTATACATGATTTTATTATACAGTAAGTATATGTGTATATATACATATTCATGCACATATACATATGCACATATACAAACATAACAGTCCTCTAAAAAAATTGTGATGTGGCAAAGTGCTGGATATGCTAGTTAGGTCAGGATATGCTAGCAATATAAAGATGTGCTTAAGCTCCTTGAAGTACAAGGAGCTATTCAGTAGCTGTCAAGGGTAAAATGTACCTCTGTAGCAGGTCAAATTGTAATTTCCCCAGAATCCCTGCAGAATAATATGATTGATTCTTGAATAGACTTGAACAAAAATATTTCTGACCTAATATTTAGTCCTTCAGTGATAGCAATCCCTAAATCCCTTTTTACCAGGAATTGTTTTGTCACCTCATCCATCTCTTTGCAGATTTTTCTGGGGGTCTCACAGGGCAGCCAAGAGTGACTGAGCTTCACGTTCTCTTCACAGATCAAAAGTGTACACAATGCTTCTCTCCAAACTGACCCATGCTTCTGGTTTTCTCTATAAATATATGGAGTCATAGAAGTTTGGAGTAAGAGATACAATACTGATGAAATAAATTGTCAAATCAAATTATCACACATTTTTTGTCAGTATTTAACCTTCTGTGAATAACAATGAAACAACAATTCATTTGCATTTGAAGTGGTTATGACTGAACTAACTTGCTCTTTGCTTTTTCACATGGTTTTCCCTTTTTAGATACAGAGTATTCGACTTAGAATCTGATTGGCAATAAGGAATAATGGAAGGGTTGTGAAAATGAACTGCACTCCAAATAATATTAGGTAGAACATTCTATACACAAAATGCTAAGATATATTTCCCTACGGTTGAGGTGGTCATAGGTTTTCCCATGACTGCACCAAATAAGACAGGAAAGCATACCATAATCATGTCTAAACCATGACTTTTAACTTATAAAGTTGACATTGATAAATGACAGGAAGGTGATGTCTGTTTATAAATTTTATATGTTTCTGCACATTTATTATTCTAATATTAACAGAATTTCTACAGCATATATAATGTTAAACACATATCTTATTTTGATTTTAATGCTTATTAAAAATATTTGTAAGAATTATATCTTTTTTCTGAGTGTTTATTTATTCAAAGTATTTTATGCATCTGTTGTCTCTGGATTGGGTACTTTTGGAAAGCAGAGATGTTCACAGAAGCTCTTGATTTATTAATTAACATTAAAAAATGGTTTAAAATTTACAGAGGTATAAAAATGGCTGAACCATTAATAAAAACTCTGAAAAACTGTAGAAGAAATGGTAAGTTAGCTTTAAAGAAGAGATTGAGTAGACTATGAGAGTAATAAAACCCACTGTGATTAAGACGGACAGAACACAGAAGACAGAATAATAATTGGATAAAAGAAGAGTGAAACACCCTAGGACCAATCAAAGAGCACTTCCAGGCATAAATACCCAACAAGCTCTTATCAATGGGGAAGAAGATTACCTGGGAAACACTTATTACAACTAATGATGCCATAAAAAAATCGTACTCAATCTTCATGTTACACATACCTCTCCATTCCTTCTGCTACAGATGTATCTATCTCAGGCAAAGAAGACAGTTTCCTATATATTTATACTTTAAATGGTCCTTGATAACTCAGAAGAATATACTTTTGATAATATCTGCTTATACAATCTGAAACCTGTTGGTCTATACTGATAATATATGGCTCAAGAGATTGGTCATTGAACTTATTAACTATTGTAACTGAGAAGAATGAGGTTGGTGATGACCTTATCCTAAAATAAAATATACATTTTAACAACTATTATGCTCTTCTAGAATTACATATGTTACTCTGGGTATAGGTGGCAGTATGAATTACTACCATTTAGAGTCTATGAAATAGTAGAACATAAAAGTTAAGAGTGAGGCATGTAGAGTTAGACAATTGGATTTGAACCCTAGCTGTGTAATCTTGGGCAAGTTAATTTACTGCTCTGTGTTTCAGTTTCCTCATCCATAAAATGGGGGGTAATAATATCTACCTTACAGGCTTGTCACAAGGAATAAAACAAGTAAATTTATGTGAAGCACTTAGCACAGTTTATTATGCACAGTAAATATTAGATGTTTAATATAATATCTGTCCCATCCATTCATCCATCCATCCACCTACCCATCCATCCTATTGGTTCTAGTTCTTTAGAGAACACTGACTAATGTACATTTTCAATTTGGATCCTTAAGCGACTCTTTCTGTTCAAAGGACTAAAATCTTTTCAGCATATGAACCCATTAAGAACAAATCTCCCAGAAGAATTGAAGTCAGATAGTGGCAGAGCTGCTGCATCAGCAAGCCATGCCCAGGGTTAAGGAGGTGGGCATAACTAGTACAATTCAGATTTGTTGTCCATAATGGACGTAATTGAATACTGAATGCATTGACAGAATATTCTGTAGCCAAAGACCACTAGGAACACACCTGTAGCTGAAAAAGTTGGGTATGTTACTCATTGCAGAGATGGAGAATGCACCCTGCAGGTAACTCAGTAAGAGGTTTTTGGCAAGAACTTAAAGGATTGGGGCTTTGAGTGATTCCAGGAGGGTCCAAGGAAGCAGGCTTCTCTCTCTGGACTGGGTAGTTTTGGAAAGCAGGGGTAATTTTGTGGTTATCTGAATAAATCTTATCTAAGGACAGGACAGACTAGAGAGAGACTAAAGCAGTAATTGGTAAAGAAACAGCAGTCACTACTATTATCTAAGAAAGGAGGATGCTTGATGGTTTGTGGCTTGGCCAATGTTCATGTTTTGTCTGTGTTTAGACATGAATTCAGAGTGGTCTTGTTTTTGTCTTGCGCCATCACAGTCACAGAATGGCCTTGTCTGACGCTGGTGTGCTGTGAAATTGTCTCTGTTCAACAGAAGAGCACCAAGGCCCTGGGGGGCAGGGCTGCTCTTCTTTTTCTACCTTAATGAAGCTCATTTCTGACTGGGTGGGTGACCCCTTGTGAAATCTCCAGTTCTGTATTTTTAGTTATTACTTTCAGCAGTAACATCTCAATTTTGAAATTCACCAGGGGCTCATAATACCATAATTATAATTATAGCATGAATACAAAATTAAATTTAACTAAGATTTAAAAATGGAAGGATGCTCAACTTCTATTGTAAAGATAAAGAAAGAAGAAAAATGCATTCTTATTCCAAATTCTTGGTTTTAAATGCCTCTATTTTTACAAATGAAATTGACCAACAAAAATGTGTAAATCTCATCATATTCATAAGATATCCTGTCAAATTTGGGGAAAAAATTGATGGGAGACTGTGAATCTTCTTATACTCAAGACCATTCTGAAGAAGAAAGAAGGCAAGTCATGTATCCCCTGCAGAGGGCTCCAGAGAGTCGGGTGAAGATGGAGTGCACACACTTGTCTTCCTTGTCTGTTCCCAACCACTGGCTATTTCCCTCACAAACCACACAGAGCTCAGAGAACTCCTGTGTCCCGTGAATTAAGGATCCAGAGGCCTCTGAGCTGCTTGTGTCATTATCTATGTGTCCTTATCTGTTCCTGAATGATCCCCTCAGTGCTCTGAAGAAGTAGCATGGGCTACATTAATTTCTTGTGAGGTGCATACAATTTGTATCTTACTACCTCAAAACCAGTGGTGCTTCTGCCTATGGCAGAATGCCATTGTATATTTGATTGCAGCACTAATAATCATTGTGGTCGGTGTTAGCAAAGTATGGTCAATGATCATACTTTAAGGCAATTGTCAGGACATAGCAAACATATATAACATTTGGTTTTATAATTCTAAAAATAATTCTACATCTGAAGGAAAGTTAAGTGGTTATGAAACTAGTTCATATGCTTCCAGGAAGGACTGCTCATTTTTCACATCTAAGGCTCCATTATTTCTGGGCTCATACCTGGGTTAATAATCACTGCACAATCAAACTGTCTGCAAGAATCAGTGTTAATCTTGAAGACAGAGTAAATGATTAGATCAGCATGGCTGTGATCCACAAGATAGCTGATGTGCTATTTTAAAAACTTTTCCCTGGTAAAATAATCCACATTTGTAGAAATTCCTTCAAGGGAGTATCTCAGTAGCTGAAAATGGACAAATCTGGACTGGTCAGATTCCTTCACATTCATTTGATGAGGAAATCAAACATTTTGGCTAGCAAGAAAACTGCACTGTCAACTGCTCACAGTATGTTGCCGATTTTACACTATGCATCGTCATGAGTTGGAGCAAACGTACGTTCTTCATTGTGAGAACTGGTCAATCCTATCTTTCTGATCTATAGACAACGGAAAGGAGATTGTGTAAAGAGAAGAAGTATAGATTTTTGGGCTGTGGAGGTGCTGATGGACTGAACATGCCCAAGAAATCTGAGAAAGGACCATAAAGAGAGAGCAGATGTTTCACCCACTCCACAGTTACCTTAAAGGTTGGTCTTGTCTATAACATACCCATGTTGCAGTAGCCACATAACACGCATACTAGACAGAAAGAACACACAGAGGACAAAAGGCTGCCTCTTTTAATGCCATGGACCTCATGCCTTAGCTAATTTGTTTAGTTTTCAAACAAGTTCTGTGAGGAAACTTGAGTAGAGCTGCTGTAAATGGAACACAGAACACTTGAGCTCTCAAACTTTTGTGTACGTCAGAATCGCCTAGAGGGCTTGTTAAAACATCAATTGTGGGGCCCTCCTGTAGACTTTCTGATTCATTATTTCTGGAGTGGGAGTTGTGAATTTGCATTTTGAACAAGCTCCAATGTCATGCTGATGCTACAGGTTGGAGATCACCCGTTGTTAGTGAGTAAATGAGGAAACCAAGGCACAGAGAGACAAAATGGCATATCCAAGTTGAGCGTGTCTCTTTTTCAGCCTGGCCGAAAGGGAATCACTAAAGATGGTGGTAGTGGCCAGAGAGATCTATCATTGTAAATGAGAAAAGTACTAAATGACAGTTTACAACTAATAAGAATTTGTGTGAGTCTTTTATGAAATCATTCCAAAGGATTCATTAGAAATTTTCTATATCCTTTTTCTGACTGCTGTGAAAAAAGTTAATGGAATTACCTTCACAAATGTATTAGTTTATTCTACTCCAAGGATATGATACTCAGTGATTTGGCAAAACTAATCTGAACTAATAACAGACACACATTTACTGAGACTAAGCAAATTTTCCAGTAGAGTGATACTTAGCCATTTGGAACAAATAAAGGTTGAGGTATAAAGATGAAAGAATAACTGTAATGTCCAAAAGAGGTGAGAGCGTTCACAAAGAGAGCAGCAAAAACTGACTAAAATGCAAAGTTAAAATGCATGCTGACAAAAAACAAAAAAACAAACAAACAACTATCACAAGGAAGTGGCCACCACCACCACTAAGAAATTCTCAACCACTGTCAGATGCTCAGGTTCGAGAGACGGTCTCTCTGTATCTGTGTCTCCTAAGGATGTGTAAGCGAGGACCATACATTCTCAGAAACCTTGACTCTCTCCAATGGAGTCAGGCAAACACTCACTGCCCATTCATTTCCACCCTGCGAATGAAATATGTGGCCCTTTAAAAATCCTAAATCTATTTACAGACCAGAGTTGAAATCTTGCAGCCTAAGGGACCAATACAAGTGAGTTAAACTGGAAGAGCAGAAGATAATAGGTAATAATAGAACTTGGTTAACGAAAAACTACGTTCTGTTTAAAGAAGAAGCTGTTTCAAAGCTCTAGGAGCCTGTTGCTTTATGGGATGTTATCTGAGTGTTGCCCAATCTTCCAGTTTTTCAAGAGGTATCAGAACTTGCATTTTCATGCAAAGTTACCTGACTGTTAAAATAGTGTATAACTCATACTAAATATATTTGTAGGTAGGACGGGGCGGGCCACTAGCCTTCCATTTAGGACCTCTCCTTAGACTCTAGTCCACACTGTTTTCCTAACTATTTCACTATTTAATTCTGGATATGTATTCTGTCTCCCCTTTAAAGAGTATTCCTGTTTTCATACTCTCTCATAGGCTCAGAATTCCTTCCCTAATTCCTAAAGGACAAGCCAGGCGAATCATGGTTCCATCAGGAATTCTTGGATCACTTCATATGCTGAGATACAGTCCATTAGTGATGAAATTGCCACTGGTGATGAGTTGGCAGTGTCGTAATGTCACATAGCCTGGAGCTGACTTAAGAGGTAAAGCTTGGGTTCTATTCCCTATGCTTATCCCCTTTCTCTTCACCCCACATCCTTCCATCTTGGGTTCCTGGTACAGTATTCTGAAAGTACATGTGGACTCCAAGAAAGAGAGCACTCTGCCCAATTATTTAGTTTTAAGACTGACAAACCACTGCTGTCAAAAACCATAGCATTGAAGAAAAAAAAAAAAAACTAAAAAAGAATTAGAGGGCATGAAGACAACTCTGCTTAATTCTCCCAGTCCAGGTACAATTAAAAAATAGAGGACAGCCCTTGTAATAATCCTATAGGTGAGTGTGGTCTGACGTTTATAGTGCATTTTCTATCTCATTCTTCTTCATTTCTTGTAAGAGGAACAAGTGAGAGAAAGGGAAGAGGTCTAAATATTTAGATTTTTCTTAAGGGTTTATTTATGAATTCACTGAAGCAATGTGTATTATCTTACATTTGTTATACATGAAGCTAATAGTCTATCGAGTGAGACACACACACGAAAACAAGAAAATTAAGACAACTGCAGATTGTGTACTCTGGCAAATAATGACAATACAAATAAATAATCACAGAGGAAAAATCTCTTAGCACACACTTATTTGTTGCATGTCCATACTCCCCAACTAGGGTAGAAGGTGGTAAGCGACGTCCCTTTTTGGAGGGATTTGAGTGGGCAGCGGCTCTAAGTCCTGGGTAGGCAATGAAGGGTTGTTTTGGTGGTCTACTTTATGCCTGTACAGGGGATGTCAAACCCCAATGTTCTACAGACCTAGTGATGCCGGGACCATCTTCTGCTGTGGTGAGTCTCCAGAGTTCTTAGAGGAAAGAGGAAGTTCAGGTATTGGTGGTAGTTACAGGAAAAATATAATTAGCCTACGTGTGGTTAGAAATGTGATAGTTTAGCAGGAAAATTTGAGTGTCACAGCTGGGAGCTGAATCAATGTCCATTTTCAACTCCTTTCAAGAAGACCATCAGCTAAAGAAGAATCCAAGATTAAACCTATCCATTTTCCATCCCCACTTTGCCCCTCTGCTATGGAGAGAGCGAACCTTGGACAATCTGCTCGTAACAAAAAAGTATAGAACAAAAAAGTTACCTGAGTAGAGAGCACAGACTCTAGGAGAAAGCTCGAACTGCAGAATTGAATAAATGGAGTCTCAGGTTAATATGTCAAATCAGTAGGTGTTTTACTAAACATCCTCAGATATACTTCTTTGAGGATCAAGGATAAGGACTATACTCAAAGTGAATTTCCAGGAAGTTAGTTAATCAGAAGACTAAGGTGTGGGCCTTGAAATTGCCTCTGTTTATTGTGTGTGTGTGTGTGTGTGTGTGTGTGTGTGTGTGTGTGTGTGTGGCCAAGTCCAGTTCACCCCTTTCCCTTCCAGAGTAGGATTCATACATTCACAGATAGTCTTTTTTCTACTGACAAAGTCCTAGTTAAAAAGGCCTTCAGATAATCATTTTAGGTCAGTAGTTATTAAACCTTTCATCATTTCTGAGAAATAGTCTGTTTCCTATAAATCCTTTGGTCGCTGTGACTTTAATCCTCACATTTGCCAGAATCCCTGAGGAAGTACGTTGGTGTAATTTGTAGACAGATTCCCCCTCTCCCCCCATGACTATCTTACTCTCTTCCAGCCATCAGTCGAGATTCTCCATGTGGAGACGTAGAGCATTTCTCTTTATCATGATTACAAGAAAGATCATGATTTCTAAACTGAGTAAAACTAAGTAAGCAGCACCTCTACACTTAAGCAAAGCTTATTTATTTATTTTTTTTTGAATTGGCTTGTGTATTCTACACAAGCCCAAGAAGTAAAGGACACTCAAATAACATTTATGGGAGGGTTCAAATGTGACATCACTTCAGTGCCAGCTTAGGGACCAACACACAAAAAAATATTTTTAAGTAAATACATATTTAATAAATGTTAGTTAAGTAAAATAGCTGATTGAATATTTTTTAAGGTCAAAAGCTAGTCCGTGGTTTACCTTTTAAGTGGCTATGTTTGTCACGTCCAATGAGAATTGTCGATGTGAATTTAATAAACATCAAAAAATAGGGGAAATTATAAAACAAAATGCCTAAATGCATATATACCCCAAATAACAATAACTTTCAGGTGAGCATCTCATACCTATTGGCTATTTTCTTGTAGGTGGCAAGGCATTACCACCTACATGATTTACTTCTGTTTAGAAACACCTGATTTCAGGCATTGACAATATCTCTTCTTAGAAAAGAGATTTAAAAAAAAAATTTATCATATGTGCTTCTCTAAAATAGTTTTTTTTTCTCAAAATAAGATCCACCTGCCAACTGCATTTAGCATCATGTGGGGGTAGTTCAAAATGTAGATTTTTTAATCAACCATCTTTTCTGAATCCTGTCTCTGAGGAGTCACAAATTTACATTTCCAACCCTTCTTGTGAAGTGTTAGAACCACTGTTCTAAGGCCCCACTGGTTGGGAAAGATAATTTCCAAAAAGAAACAAAAACATGCATTGAACTTATGAAGCCTCCTTGTAGATACATAAAATTTTTGCAAGCATTAATGACTTCATTCTTTCTCTCAACAGGGGTTTAAACATAACCAAGACCCTGGTAAAACTGAACATTACCAACTTTATGATTTGTGTAGACTGGACTGAACTGGGGTGAGCACAAGCTCCTGACCTCAATGTCCCCAGTTATTCAATGGTTCCAAAGCTGAATTTGACTCAAAGATCTGTTGGTAATCTCAGAAATGGTTATTAGCCCGATAAGAGGATGTCAACCCCTCTAGAGAAGCTTAGAAGCCATTCAATACTTCCAGGACCCTGAAGAACCAGTCTGGACTGGGATTGGTCTCCAGAGAGATGAACGCGTATACACAATGGCAAAGCACTAACGGAAGGGCCCAGCTATGTCTTGGCTTTCTCAATAATTGGGGCAATAATTGTGGAGTGCCCATGAACTTGTTTGGAACTCAAAACCAGAGCTAGTAACACTCTGCATCCTCAGCTGAACATCAGCCAGGCCTAGGCGCTCCCTTAAAGAACCCAGGTGGGGAAGTCAGAGCCAGGCATGATTGAGCCTCGCACCAGCATCAAATGTAAATCTTCCTTCTCTTTGATATCTTTATCACAGTACGATTTTTCATCCCTATTGTGAAATATCTGATTTCCCTTACTCATAGTGTGATACAAAGTCCTGAAAGAGATCAGGGTTGGGGCAAGTGAGCCCTACAAACTCCCAGTGAACTCGAGCTGGTTTTTAGTACCCCACACACAACATTCTACCTATTGGGTACAAATAAGATAAAACCTTACACTTCCTAGGGTATGAGACCAACAGAGGTTAAATCAGAAAAAAAAAAAAAATCTAACGGGGTATTTCTTTCTTTTTTTTTTTAATATTAAGAGATAGGGGATCTTTTATACTGTATAACCCTGCTGAGCTTATAAAGACAAATGAGAAATTCACATGAGGAAACAATCTTAGGTTATTTTTACTCAAATTTTCAACAGATATTCATCTCTACAGACCACTTAATCATGTCAGTCACAAGAAAAACAAAGATACAATTCTTTCTCAAATTCTTCTCCCTGTTCTAATTCTACATAAAAAAATATAATAGACTCATTTGTAAATGGGAGAGGAAATCACTTGTTTTCAGGGGGAAAAAATCATTTGAAAAGGACTTATTCTGAATGCCATAACAGTTTTGTTTTCTCATTTCGGGAGTAAAAATAACTACAGAATAAGTAGACACATAGACATCTTACAGAAATAGATATATATATTTGCATACATGTGTAAGCCTGTATTTTTTCTCCCAATCCCTACTTGATCCACATAGCAGATACAAGTTCCACTGCTTTATTTCATAGGATAATCATGTTTGAAGCTGGAAGAAACCTCAGTATTTAATCCATACATTTTACAGATCAGCAGAGTGAGCTGTAGAAGGTTCAAAGTGATTTCTACAGTGGCTGCAAAGTCACACAAGAAGGAAGATGAAAACCTCCAACTCTTGGCCCAGTACTGTTGCCAAAGGACCATGAAGTCCTTTTTTCTCTAGGGTCTCTACTGAGCTCCCATACAGCTTAGTTTAAAAAAAAAAGAAGAAGAAGAAGCAGCAGCATAAAAAATACTTTCATTGTTCCATCTATAACATAGCCTAAGTATGAAAACCCAACGTGTGAGGGGTTGGAAGGAAAACTACCCCGCTGCAGCTTTCAGGGATGGCACTGCTCCCCAGTCATTCAGTCTTGACAAAGTAGATATTACTGAAAACATGTCTCTGCAGGAGGTGAGTAAAAATCAATGATTTCAGGTATTCGGATCATTTGACATTTCTTAAAGCTCTTGGCAAATTCCATTCAATTTTGTGCAGTAAGAGTTTGTTGAGCATTGCAGCAGAGGTGGCCAGTGCCCTGCCTACAGTCCCCTGGCATTCGTTGCTTTCTTATAAAGCACCTCTCTGTCTGAGGGCTTTGAGTTGCAGGAGTACGCTGGTTGCGTGCAGGGCTGGCCAGGAATCAACACCCCTTGGAGTACACCTCAAACAACGATGCAGCCACCATATGATAAATACTCCAGCTTCCTTAAACCTCAGTTGGAATAACTCTGAAGCATATTCTAGGCAGCCTCCCAGAAGCCTCCAGCATGCACCGAGCCCCGGTTCTTCACAGGGAAATGGCAAATTCTCTGTATTTGCTTCATCCTTTTCCCATTTCCCTGCTCTCCATAGGAACTTTCTGGAATTACCATCCGGATCTATTATTCATACTCAAATCTTTGTTTTAGGGTCTGTTTCTGGAGCAATCCAACCTAAGACAAGCACGTACTCTGTACAAATCACTTTTTATAATATGCATCAAGAGACATGAAAATAAAAAATGTATTGTCCCAGTCCTCAAAAGGCTGAGGCCAGGGAGGGATAAGACTTCTACATATCTAACTCACATAGGTAAGACAAGAGAAAACAAAGTACTTTGGGAGGAGACTAGAGAAAAATAAGAATATGTTCATTCATGAAGGAGTTCCACAACAAAAGGTAGAATTTGCCATTAAGAACATAGCATGAAATTCTCTATGGCAGGGAGAAGTCAAATAGACAAAGTAGTAACATTACACACATCGAATAAACAACCGAGGTCCTGATTTCATCTGGAAATATATGTCAGAGAATTTGTCGCTGCTTATACGATGCAAGTTTGAATGATCGGTCCAAATGGAAGAATTGCATACAATCCAGCCTCATTTTTTTCAGTTGCAAGGTCGGTACATAAAGCCCCAAACTGGTTGGAGAAGTTTAATTGGCTATTTTGCATCTTGTGTTTGAAGAGTGTCAAAACTATCTGTTTTTTCATTCAGTTCTGTCAAAATAGTCTAATTTCTGTGGGAAGCAAACAAATTAAACAGTGAAATTTTGTGTGTCGTTAGGTTGATAAGTCAGCAATTTGAGTTTTCACTTGAGCTACAGGCCATGCCAAAGTCAGCTAAATGTTTATGGGTCGTAGACACTGGCTACACAGAATCCTATAAATAAATCTCCTTGAGCCCAAGACAGGTTACTGAATAAAAAAGAACAGAACAAGTTGAATAAATGTATACGATAAGAAACCTTGAGGGCATCCCTGAGCTGATAAAATGCTGCCTTTTTCATAGTAAGTGGTTCTAGCTGGTTTGTCTTGTGAGCTAATGATTAGACAGCATCTACTTGCCATGTGCTGGGACCACAAAAACTCTACTTATTCCTTAAAACAACCTAGTAAAGCCAGTATTATTATTACACTTTTATAGATAAAGAAAACTGAAACTTGGAGATGCTCAGTAACTTGCTGAAGGTCACACAGCTACTTTGTCAGACCCTCAGATCCAAACTTTTCCCTAAATACTATGCTGTCTTCCTTCAGGGCTGAAAAGAAAGTACACCAATATTTTAGCTTCAAAGGGTTTTGTCTTAAGAGATGCCAAAGACGAATTTAAACAATTGTCAGCTGAGAGGAACTTATGCTGTAGTAACACAGAGTTGAAATTCTTATTTGGGCAAATAACATACTTTCAGGGAAAACGTGTCTTTAAAATGCCTTCGTTTTTTGGCTAAGCATTCTTTTGTCTACTATCAAAGGAAAATGAATTCCCAAGTTATCTAAATTCCACGTAGTACACACAAAAATAACATTTACCTCCAGAGACTCGGAAGATTTCCCCAAGGAAAATCCTACAGCTCATTGTGGAAAGACATACCAATAGACTCAGTTAGCGGATGCTGGCAGTGCCCTCGTGCCCATTTTTCTTTGACTCATGCCAAGGGCACTTGCAAACAGCCCTGAGCTGTTTGTAGGATTTAATAGCAAGTGATTAAGATACTTTGGGAAGGATTTCAAACACATTAGATTTTGTAGAAGACTCACACAGAAATGATAGCAGACAACATGAAAAATAAAATTACTTAAGTTAACTCAATTTTAATTAGGCAGATTTAATAAAATTTCCTTCACCAAATCTCTTTTAAAGAAGTTTTTAGGCCTCCATTCTTCAAAACTTATCCCCTACTTTAGATGGAAGAAAGTTGCTCTACTCTCTATATATTCTCTGCTTAGTTTGGGTTTCTCCTGAGGTGGACCTTGAGGTAATGATGGAGGTGCAAGTAGTTTCTTTGTGAAGGGATCCCAAGAAGGAGGTGAGAGAGTCGGGGAGGGAGAAAAGCCAATTAAGATGCAAGGATCACGAGGTTATTACTTGGGGCAACTGGCATTCTACCTTGCTGGGGACCCCGCAGAAACCAAAGCCTATCAGAATGGTCCCACCGAGGGTTGAAGAAGCTAGACTATTTATGTACCATCACCCCTTCTTCAATGGTCGAGGATAACTGGGGATCACTCCCCAGCACTCAGGGCCTACTCAACATGTTATGCCTAATATGTTTCTACAGACAGAGAATGTTTGCTCAGGGCTGTTTGCAAGTGCCCTTGGGATGAGTCAAAGAAAAATGGGCACGGGGGCACTGCCAGCATCTGCTAACTGGGTCTATTGGTATCGCTTTCCACAATGAGCTACTTTATTGAGTTAGTTTTCAAACTTTATTGAACATAAGAATGACCGGAAAAACTTACAAAAATGCACATTTTTACCCACCTACCTCCACTATTCTGATTATCCTGCCACCATTCTGATTAAGATCAATCGTTGGGTTCAAGAGCCTAATATATTAACAAGTACCTCAATCATTCCAGAGCAGGGAGTCCCTAGGCCACAGTGTAAAATTACAGTGCTAGTGAAGCCAAAGACCATGAGTTCATTCCCATATGGCTCACCAGTGTCTCAGAGAAAAATCTCTTACTTGGGCATAGATGGACCTTTCTTTTCTATGGGTCCCATTTTTTCAAATATAAACTGTTGCTCTTAAAGAGAATATAATGAGAGTATGTGGATGGGTTAACACTTTGCAGGTCTAATTCTGCTAAATCACTTTAAATCTAGGTATATTCAACTGATCATGAGTCAGGAGCAAGTTACCAGATACCCTTGCACTAAAGTGGCTATATTTTTCCAACACATGGTATGAGTAACAGTGAATATGGGGGAAAATAGGAGAGAAGAGTTGACACTGAGACAAAAATGAAATCCTTGTACCTACATATGCTGGTCAGGAATCTTAGGGAAAAAACTATCTTTAAGTCACTGATACAAAGAACCAGCATACAAACCAGGGTAGCATACAAACCAGTGACGCATCAAAGCTAGAGCAGCTTTTGAGATTGTCTTTTTCAAAGTTTTCAGAGCTGCGATAAAGAGTAACCTGGCTCCAAAAGCAATTTACTATGCTCAGAAGTTTTTCAATGATGGAGAGTTCCTTTCATTTTTTTCTTGTCTGCTATGTATTAGGGAGTGTGGGCAGTGGGGCCCCTCCACTTGTTTCTCCCTAAGCAGGATATTCTGCAGTCTAGGGAGAGGTGGTATTAATAATACCATCTTAAGTTCCTGTCCCCTTTCTTTCACTCCAGGTTCTCATCACCACTTCTCTCTTGTGATTCCTTATTACCAGGTAAGGTAAAAATTCAGAACAGCTAGAGGTGTTCTGGTTTATCAAAGTCCTTAGGATAAATTGTTTAATATGACCTGCAAGGTACTTTACCATCAGGCCCTTGTCTGCCTCACCAATCTCCTCTGTCACTATTCCTTATCTTATCCTCTAGACTCTAGTCTCATGAGAACTCTTGTAGCAATTCAAATTCTCAGTACCTTCTTAAGTAGAGAGAAACCCATGAGGCCAAGCTGTCCCTTCCTCCTAGAGCACTCCTCCTGGGAGGCTTCCACTTGAGTAGCAAGCATTTCACTAGTTGCAGGTATTGGTCTAAATGCAACTTCCTCTGGGACGCTTTCCTGACTCCTTCAGAAAGGTGAGTCAGAACTGTTAAGGGATCTTTGTAGGCCTTGGGCTCTCTTACTTTTGAAGGCTCCTTCTCATATCATGTTAAATATCTGAAGCTATACTATACTGTATATTATGTAATTGTTCCTGCCGTAAACATTTTGAAATAATTTTTATTATTCTGCTTTCAAAGTTATTTGGCTATGAATATCTAATTTAATTTGCTATAGGTTATTACAGCGTTAAGAGTTACAGGTTTGGTTGCTAGTATTGTTATGTTAATAACCAGCTGTGTGATCTTTGATGAGTCACTTAACCTCTCTGAATCTCAGTTATCTGAAAGAAAAGATATTTGCATAAGTGACCTAAGGCCTTGTTTAGCACCAAGAGTCCATGTTTTTAACATTAACTGTCTGAAGAGATGTTTTCGGTGTGGTAATTGTATGGGGGTGGGAGTGGGGCATAGAGTCTTTACTCACTGATAGAATATGCACCAAAGAGATTGAAAACCATTGGTGGGTACCCTGACCAGCGCTGCCATTTAAGTAGAAAAAAGCAGTTCCACAAATATGTGTAGAAAAGATAATTCTAAAACTAAAAATAAGGTCATTATTTTATATAATGAATAATTAAATATATAAACCTATAACCAGGAAAAAGAAATTCAGAGTATTCAAATATATTTTCCCCAAATATATTTTCCTAAAAAAGACTGACAATTAAAGCATGATTATAATTATTTGTAGAAATGTCCCGAGACTTTGTGTCGGAGATGACTGCATAGTATGTGTTGTAAAAATCACTAATTATTAGAAAGAGGAACTGTCACTATTGTTTTAACTAATTCTACTGAGAAATAAAGTGAGACTTTGGATTTTTTGTAAATATAATGAGTTTCCAGTTATAGAAGAAGTAATGAGTTTCTACCTTTCTATAAAGACTTCTGAATATCGTATTATACACGTCAATAACAATGCAATCTTAAAAAGCAGTTATTTAATTTTCTTCTGATGGAAAAAGTAATTAAGTACCGTGCAAAAATATACATATACATTTAATCCCAGCACCCAGAGGTGAACACTAATTTTTGTGCATACCTTTTCTTTCTAGGCATGTGGTTGTACAGGCATATATACATTTTCTAAAAAGTCATCACATTGTACATCTGTGTTGCAGAATTTGAATAGAGAGGTTATCAAGCTTGGAGGCTACAGTATCTACTGCCATGACCCTAACACACCTGGCATGTCTGAGAAGTTAGGATTATGGTCCACAAAAAAACCTTTTCCATGAATAAAATGAAAGGAAAAATGAGGGTAGAAGAGACAAAGTGTGTGTGCATTAGGTATTGGTTCTTCCACATGGATTCATGTCTGAGTTCTACGGAACGGCTGTAAACAGAAACATAAGACACAACAGCACTCCATTAATGCTCAGGTGATGAAGTGAGACATGGAGTTTGGGAGCAGGGCCTCTTCCCACCCTCCGTGTAGAGAAAGTGCCAGGAGTAGAGATGTTAGCGACCCCAGTATGAGCAATGCTAGCAACGGCAAGGAGGAGGCACCTCTATGTGGCTTCTTTGCTTGAGGAAATGGATGTGCATGGCTGGAGATAAAGAAAATTCTCTAATTCTCTGGGTAACAAGAGCCAAGAGCTGCTTCACGATCGCAGGTGACAATCCTGAGCTTAACTAGGGAAGTCTGCAGGGCTGCTGGAATCCTCTGTGAGCAGGTGTGAGCAATGGACAGTGGAATTTTGGTTCTTAGTGACAATGTCACTGCCAGCTATAGTCACAGTCTGGTGAAGCCTGGGGAAACTCAGATTATATACTGTTTTGAATCCATTCCCTCTCCCCTACCTCTTAACTATCTAATTCGAATGTTTCTTCATAGGATTAAACATTTTTCTACAATATCATTTTTATGGATACATAATGTTCCAGTTTTTGAATGAAAAACAAAACTTAAATCCCCTGTAGTTTAATAAGAGGCCTTTTCTTCATCATGAAGAATTTTATGACAAATTATCTTGCAGCAAAATCTGTCATATCCATGATTAGTTTTGTAGGCGAGATTAAGAGTATACTTTTTTGGTCAAAAGGAGAATACAAAGTCTTGAAGATTTTGGCACACAGTTCCAAGCTGCTCTCCCTACAGACTGCTATTTTATACTTCTTTCTCTTACAAGCGAGCATTCCTATAAATTATATTTTTATATTTTGTGAGATAGAATTTTTTTTTAGAATTAATGATCGTAACATTGCACTGACTTAGAAATTAGACTTCATGTAATCTTGAAAATAAGTAAAAGTCAAGAAAAATAAAACAAGCTTGGTCAGCCACACATACCAATGATAACTTAGACTGGTTCAGATTATATTTAAAGGATGAATCTTAATAAGAAAAATGCATCATAAATAATGAATTCACCTGCAGGTTGCACAAAATAATATACTGCAGCAGACAGGATGCTATTTTTTAAAGTTTTTGAAAAATATAGCATGTGCAGTCCAGAGTCTGTCTGGGCTCATGCCCCATAGAGAAAGATGTAAAATTCTATGATGATCAGAGTACTGGTGCATCCATTCAAGATTGCGAAGCATGCTTGGTTTAAGGTGATATGTTAAGTTTCAAGAGAAGTGATAGGAAGAATGTCACCATATGGTATTCAATCTGGGAACAAGGTGGTCTGGAAAACTACAGAAAGCAGACAGTGGTTTGAAGAAGGCCTTCTAGGGTAGCATCTGGGAAATGCCACTTGGGAGTGGATAGTTCTTGTTAAGACAGTCATTTTTGGATGGTCTCACTGGGGAAGTTACTGGTCTCCTAGACCAGTCACTCATGCAGCGCTTGAGTTTCCTTTCACCCTCCTATCATTGGCAAAGTGACCTCTGCTTGAACCTTTCAATGACAGGAAACTCTCCCTATTAGTGCCACTCACTACATAAATCATTTAACAAATAAAAAACCCAGCAAACACATGCAAATGTCATTATTAGTTAGAATGTGCCAAATAAAACCTTTTATTATCTGGATGATTTGGACATTAACTTTTACTGATAAGAGGTAAATCGAAGCCATTGTGATGAAAGTCATTTAGCTGTAACGTATCTCTCTCTCTTAGACGACGTTTGTAGAATGTACTTCCCACCCACTTTGAAATTGGGCATGGCCGTGTTTGTGTTGCTTTGGCTAATAAGATGTACCTGGGAGTGACCTATGTCAATTACAGATGAAGCTTTAAAAGTCCGTTGTGAGTTTCCATGTTTGCTACCCTTTACCAAAGTGATCATGGAACCGCATGTTGAGATGGAGCCTCCAACAGGATGGGTCCCCATGTGATTGTGATGGACAGAGCCCTCTGATCTATCTACACAGGACCTACTGTGTGAGAAATCAACTTGTGTTGTATTAAGCCATTGAGATTTAGTCACTGTTATTGTGGCAA
The DNA here is from genome assembly GCF_000325575.1 of Pteropus alecto. Lineage (NCBI taxonomy): Eukaryota > Metazoa > Chordata > Mammalia > Chiroptera > Pteropodidae > Pteropus > Pteropus alecto. The sequence goes on from NW_006435793.1 coordinate 1,043,042, forward strand.
AACCTATCCCATACTGACTGTTAGAGTTAGTTTTAGCTATAATTATTTTAAAATATCAATTTACAAGATACAGTCTTGGTCAATATATGTATTTGGTCCACTTCCTATATATCTACAGCTTTAGTAACATGTAAGCACAACTCACGTTCAAACACCTTAAAATTAAAAAAAGAAATTTAATTGCTCAGCATTTTAAACTAAGGCACAAAATGAACTAACACTACTATTCAAATCTTAGATGAGTATATGCACCAAATTCAGCTTAGTGGTTACATTTGGAGAGGCAAAGAGAAAAATGTGATCCTGTAAGGAAGAGTCCATGGGAGCTTCAACTATATTAGTTATATTTTATTATTATTTATTTTAAATTTGAACCAAATCATGCCAAAATTTTAAGATTTTATATAGCTAGGTTGTAAGTGATTGAAAGACTATAATTTTCTATCATACAGAGTATGCTTGAGATCATTCAAAATACATTTTTTAAAAGTTATTTAACAATTACTGAAGTCAACGAGTTTTCTAATTATTATCAGCTAACCTAAACCTCCATCAAACAAAATGCCCTATTTCCAAAAAATGTTCCAGATAGTTGAGATTTACCTGGATTAAAACATAATACTCTCTAAACTCAAATGATGACAGATTGTAGAAAGGCAAATGCACATCTCAACATTTCTATATGTTTAATTCTGGCCTCTAAACATAAAATAAATAAATAACACCAAGAAAAACCTTCCTTACTTTACATTAATTCTCCACTGGAGAAAGTTCACTTTTCAACATACCTATGAGACCAATCATCATGCCTACATATATTCAGTGGAAGAAACATAAGATTTGAATTTATGTTTAATTAAAATCTCAACTTTAACACCTATTGGCTGTGTGGCTTTGAGTAAGTGTAACCTCTCTGTATCTCAGCTGCTTCATTTGAAATTTAAAAAGTGAAGGCAAATTCCTATTGCAGAGTCAATATTATCCTACTGTGTTCTTCAGTACTCCAGTTATATAACAGAATACCACACAAATGTCAAATATGGTGTATTTAATGGTATAATACCATCATTTTGGGATTTAAAAAATCTGAAATCTGATCAATTTACGTCTTGAGATGTGTGCCGAGAGTTATGTGTTTCATTAAAATGTTGACAGGAGCAAAGGTGCTCTCTTTCTGACCTCATCCCTGCCTTATTCAAAATCCTTCCATGACATTTAACAGTTATGATCATTACTATTTTTAGAAAACAGGAAGTGGGTGTGGTAGGGGGATTACAGAAAGTGAGGGCTGAAAGGTACACAGGCCGAACTCCAACTCCTGGCCCTTCCCTTGGAGTCCAACCATCTGATTTCCTCCAGCACCAGATCCATTTTCTTAGTCCTAACTTCTCTTCCCCTCCTGATAATTTATTTTAACTGGGGGACCTTGATCCTCAAACATTCCACTTGGAGAGCTCAATGCTGAAGAACAGAGGAGCGCTCACTCAGATGGAAGAGCACCTGAGGATAAGGATAAAGGGTAACAGCAACCATATCTCACTTAAATAATCGGCACTGGTATTTTGATACTGTGAAAAATAGATTCCTAAATACTGATATTGTCCTTTTCCTCTAGTATTGCAGACACTAGTCAAAATGATGATTAAATAATAATAAAAAAATAATGGGAAAAGTACTTGACAATTTGCATTTGTCACTACACTTTAGAAGACTCACAAATTTTACATTGCTTTGTTTGGACTCTTACCCAATAGCACCTCAATATATATTATGAAAACGTAGTCCCCCTAAGCCCAGCAATGTTACATATCTGGGGATTAAAGTATCAAAGTTCCTCTCTAAGTGTCAGGGTTTTGGTGTTCATGTGTGTGTGTTTGATGTGTTTTATTTGTTTTTGTTGTTATCTGTTTTATATTGGGTAGAAGCTGTTATTTTTAGCTAACACTTATTAAGCACTTATACGTAGCAAGCACTTTCAGGTGCATAGCCTCATTTATTTCTCAAAAGTACCCACGAGGAATTTGTTTTTATTTCCATCTCACAGATGAAACAACTGAGGTCCAAAGAAGTTATTCAAATTTATAGCGGCAATAAATGGCAGACTAGAACCCAGCACTTTTGACATCAAGTTATTTTCTCATTCTATTCAATTAAATATGTGGATGAGATTTTAATGTTTTCTCCTTGGCAAAACCCAGCTGAGTTTTTTTAAAAAAATTAAATGAGAAAAACTCTGTGACAAATATAAAAATATAGACAGTAACAATCTAAGTCTCGGGAACAAAGCATTCAGAGCTGCTAAGCAACGGCAAATAAAGATCAGAAAGCAAGGCCAAGAGTTATTCTTTTTTAAAACCTGAGGCACACAAAACAAGAATTATTAAAATGGCACTCAGTTTCCAAAAATGATGATGTGGGATCCCTTAACCTCTGGCTCCAGAAAACAAAACAAAACAACAACAACAAAAAAACCACTCAGAATCATCAAGTTCTTGCAGAACTTCATGAGATTATTTATCTTCAGGCTGGGATTTATAACAATCACCTGGTAGGTTCGAGCTGAGAAAAATGAGTTGTCAAACATAGGCAATAAAAATTACCGGTACAAGCAACCACCAAAATGATAAAACTGTCACATCTGTACAAATCAAGCAACAAATTGCATTCATTACATCCGAACTCCTGATAGTTAGTATTGTCTGCCAAGGAAGCTAAGCTCCGTTTAGACTTTTGCTGTTAGCACAAATATATTTGAAAAAGACTTGACTGAGTAATTCACGAGTTTACAGAAAATGCAATGAAATTGTCTTGAGAGGAATCTCTTGGTATCTGGGAAGATTTGTCAAAGGGATATCTCAGTCCTAAGCATTTGGGGAAAATACATTTGGTATTGATTGTGAGGGAAATGGCAGACCTCAAAGAGTTCACATTCTTACTTTTAGGAAAAATGATATTCCAATCACCAAATTGAGTGTGTCTTCCCCAAGCAAATCCTCCTTTGATAGGTCCTCAAGTAAGAGAGAGGTTGCTTAAATAACAGAGAAAAGGAGAAGGGAGAAAATCAAGGAGAGAAGGAGTAGCAATCAGAAATGTATCATGAGAGAAATGGAAAGAGGGAGGTAGGAAAGGTGGAGGGAGGGAAAGAAAGAGAAGGAAGGTCTACTGATATAAAACACAGAGAGGATATTTGATTATTTTGATCACTATTTTTATTTTTTAGCTATTTTGTTGTAAGTTCCTTTACCCTCACCTAAAATTGATATTATTGAGTTCAAAGAGCAGAAATGAGAAAATAGATGTTCTCATGTTTATTTAAAAGTTGTTAATTTCCTATTCCTTTTCCTATTCCTTCTGATTCCTCTAGCTTTTATCTATCTCAGCATTTGCTATTTTTTCACTTGAGAACCATATCAGTGAAAAAGAGCTGAAAGCTGTTGGTCAGAAATATTGTCGTGGAACAACTTGGAATTTTAGCGATTCGGGATTTCCCCCGCATTAATGATAGAAAAGTTCATATTCTGGTCCTTAAATCATTATTCTCTTGTCAAAGGCTTTATTTAAGAGGCTCTGGCCAGCGTGGCAAGGTACATTTAATGATTAGCTGAAACTGGGAGATGAACAAAAGAGACATTTTCCTAAATACTAACATTCAAAGGCTTCGTTTCTGGAACCACCTGCTTTGCCCATTACATACACTTCCCGGTCCATTCTGCTGTCCTTCACTGTTAATCCCCCTTTCAGTGCATTATCTTCTCTAGGTACTCTCTGAAATCTACAAACTTTGCTCTCTCTTGAGCAACATCTCAACTTCTCATTTTGGTTTTTAACATTCAAGGATTACCCCGCCCATGCTGTCCTGACTTGTCATCACCGTGAGAGCTTCAGGCTGCATGCTGCTTTGTCAGACAACTTCTCTACCACTGTTTCAGCCCTCTGAGTAGGTCCCAAGCAGGCTCCTACTTTGTCATCAACTTTAGACTGAGGAGGCTAGTTGGCATCTATGCTCCTTACCAACTGCCACAAATAAAACATCCCCCAGTCAAAGTCCTGGGCTCATATAGTTGAAATCACCAAGAAAAATCATGTGAGCACTATGTATCTCTCATTCCCACCTCCATTCCACACACATTGCAAGAATGGCCCAATAAGCATGATTCTATGAAAAACTTGGTGAGATCCAAATTACAGAAGTCTAGTTAGTACGGAAAGTTTGCAAGAGTGCAAAACACATAATGCCTTGGGGGAAAAATAGGTAGAGAATAAGTGTGCGTTGAATGAATGAATGAATGCACAAAAACATTCCGCTGCAAACCTCTATAAACAATGGCTAGCCTTCTTTCATTTTTTAATTTTTATTCAAATGATAAGTGAGCTGAATCAAAAGGGTACTGAAAATAAGAATAGAAATTGAATAAACTTGTGATACAGTGGACCTAGATGGGAGCAGAAAAAGGGGTACATGTCTATCTCAATAACAGGATTTGGATTTTAATGTCCACGAGGATAAGACATGAGGACTTGAGCTGGAACTGAGATTCCTATGTAAAAGACAGAATTCCTGAAAGCTTGCTTTTCACTTCAGAGAAATAGTGTTCTATATAAACCCACCTGCTGGCATAGGACAACTACCACTGTCTCTATCCGATATTACACTGGAGGTATTGACCAAAACAGTAAGACAAGGGAAATAAATTAAAGTCAGAACAATCAGAAAAGAAGAAACAAATCTGCTACTTGCAAATGACGTAATTGTCTGAAAAGAAAATCTGAGAAATATACAGACACACTCATGGAGTTTAACAGTTTCCTCAAAAAAACTGACAAAAATATCAACATTGTTCCTATAATGTAGCAGCAAACAACTGGAAAATGTAATTCTCCCCCAGCAATTCCACTGCTAGGTGTCAACCAAAGGGAAGCTCTTGCACCCACGTACATGCAGACAGATACAAGAATATTTTCTGCAAAAACATTGAGTAAAGTTGTAAGAGTGAAAAAAATTAAGAAAACAAATAATCAACCAAACTGTCTTTCAGTAGGTATATTCACACAATAGGATAAAATGCAATATTTAAAATGAATGAATTTCCAATCTGGATAAACGTGAGATAAACATAATGTTGAATAAAAAGGCAAGTTGCAAAAAATAAAAAATAAAAATAAAAAATAAAAGTTCAACATGGTATCATTTATATAAGATCTCCCTAAAATATTATTTGTGAATAGATACACATGTAGGAAAAATAAGAAAATATACATGAGAATCATACAGAGGAAAAAGCTTCTAACTTCACATATATAGTTACTTCTGGTCCAGCACAGCAGGACTTCGGTCATAGTTGTAATATTTTATTTTCCTTGAAAAAATATTTTAAGAGCATATGGCAAAATTTTAACATTTGGTCTTGATGGTGAGTGTAGGAATGTCTGTTGTATTATTTTCTCTGTTTAAATTCTTTCATAATTAGAAAACCAAAAGGGAAAAGATATGCATTGATCAAATTGACATTTTAATCAATTTATTTTTGACCAAGTTTTTTGATATCTGTTATATCAGAATGCCTGAAATAATAGAGTAAGTCTTTGATAAATGAAATACATGAGAATCATGAGAGCCACTTTGAGATTGACCCCCCTCAATTTCTACTTAATTCTACTTCCTTTTTTTTCTCCTGCTTGTTTCTGATCACTGATATAACTTAAATTTCCATGCAAAATAATAATGATAGTACAGAAAGAAAAAGAATAAACTGTCTTTTATCTCTCAGATTTTTAGATTTGTATTTATGTTTGTGTCAAGTTAAGGCACAGAAAGACTGATTTATGTCTCTTATTGCCCGCTCTACCAGTCAAGCTCATCATTCACACATTAGTGGGCTGAAAATCTTCAGAGATATAGCTTCCAGCAATAAATTAAACCTTTCACTTTGAGGTTTGGTTCCTGTTTGATTTTTAAGAAAATGTAAAATAAAATTGCTACCGGGAGGATAAAGATGATGACAGATGACTTATCTCCCAATTTCCCCCAGCTCACTTAAAAAATTTATTTTTCTTATAACAAAAGAGTTTTAATGTTGAAAACAAATGCTATAGCCTTCTGCCCTTCCCACACGAGCAGCAGGAGAAAAGAATTGTTTTCTTTCATTACAATTTCAATATGAACAATAGTAACTAGAACCCACAATATATATAATGTATAATTATTATCCGAATGGTGTTACCCTTGGCCTTGTATGGCAAGTTAAAGCAAGAATATTAAGAATATGTGTTTATGGTGAGATATGAGTTCTTTGTTTACCCTTTCAGAGATTTAGCTTAGTTTGAGTCCACGTGTATTTTGACTTATATTAACACCTCTGTCCCAACCTAATCTAATTCTACCTGATTCTTCAATACAAACAGGTTCACAAATATCATCAGAAAATAAGTAATCAAGTAATATTTGTTCATCTAAATTCCCAAGGGATGTCTATAATGTGAAACTCAAGAATCAGCCAAACATATATATATATATTTGTTCAAAAATCAGAACACTAAAAATGATCCAACTGACTATACAGACAGCTTAAGTTATTTCAAGAGGTAAAAGATAAAAATACTTGTTGCATTGATTTGTAGGATATATTTAAACAACATATATCCTGAAAGTACACGTCTGCTAATATAAGTAGTGGTTTAACCCAAGTGTCTATTTTCACATGGTTAATTAAATGGATCAACATCCACGTTTCTGTCACACTCAGCTAAAAAGATCCCACAATACCAGAAAATGTTACAGCTGATCCTTGGGATGTAGAAACTACCCAGGCAGTTACTCAGAAAGGAAACTCACACTTACTTTTCAGCTCTTTACATTGTCATATTAAACCTAATCTTTAGGATAAAAGACAACCCGTTAGATGCCTTATCTGTTGAAAAGGCAGAAATAATATCATCTCTGGCAAATCAACATCTTATTTTGAGATAACTTGGAGTGGTTTTGTTTTTTTATATGATTCAAAATTTCTTAAAATTTCCATGTTTTGTCTCCTCTATAGCAAACACATAGAAAAGGAGGTACAATGGGGAAGGGGTACAAGAAGTTTAACCAAAAAGATGCTGGAGAAACTGTTTGCTGGTATAAACTTGAAGCAACTCAACAACATTATTCATGACAGAAGAAATTTCACATTATACAAGCTCTCGATGCCCCACTAAAGAAAAATGCTCACTAGAGATAGTCAACTCTTAAGATTTTTTCTTTATTTGGGTTCTGAGGCAAAAGACCATCAACTAACATAACCTGTGAACTGCCTGGTTTGTTGAATTCCTGAAACATGATATTGATTTTTTAAAAACAACTTAATTAAAATGCTGCACTCATAATTGATAATGTATTGAAGTCACCACTAAAAATATAAGAAATATAATAAAACACAATTATTTTGTGCCCCCATAGATGAAATTTATAAACCTCCTTGTTCTATGGCTTCTTCTTCAAGAAACACTTTGCAAATTTATTAATTCTTTATCATATTTGTACTATCAAAATTTAATTATCAATTATAAGATTGAATAATTTTGTAAAATAACCCAAGTTCTCAGCATAAAAACTGTTACTATTATTACAATTTGTCCATAAAGGTAAAAAATACACATACCTCTACAAATATAAAACACGGGATGATGGAATAACTTCGCTGAGTGTTGTTTCCTACAGCCATTTCTTACACCATGTAGCAAGACTGCACCGTCTAAAATTGTAGAGGCTGAAACAGAAATAGGTAACATGGTATAAGAACCATATGTTTAGCAGTCCCTTAGGCATTTACATAAAAATATCATCTACCCTGTAGATAAGTAGGCTGTATACAAACAACGCAAAATGTGATCTACAACACAGTTAAGTCAAGCTAATAATCATTCCAAAGAAAACATAATATGCTCGCCATGAACAGTCTCGGAGTCAAAAGGACCAGATAGGGAGTCTGTGCGCACCTAGCTACAGCCAACAGAATTCCAACTGCCTGTGCTACATGGTGCCTTAACCCAGTAGACTACCCTCGTGCCATGAAACACAGTTGCTGCTGTGAAACATTTGTTATTGTCCATCCTGCATGGATCTCCTCTTTCTGTGCCTGATCTTTCCTATGGACAGCTTAGGAATGTGTTTGTTTCTGCCCTTGCCTCTCCCTTTGGAGTTGACGTTTAGTAGTGAGGCACTAATCCCAGTCTCTCTTCCTTCCGTGACCACCCTTTGCCCTGGCTCCCATTACTACACAGCTATAACTTTGGATTAACATATCACTGGTCTCTGTCACTGGGTTCCTTCAGCCCTGTGTTTGTGTGTGCATCTGTGTGGAACGCAAACACAAAACACTGACACTATAATATATTCTTTTAATTTGTAAGAATGGAGTAGCTGGGCAACAGTAGACTATTTTAAATACTTGTTATAACATCCTATTTTGAACTGAAAATGTTCTATTAGGAGATCAGTTAACTTGGGTTCTTCTTTAAAAAAAAAAAATAACAAAATGGAGAATTTAGATTTTTATTAAACTTCCAAGGCCAGATCAAAGGAATTTTCCAACACACCTTCTTACTCTCTATCTAAAGGAATACTTAACCCGTTTTAGGTATCTCCTTGGGATAGTTATTTTTTGTTGTTGTTTGTTCTGCTTCTGTGTCATCCTTCTCAACAGTTCCTATGGAATGTGGCATAAGAGTGACACAGGGACTCCTAGTGCACGCAAATGGCCAACTACACTTTTTCTGAAGGTCGTAAATTAATGTTAAGTTTTTTAACTTAATTATATTTTTAACTAAGTCCTTCCTTACCTTTTCCAGAATGAAACATTAAAGTATATTTTCTTTTTTTTTGAGATAACAATTTTTCACTTGATTAAAACTCTCTGATCAAATTTAACAATTTTTCACTTGATTAAAACTCTCTGATCAAATTTAATGTGATATCATTAAGTCCATATTGATTGCAAGACGATGCTGAATATAGTTGAAGGTTGAGTTACGTCCACCCACAAGATACCAATAGTTGTAATACCCCTGCCCCACGTTGTGGCAACTAAAAATGTCTTTAGACATTGCCAGCTATGCCCTTTAAAGTGGGGGAGAGAAACAGGGAGGTGGAGATGACTCCTGGTAAAGAGCCATGAATTTAGAAGAATTGAAAGTAGAGCGAGCCCCTAGGACATGAAGTTTTGAGCTGATGAAGAATTTGCTTCACCTGGGATAAAGGTCACAATTTTGCCAAAGGGAACAAACCTGTTCTTGCTTGGTAGTACCTAACACCTGGAAATCACTGAGGTACCTTGCTGACATTTGGGGACGCGAAGGGCATCTCAAGCTCAGAGGCCATGACTGGGCTATTAAAGCTCCTGTAAGTGGTGGTTGCTACCACTCTAAACACCAAGGCAAAGCAGGGCTGTTTTATCCACTAGGTACTTACTATATAGGCCCAACTTCTAAGGCCTGTGAGCTATTTAAGAGCCCATGAAATAAGAGATGAAATACTGCCATTTGCAACAACATGAATAGACCCCGAGATAATCATGCTAAGCAAAATAAGCCAGACAGGAAAAGTTGAAGATCACATGATATCACTTATATGTGGGATATAAACCTGAAACCAACAAACAAACAGGACAAACAAACAGACTCATGGACATGGACTATAGACTTGTGGTTACCAGAGGGTGACAGGGAGACAGACAGGGAAAAGGGGGTCAAATATGTGGTGACAGACAGGGAGACAGACAGGGAAAGGGGGTCAAATATGTGATGACAGAAAGAAATCTAACTGTGAGAGGTGAACACACAGTATAAATATATATATGCCTTACTGTTAAAGTGTACATCTGAAACTTACTGGATTTCATTAACCAATATCACCATAAAAAATTAATTTATTAATTAGTTTTAAAAAGAGCTCGTGAAAATATAAGAAATGAACACTAAGGCACCCAAACTATGCAAAAACAAATGAGTGAATATGTAAATATATGCCTAAAAATGTAAAAGGCTCACAACTTCATTAATTACTAAATTTAGTGTTCATAACAATTTAATTTGAAAATGATCCATAGGTATAATTTTCTTAATTCTAAAAATTCCTTCGCAGAGAAACTATGATTGTAAATTAAATTAGTGACTCAGAAAAATAATTTCAAGAGAAAAGTTTTAAAGTTTCGTTTTGCCACAAAATAAATATTTACTGTCAGATTACTCTTTTATGTGTTTATTATCATATGAAGCTGGGCCCTAAAAAGTGAGTATCAAAAACAACTTTAAAATAGCCCTGAGGGGATTTTGCTTCCAGCCAAGAGAAAATAACTATGATTGAATTTCACGCCTGACACTAGTAAAATATATAGATAAAGTAAATGAGACAACGGTATTCAAGGCATTGAACATGAAGCAATAAAGAGCAGTGATCCTTGAAAGATGAGAACCAAAAGAAGTTAGCTCTACGGTCGCCCTAGCTTACTGCCTGCAGAGAGTCTCCAGGCCATGCACAGTGAAGGGAAACCTGGAAAAATGGCAACGGTCTCCCCGAGTTGAGTAGGTAGAGCTGGGAACGTGAGGAGGCCTAAGAAACTGGACTTTTCAAGGCAGAGCACCAGCAGGGAGAACACTGCACAGAGAGCTGGGCTCTGCAGAGGGCTCCCCTTGAGTCCTCAGCAGAGGATGGATGAGCATGGCAGGAAACTCCCCAAGGCCCAGAGAGAAACCACTCAGAAGGATTAGAGTGAATAATAGCAGGGCTCACACAGGGCCAAGAATACTTTCTGTTCCCACCAACCACAAAAAAAGTCCTAACTCACCAGGCTGCAGGTAGAGGACTTCACTTTAGGTTAATTAATAACTCGAGTATGAAAACATTTCTCATCCAAGGACCACAAGTGGCACTGAAAAGTTCCTTGTATTGTTTTTTCCTTCGATTTGTCTGATAGAGAATATTGAATATTTATTGAGATTCTAGGCCACTAAGCAGTAGGCTTTTCCCTGGTGTCGGGGCCTGGAAAGCAAGAATGTGACAGCACATCCATGACTCGGGTCATGTCAAAGGCATCTCTGACATGAGATTTATAACATTCAGTGTAGTGAAACTTTCTATAAGTTCCAAATTACGTTGGCGTAAGGTTGAAATGAGATGATGTCTAGAAAGGGGAAAAATAGGGCCTATTTCTATGTGGTCCAAATCTTAACTGGAGGTAAGGGGGAGGGGGTTACAGTAGAGAAGGGAAAATTAAAAGGTAAGAAAAAAATGTGTTGTGAAAGTTATGTTTTATTTTACATAAAATTAAATATATTTCAAAAAATATAGGTTAGCCAAAATCCCCAAATCCAGCTCATTTTTAACACATGTTAAATAAGCATTAACTTCCTTGATGGCACTGAGCTACCTCTCACTGTCTGGATCATTTCTATTCAGTATACTAGCTCCAACCAGGATCACAGCTTGCATTTAATTTCCCAAAGCTGGAAACTAATTTTTTTTTTTTTAAAAGCAACAAAGACATTAAGGGATAGGAACAAATTAAATGGGATTATAGATGAGTGCAAAATAGATTTCATCATGAGATGGTGTAGGATTTAAGAAGGTGCTCCTGAGGCTTTCAAGATACATACTTTGCTAAGTTTTGAGATGTTTTTCCAAGCTTATAAAGAATTACAATGTGAAGACCTATATATAATAAGAGGGTGGCACTGGCACTCCTTTTTCCTCCAGTCTGTCCCCCTCCGCAGTGTCTCACGGCTAGATCTGTGCCCTTGATCTAGCCCAGACTAATGCAGAGAGATACAAAGGGCATAAAACCCACAATTGGGGGAAATCCAGAATTGAGTCAAATCCTTACAAAATACACCGGATTCAGGGACCCCGTAAGGATACCCCCCCCACCCCACAATGTTCTTGAGTGGCATTTTAGACCCAGAGATTATTCCTGGTTCCCTTGGGGCTCCAAGGGTACACTGGCCCGATCATTATGGTCTTCATTAGCTTTGTCCCTACTGCTTAAATCTGATGAATCATTCTCATAGCACTTTAGTCTCTCCAGGCCTGTATTCCTGTCTGGACCGCACTCAGTGACTGGGAGTCAGCGCTCCCATTTACCTAAGGGAATCTTTTCTGCTTATGAGTACGCCCAGCTCACACTTTGGCCCTAAGCCTGAATGGACAGTCTGCAAGAGAGCCACTGCCCCTTGCCATCAAAGTATTACTTGACGTCTAGCGTCTCTGCAGCTGGCCTTCTCAGAACTGAGGCAGAAGGTTGGCTAATGTCTGGGCTCTGCAGAGGGCTCCCCTTGGTCCTCAGCAGAGGATGGATGAGCATGGCAGGAAACTCCCCAAGGCCCAGAGAGAAACCACTCAGAAGGATTAGAGTGAGTAATAGTAGGGCTCACACAGGGCCAAGAATACTTTCTGTTCCCACCAACCAAAAGTTGGCTAGCTCGCCATAACTTTTGACTCAGTTAAACCTCTCCAGTCCCATTTTGCAAAACCCTCTGCCCCATGCCCACCCCCAACCTTTCTGTACTCCGGCACTCAGTTTCTGCAACATGCCAAGCTCTTCTCACCTCTGGGCCCTCTCACATTTTCTACACTCTTCCCTCTCCCATGTTTGCCTAGCGATTGTCTGCCCTCCTTCAGAGTTGCAGTTAAACATCATTTTCAATGGGAAAGTTTCCATAACCGCCCTCACTGATTTCGATCTCTGTTACATACCTTCATCATCCTCCTTCATAGTATTTATTATATAATTCTGTAATATTGGTTTCTCTTCTAGACTACCAGTCAGCTTTTTTCCATGTGGCCAGAGCCAGGTTTGTCCTGCTCAGCATTGAAACCTTAGCACCTTGCACAGTACCCGGCACACAGTAGGTCCACAAATGTTGACACCAACAATATGCCCAAGCTGCTCAGCTTCATCATTTGCTCTGGGTCAGTTCTTTGGCTCCTGACCCAGTTGTAATCCACGTCTAGGGTCAATCCTTCCTAGAATTGACAATATGGTCCTAATTGAGGTCTTGGGTCAGTCTCTGCTACTTACTGCAACCAGCTAAGACCCGCTGTAAACCTCGGACCCAAAGAACAATGTGAAATAAAGTGTTTGGAGGGCCTAGAAATCAAAACGTAAACTGGAACAGATCCCTATATGTAAAATTGAAAGGAGAAATTATTCCACTGAATTCTACCTCTGGTTTTTTTTGGTTTTTTTTGATTGTTAAAAAAAGAATAAAAAACACTTTACATGCCTGCTTTAAAAGGTGTGTGCCTTAATTAAATATAATGAAAGCTGAAGTTAAATTGAAAAAAAGAGTCCAAGTCTACCAAAAAGTAAGCCATCTCTGTTAGAGATGAATCTTTTAAAAACAAGGAGTACAAGGATGCTGCTGACCACGAAGCTCAGTGGACGACCTGAAGCAATTGAGAGAAAAGCAGGCAGCATGCTGTTGTCTAAGTGGCTGATGGGAAGAAGCACCTGGGATCATCTTATGAGCCACCACCAGTGCTGCTTAACAGGTAAACACGATGCCCAGAGAAACAGGGCATTGCCCTAATTTCTTTATTGTTGATATTTCTTACCCCCAATTTTCCACCAGTGGAGTGGGGTTGTGGGGTGGGGGTGGGGTGGGAGGACATAGAAAAAGTAGCAGGGCATAAAGACCTTTCCTTAATTATAAAGTAGTTAATGTTTCCTTCAATAAAACCAAAGGATGGAAGGAAATTAAATTTTGATGCTCAGTTAAACTGAAACATTGAGGCACTGAAGCAAGAACACCTAAGGACAGACAGGGACACACATGCATGCACCCAGTCCAAAAGGACATAGACATCGGGTAGGTTCCAGGGGAATTTGTGTTCATCTTAAAATCTGGGAAGAAAATAGAGAATATGTTGCAATTGCTCTCAGTCGAGAAGTACTCAATGTGATCCTTAAATATACTTAGTATTTGTATTCTCTTGCATCTGGTTCTGGTTATAAAATTTTAAATATAATTGCAGTTATCAACAACCAACTTTACATTGATGTTGTCATCAAGATCTATCTCGTAGGATTGACTAGATTAAAGGTAAAGAATTCTCTTTGCTCCCTTTGGCTGATAGCATGTCAGACAAGTGGTGGTAGGTGACTGCTAGAGTTAGGGAGACTCGTTAGGGGCCACCATCGTCTAGCTGAGAGGTAATTAGAACCATGTAGGAGCTGGCTTCAGTCTAGTTTTTGCATTTTCGAGACGAGCAGTGAAGAGAGGTAAGTAGGAGCCACTGTTTGAACCCGGGCCTCTCTGGAGTGGCTTTGAAGGGGAATTTATCTTACTATGGTCAGAGGGACCAGAGTGTCCTTTCAAACTTTCTAGTCATTGTTTCCTCTACATTTCCCTTTGAATTCTGTTCTGGTCCTCATCTCTAGGGCCACAGTGGTTTCTATTGATCCAAAAGATGGGATCACTAATTAAGTGGAGAGGAAAAAAAAAAAATCTATCCAGGGTGAAGAATTGTTGGAGAAAAAAGGAAATGCCCCCATAGAGTGGAATTGTAAAGAAAGTGCACAAGGAAGTCCTTTAGGGGGTGCTGGTTCCAGGACATTAGACAGCCCTTTATGGTCTTGCCTGTAGGGATGTATGTCGCAAGCTGTTCCGAGCAGTGGGGAGACTGTGATTCTGTTGTTCTGCCAAGCAAGACTGCGTTTTCCAATTTAAAGCTATGCTGCCCAGGAGCCAAGTGTTCTGTTTTTCAGAAGAGTAGACAAGGAGAGAGAGACAGATAGAGAGACAGAGACAGAGAGGGAGAGAGAGGGGGAGGAGGGACGGACTGACGGACAGAGACAGAGAGGGAGGGAAGGAGAGAGAGAGAGAGAGAACTATGAGTTGAGATAGCAAATCTTCCTCATATCAACTCTCTGAAACAGAGTAGTTTTGTTTTTGTCATTCAATCCTTGGGTCCTTGGACACCCTCAGAAATCACTGTCAGGAAGTCCCTGTGCCCTTGTGACAGGTTAATTAATTAGCTCCATTGGGGTCTCACAGGAGACAGGAGAAAGAAGTGAGAGAAATTCTCTTCACCACAAGAGATTTCAGAGAAGGATTCAGATAACACTGGCACAAGCCTGGGTTTGCCTTCACTGCTGCACTATCAGGGGAAGATTGCATATGCAATTCTGTGACTGAGGCAACCTGAGAATTTTGAATGAGTATAATAATACTAATGACAAAATTGCCCACTAGTCTCTTTGATAAACACTTCTGAGGGCTTACTATTCCATATCAGGCTTTATAAAAGGTTATAGCTTTACAGTGTTGTTTTTATGTTTAACATATGCTACTTCTGGGGTTAATTTGAATATAGTATAGAGAGAGGCTGAGCATTCTTTTTAATACTGCGAACTGCTTCCCTCACCTAGCATTCCTGGCCCTTACCTTACATCTACTTTCTCTTTTGTTTAATATACTTTATAACTTATTTATTATGTTTATCATCTTTCTCCAGCTCTCAGAATGTAAGTTTCACAACTCCTTGCTTATTTATTTATTTATTTTTTTACTAACTGTACTCACGTGTCTCTTGGAAAGATGACATTAAACAAATACTTACAAGTGAGATTAAAAATAGTGACTCTCTGAGACCCATAACAAGGTCAACCTGTAAACAGTCTAGGGAGCCAGGGGTCTCCCCTGAAGAAGCTGTCTTTGGATGCAGAGGAGTTAAGGGGGGCGGGGGGTGGGAACCATATTGCTGTCAAAAGGAACAGCACGGAAGTTCCTGAAATGAGAGAAAGCAGGGCCATATGGCTGACACATAAAGAGCACAGGCAATGAGACATGTAATAAGGTTAGACAAGAGAGGGCTTAGATGATGCAGGGCCAGTAGGCATGCAAAAAAGTTTGGAATTAATTCTCAGAGTCCTAGCAAACTATTGAAGGGTTTTAAGGAAGTAAACTGCCATGTCCTAATTTGCTTTTACCAAAGATTATTCAGGATACAGAAAGCGGTTAGGCACAGTGGAAAAAGTATAAATACATACATACAGTGACGTGGCCGGCTGAAGGCTCGCTCCATCTAGATAAGAGGAGAAGGTGGCTTGGGTTAAGTTAAGGATAAAGCAATAGAGACAGAAGGGTGAGTGAATTCAAGAGATAATTAGAAGAGCAAATAAGATTTAGCAGTTGATTAAAGGGGGAGTGGTGGGAATGTTAAAATGCATTTTCCTATTTAAATCTCTCAAATTAAAACATACATCTTTCTAGTGCTATATCCAGCAGTGATAAACAGCTTTCTGTTTATTCTGTTGAATCACCTGCAGCCTCCTCTTTAATCTCTTCCTGAATTTCAATTGTGTCCTCTCAGCTTCATCTGACGCAGAGTCAGGCACAGCACGGGACAGACTGTAATCAAAAATCACTTCGTATCGCTTTTTAAAATACCGTGCTTAAAGGAGAAAAAGATCAATACTTTATAGTAAATTTATTTCCCTCATTAGTTGGGGTCCCCAAACATATATGAATGCCTTTCCTTATTTTCTTTTTGCTTTTCCAATTTCCACATCTTCAAGGCACAGTTCAGTTTCTACCTCTGCCAGGAAGCCTTCTAAAATCAGTCAGTCAGTCAGTAACAACAATCATGTTCTGATCTGTACATAAGCCACACAGCTTACTACCTGAGCCACTGATGTGGTGTTTAATCACAGACTACATTAAGACATCGATGACAGAATGAGGTAAGGCAATCTCTTAGCCCCTTTCCAGTCCATGATTTCCCTTCTGTGCTCTCATTTTATCTTGCAGTCAAGCTCCAAAGTTCTTAGCTAACTTTCAGTGGGTACCTGGGTTATCTTTCTTTCCGGACTGTAAACTATAAGAATGATCTGACTTATAAGTCGTTGAGTCTCTCACAGCATCTAGAACTATACTAAATGACAACACTGGCGAATACTTATGGGTGTTCCAAGGAGAACTGTGGAAGAGGTGATTAAATGTTTGCCTTAGCTCCAACATGCCCTCCTCTCACTTTATCATGTCTGCAATAATGCTGAGCTGGGCATCAAGTAGCCAGTCAGCGAATGCTGGCTATATTAAAATTATCATGTCTTCAAAAAACCCTGTGACTAAAGCATAGTCAATTCATGAAAATTCATATTAGAATGAAAATCAATGAAATCAAACTAGTGACCCAACTTTAGATTAATAGTTTCACCTGTCCTATTACTAAAAACAAAAACAAAACAAAAAACTAAAACACTAAGTACTTTGAGTTGACCTTTCTTTTTCCCTTTTTCATTTTTAGTGGAAATACTTAAAAAGGTGTCAAAAGTCCAGGATCAAAAGGATAAAAGCAACAGCAAAATTCATATGGCATTTACTTACTTATTTAATACAACAACTCCATGCCATAGATCTAATTATGAACTTCAAATTGATGAGGAAACAGACCGTTACAGAGAGTTTAAGCAAAGAGCCCAGGATCACAATTGGTGATAAGTGTCAGAACTGGATTTTATAACCTGAGTATCTGACCCCAAAGTCTGTACTTAGTCACTACATCAATTTCTTCTCTGAAAAAATGAAAAAGAAAACAAAGGGTTTAATCTACATCCCTGGTCATCGGCCTTCTGGCTACTGGTCAGTTCCCTCTGTGGTGCACAGGCTCTTTACTGAGTCCAATAAGCATCCAGAGATTGTGATTCTGCTATAAGGCTTGAGTTTTTCCTAATTTTAAAAGAACTTCCAGAAATTGCAGACCAAGATATAGTCAATAACTGTATTTAGGAGACTTCTCCTTTTCTCTATCACACTAAAACTCTACACTTCATAGGATGGTAAAAACATTCCACAGACTTGATGTTCTTTCGCAGCTCAACCTGGAATTAGTTAAGAATGTAAATTACTGTCCCCCAACCACCCCAGAAGGCACATTTGCTCGCCGACCATGCTGCTATCTACACACTTTGGGATGAAGTTAACACTGTTCCAGTGTTCTCACCAACATGTCCTCCTTCCTCTCTGCATGTTGCTTGTAACCTGTGGAGTGAAAGCTGGCCAGGTTCACCAACAACTTGGGCAGGTGTCTGATGTCACAGAGTGCCATCAGATGGCAGGATTTCCTCCCTGGGTTAGCCGCAGCCCTCGATATGTGAGTAAATGTAACTTTGCATCTCGATGAAAAAACCTTAGTTCCATGGACTTGAGCACTAGTTTTAGAGCCTGACGGGTGTGGAGCTGGACCCAGGTCACAGCTGGAACCAAGTAAGTAAATTAGATTAAGTCCCTGTGTCTTGCTGTGTTTCTATTTCTTTGTGTTGTTGTGGTTGCATTGGAGGTAATTATTGTAAGGGATGAATTGCACAACGTGTGGAGCGTTTAGCGTATTCAAGGTGTTCTATAAACATTTGTTGAATGAAAGTTCTTTACACTCAGCACTTTCAGTTCAGTTTTCTACTTTTCCTTTCAGGTTAGCCGCAGCCCTCAATATGTGAGTAAATGTAACTTTGCATCTCGATGAAAAACCTTAGTTCCATGGACTTGAGCACTAGTTTTAGAGCCTGACGGGTGTGGAGCTGGACCCAGGTCACAGCTGGAACCAAGTAAGTAAATTAGATTAAGTCCCTGTGTCTTGCTGTGTTTCTATTTCTTTGTGTTGTTGTGGTTGTATTGGAGGTAATTATTGTAAGGGATGAATTGCACAACGTGTGGAGCGTTTAGCGTATTCAAGGTGTTCTATAAACATTTGTTGAATGAAAGTTCTTTACACTCAGCACTTTCAGTTCAGTTTTCTACTTTTCCTTTCAGTGTTCGGACACCACTAATTAGGGAAACACTGCTATAATATTCTGCTTAATAAGAAGGGACACTTTCTAGAGAACATACTTATTAAACATTCTCCTTATTCACCCAGATAAAAAGATTATTAATTATTGAGCTTTGGCAAATTCCCAGGACACCTCATTTGTTCACATCTATTTTCAAAAAGCTTCAGATTGAATATGAGTTAATTTCACATTTTCTTTCCTCGCAGAAAAACCACAAGGCAATCAAGCAGGTAGCAGTATGCAGGCCACATTTCAGCCAATAGCGCTTTATAAGGAGGAGAGTCACTCTTGAGATTGGAGGAGAAATGCGGATAATGAGATAAGGAGAGTGATGAACCAAGCAGCACGAAAAATTAAAAAGCACTTGTGGGTTCTGTCTGAAGCTCTTAATTAACGACATTCTTCACAACACAGAGCAAACCCATCTGGGCAACCCCAAAATAAAAACAGCGTGTAGAACTCAGTGAAGGGTTAATGCTGGTAAAGTGATAGGTCAAGCCCTGAAGATGTTAGAAGCTCCCCCAAAAACCAAAAATCAAAAGCAGTGGTGAGGTTGCAGCTAGAATGCTCAAAACTTAATAACTAGTCAGTCTAATTCCCTTGAGTTTAGTACATCATGCTAAGATGATCTTGCCACAATAGCTCTTAAAAAAGGAGAGAGGCAGCTGCAGAAACACATACATATGCTGTTAGCATAAAATTCACAAGTTCTTCTCTAAGTAAATAAAGCCAGTCACAAAATCATTTGCTTTGCCCGTGGGAAGCCAGGCACTTTTGTCACTGATTTGTGGATGAGCCCAAACTGTTTCTACCAAAGCATTTTATTTAAAGCCTTTATAGTAACACAATCTGAGTGCAATCTAAAATCTTACATCACTTTTGTGTTGGGACAATGGCAAGGCAGAAGAGATTCCTTCTGTTTGGGGTAGAGATAAAACACTGTTGGGCCGTGTTTAACCATGCAGCATACCTACCATGCAGGCTGAGAAGTGAAACGTGCAGCCAACAGAAAGATTGTTCTCTGGAGACCCAGTACAATAGGATATAACATGTACTAACTCGTTACACCTTCATTGAAGATATTCTGGATATTCTTTTATCCTCATTTTACAGTTGTAGATACTGAGTCTCAAGTTAAGTAACGTGCCTTAGGTGGTTACCAGGCTAACAAGTATTGAAGCCAGAACACACACTAGATTCACTGGCTTCCACAGTCCACCGAGTTCCATGCTAGTTCCTTGTCCTACACATGGCTTACCCAGGACAACCAGGCTATTGATACTTGGGGATAGTAAGTAATGAAATACTTACCCTAATAAATACTATGAATCAAATACCCAGAAGAATGGAATCTCAGGGTAGGAAGCTATCCCATAAATCATCTAGTCTAAGGACCTATCCTATCCTTAGAATTTCAGAAAAAGGGCTTTTACACAGTTTGAAATAAGGTAATAACTTTCCAGAGAGACAAAAAGTCTTGGGGTTGGGGAAAATCCCCTTATAAGACACTCTTTTCTCCTCCTTTTAATAAATAACTTATATTTTGAATATCTCCCATGTGTTAGGCCATGCTAAGCTCTCTAGAATTGCCTGAAGAATCCCTACAATAATCTTATAAGGCAGGTTCTATTATTAACATCCC
Source organism: Pteropus alecto (assembly GCF_000325575.1). NCBI lineage: Eukaryota > Metazoa > Chordata > Mammalia > Chiroptera > Pteropodidae > Pteropus > Pteropus alecto. The sequence continues at coordinate 1,063,490 of NW_006435793.1, forward strand.
CATTTTACAGATAAGAAACTTGTACTGGCAAAGTAATCGGTCAAGCCCTGAAGATGTTAGAAGAATCCTTCCCTCCCTCCCCCAAAAAATCCAAAGCAGTGATGAGGTTGCCCTAAACTTAATAGCTAGAATGCCCTAAACTTAATAATAATCTAATAACTCTAATTCCCTCGAGTTGAGCACATCATGCTAAGATGATCTTGCCACAATAGCTCTAAAGAAGGAGACAGCTGCAGAAACATGTGCATGTGCTGTTGGCATAAAATTCACAAGTTCTTCTCTAAGTAAAATGGGAATGTTAACTATAGTTTAGAATGGTTGCATATCTTGCCCAAGGTCACACAACAAGGAAGCCTTAGTACAAAAATACAAACCCAATTTATTAATGTAGCCTTGAAGGTATGTGGAGACACATGGTAAGATGTGGAAGCAAACATGATGAGTTGCTATGATTCTCTGGCTTGACATCAGTAGACAAGTTGTGATTATTTGCAAGTTTATGGCAAGACATCCAATAACTCAATATTTTCTTTAATCTAAGTAAGGCCTGTCCAACTTCTATTTGGTTTCCGAGAGTCAGAATATCTGGGGTAACCAAGGTAACATGTTAAGTACCATGTATTAAGCCTGCATTTGAACATCTGCAGTGAAGGAAAATATTCTTAATAGCTTGTTCCATTTATGAGCAGCTGTTATCAACAGAAAATTATACTTATATTCAGCTGACAATGCAACTGTCAGTTCGGAACCTCCCACTTGTATCTCTTACAGGTCAAGGGCAAAAACATCATGCCGATGAAGTGACATTACCAAAAGCAAAGAGGTTTAATGCTATTCACTGAAGCACAAGTGATCTTGAAGGAAATTGAGAGAGATTCTTTTTCAAGGACAGCTTTAATAGCTGAAGGGGAATAATGTTTTATATCCAGTCAACCATTCACCTACAGACAACTTGTCACACTAAAGTGGTTAAAGTTTTAATAATTCAATGACATTTGAATGCACATAAGAGATTAGAGTGAACAAAGAAGCTAAAGACTCTTTTTAGAATCACATATGCATTTAACTTGAAATTCTTTCCAGTCCTATAATTTTTGCATAAATATGTATGGAATCCTGATGGCTAATTAGATTATAAGGCTTTTATCCAGGAATTTGTCCAATTTTATGCTCTTCATGAAACCTAAACTCTTTGCTGATCTTGGTTTGGTCCATATTAAATAAGTAATTGTCTTAATAGCCTTAAAGGCTACATTTTAAATTCTCACATTCACTATGCATACTACATCATGGAATTTATAATCTTTATTTTTGGACAAAAGTTTGAAGACTTGAATCCCAAGATAAAATGGATTTCTCATGTGAAAGCTTTCATTTTGATCAAAGAGTAATAAAGTACCAAATGCCCCCAAAACAGAAAGCAAAAAGTACAAATTGGCACATGATATCATCAGCCAGCCAGCCTTTACATAGATGTCTTCATGTGGTTCTCCCAACAACCCTTGGAAGTGGAGATTATGTCCTGTTTAACTGCGAAAGAAACAAAGGGGTAGAAAAGCTAAGTGACCTATCCAGTATCCCACAGCAACTAAGCAAAAGTAGTTCTCAAGCCAGGTCCTCAGATACAACACCACCTCTTTAGTTACAAAGGAAGGTCAGTTCACAATTACCCAGAGAAAAATAAACCACTCTCTTTGAACCCAGTGGTTCCAGGAGGCCTTATCATCTACACTTAGCACTTCATTCCAATTTTTATCCCATAGGGTAAATGCTATCACTACCATCAAATTTTTCTAGGGATATAAAGATCTGCATTATTTTTTTCTGGTACCATGATGTCACAATAAGCAAAATAATTCCTCTTTGTGGAAGAATCTTAAGTTGCAGTCTTAAGCAGGGATCCCCAACCCTTGGCCCATGGCCTATTAGGAACGGGGCCACACAGTAGGCGAGTGGTGGGTGAGCAAAGCTCCATCCTCCAGCGCTAGCATCACCGCCTCAGTCCACCTCAGATCGTCAGGCATTATTAGATTCTCATAGGAGCCCCGGTCCCTGGTGCCAAAAAGGTTGGGGACCGCTGGTCTTACAGGTCTGGCTATCAGGGTTTCAGTCCCTGGAAAGTGAAGATGCAAAGCTAAACTATCAACCCACTGCTTAGAACACTGGCTTTCATTTTAACTAGCTCAGTTCCTACCAATGACCTCTCTCCCTTGTGGATGTCCATTATTAGATTCTCATAGGAGCCTCGGTCCCCGGTGCCAAAAAGGTTGGGGACCGCTGGTCTTACAGGTCTGGCTATCAGGGTTTCAGTCCCTGGAAAGTGAAGATGCAAAGCTAAACTATCAACCCACTGCTTAGAACACTGGCTTTCATTTTAACTAGCTCAGTTCCTACCAATGACCTCTCTCCCTTGTGGATGTGTTTTGCATGATATTCCTTTGTGCTTGTTTGTGGAAGTAGCCATTTTATCATCCTCACCCCCTCTGAAGTTTTAGTTCTGTGGCATTATAGCTCTGACTCTCCATCTCTTCCCATTTGTCCCTCTTATAGCCTTTCTCTTTTGTTCCACACAGCATTTCTTCATAGAAACTTAAAAACATATAAAGTAATATATGCGATGAGTTTAAAATATCCAGTAAAATAAGCTTACGACCCCAATAGCTGTCTCCCATTTTGCCTTCCTTCACCTCCATGTCCCTCCCTTCACAGGCAATCACTTTGAAATATTTTGATTCTTCTGATATTTAGTAAACAGATTCACACATTAAAGGGAAAATAAAGCAATTAGTATCATTATGGAGGGGAAAAGTAATTTTCAGTTTGATCAAAACTCCAGAAAAGAAAGTCCAGAAAAAAACTTATATTACCACAGCCTAAATGACCCTTCAAATTTTTCACACCAAGACAACTCAAAATAAGATGAACGTGATTGAGATCAATGCCTATCTTTAAGGTTCTGAAATAAGGAGAGCCCGAATATTCTATGACTTATCTTAAGGATATGAATTCAGGTGCAGGGGGAGTTTGTACCTTTAATTTTACTTTTTAGATACCTAGACTACCTGATTGATGACTTAATTTCTATGTGTTTAGTTACATAAACTTGATTTTTCACAGTGCAATTTCATTTCCAGGTGTTCTTGCAAGATCAGCTACGAGAAATCAAATAAGACCTACTTCCATTGAAAACAGAGTCAGCCATCATCGAGATTATCAATTTTACATGTAAGATGTGGGAAAAAGAGGTTTTTATCTTATAAATTCTTAGACATCCTTTTAACTCTTAAAATTGAGGCTACATGACAAAGATATGAACTAAATTTGGCACATACACACCTATTACATGAAAAGTAATGGAGAGTCCATTCAACCTACGCTTCTATTCACTCAGCAGAAGAGTCACTCTTCCAAGCTATAGCAGAAGCTGTTTGCACCAAGCACATAGCTTGAGCCTTGCTAGTTCAGTAATCAGGCCCAACTCCCAGTTCTGCAGTATCTACATCTCTTTACCTGGGGACATTTTACCTGAAGCAGCGGATAATGGCTCAGTGACCTGCAGTGCAGGCTGAAAGTAACAAGGAATTAAAATTCTTGCTCCCGACTTTTTATCGTAACTTTGTCTCAAGGACTTTCTCTGGTGGATTTGATTTTTGCCAAGATGTTATTTACAGCTAGAGATTCTTTGTATTTGATTCTGATTTAGTTGTTTGGGAGTAAAGCTCCCAGATATTTTTGATTGTCAGCTGAGTTTGGTTTGAGAACCACTGCTTTTATTCAAAGTTTGTTTTAATATAAATACATTGACTAAATTCCTAGGTTACAGCAAGACAGATGGTCTGATTGTCAACATCATGTGTTAGAACTAGAACTGAAATCTTTCAACACTCTTCAGTGTGCTGTTTACTCAGTTATTCAACACTTACTCATCACCTACTAGATTCCTGACCTATGTGCTGATGAATAATATATAAAGATGAATAATCATCATCCCAGTCCTGCAAGAGCTTTGGCTGGAGGGGAGGCAGATAGGCAAACAGATAAATCACAATGCAATGTGAAATATACTATTAAAACACTTTATCACATGGTCATGATAGCATAAATTGCTATATAGGGAAAACTGCACATTAAATAACCTTTAGTTCTTTTATTAATTGCTGTAATACTTAAGAGAGCCAATACCTTATTCTCAAAAGGTATTGTTTTTATTGTAACAAAGCAATACATGTTCATTTCAAAACAAAACAAAAAGAGCTCTTAGAAGCAGCCCTCAACCAATGGCTGATGGTAACTGCAGTAAAAATGCCCATCTCCCCCACCCTTTGGACAAGAAAACTGTGAGGCATGCATTTTATACTGTTTCCCAGACTCCCCAAATGGGTTGAGCTCCAGTCACCCTGTGTAGCTGGCTTGAGAGTTTGTGCATTAGTGGCTGTCTTCCTTCCCTGTCCCACTTACCCACTCCCCAAATGGTATTTCCTGTAATTAAAAAAAAAAAAAAAAGATTACTTGTACTTGCCTTCTTGATTCACTGCATGTTTCTTGAGTGATCCAAACTAAGATAATGGCCTTCAGTTCCTCCACTTGAATTCTGGTCCTATCATCTCCCATCTCACTCTCTCTTCCACTGACTTCCACTTCTTCCCAGGAGCCAATTTTCTTTCACTCTATGAAGAAACCTCTTGCATCCTTTCTAGTTTCCTAACTCCTCCTCCCCTTTCCTTTTCATCCAATCTAAAGAGTACTCTATATGCTGGAATTTTCTCATTTTTACCAATTATAATCTGGCTTCTTTATCTATCTCTCTATTGAAGTTCTTTTCACCGAATGTCACAGTGACCTTCTAAACGCCAAACCTAACAATTTTCTGCTTCTAATTTACTTGATTTTTCTATATTACAGAAACCGCCTTCTTCAAAATTCATTTACCTTGACTTTTGTGACATCACTCTTGATTGTCCACTTATATTTCTGATTATTTTTTTTTGCAGCTTGCTTTGCTGGATTCTATTCTTGTGCAAATCTTCTATTTAAATGTTGATCCTTCCCAGGATTCTTTTCTCAGAATTCTCTTTTCACCATACATGCACTTCCTGGGTAATTTCATTTATAATCATGGTTTTAAACACCATAATATGCTAAAGTAGCCAGCTTGAAGACTGGCTACTCTTCTGAATTTAGACACCTATATCCACTACCCTATCGGACATATTTACTGAATGTTCACAGGCATCTAAATTTCATCCATCTAAGACTAAACTCACCAATTTTTAGCCCAAATCTCCCATAATCTGTATCTTAGTGAAACCTCCATGTGCTCAATCACCCGTCCTCTCTCTCAGGGATCATGATTTAGCAATGAACAAGTCCTGAGAATTTCATCTCCTAAGTATTTCTTAAATATATTCTCTCCTTTCCTCCTCCATTCTCGCAGAAAAATCAAGTAAAGTTGGGACCAAAAAATGTAAATTGGATGAGGTATTTATAATTTTGCAATTTAACATTGTCATTATAATACTCCTCATTAACTCCTTCACATGGTATCATAACCTCTTATTTAGGTTCCTTATCTCCAGGCTTTATTTTACCTACCAATCCACTCTGAATATTGCCACCAAATGATATTTCTGTAGTAAGTGGGACCATGTTAATATCAGGCTCATCACTACACAAAAGATAAAGTTTAAGCTTCTTCACGTGAAGGATGGGGACCGTCATTATCTTAAAGGCTATCACTTGCTATTCAGAATCACTTTTAGTTGTCTGCAAATACTAGGCGGTGGTTCTCCTTTTGCACTCCAGCTATTACCTCTCTCTGGAAAGTCTTTTTCTCTGCTTATCTGTCCGTTGACAACCTATTCATTCATTAAAACCTTTGCTGGTTGTTCTCTACGTGTGCTTCCCTAACTCTAGAAGACAGAATCAATCATTACACATTTTGCTCTTCTGTTCCTTCGATATAACTCTTCTATTTGGTGTGTCATACCAAGTTCCATTAGTTTGCTTCTGTGGCTATTCTATTACTAGATGGCAAACCCCTCCACCCACGACAAACTCAGAGCCTCCTGTCAAATGCTAAGAGGAGCGTCTGTCTACTACTCTTCAGCACGTTATGTACTTGGAATTAGCTAACCATACATGTTTTGAATTCCCATTTTCCCTTCTAGACTCTCTGGTCCATGAGGGCAAGGTCAGTGTCTGTTTTGTTCACTGCTGTAACCCCAGCACCAAGTATTCTGTTTGCCAGAGGAAGTAGTCATTAAATATTTGTGGACTAATTAGCTTATTCTTTGAAGTCAGGGCCTAGAGTTTATTCATCTCCTTACCCCAGTTCATAACAGTGCCCAGAATACATAGCAACAAATACTTAAAATGAATGTCAGTCACCCCATCCAAACAGCATGGGGAACAAGCATACAGAATGTTTTCTGAGAGTTAGGAAATCTCATTTTCTTTGCATAATTTCACATTTTTGCTCATCACTATTTTGGTAATATCATCAGATCAAGAAGTCCCGTGATGAGTGAGACCAGGGATGGCAAGCAGACTGCTTTTGTTAGGCTCTCTTGAATAAATTTGTAATAGATGCCTTAAGTTTTGTGTTGGGAAAGATTATGAGGCCATGTTTGATCTCAGTTTATACAGTGATGAATTAGCACTCAGTCATGAACTCAGCAAGAGGGAAGGAGCAGCATATGTGCTACATAATTGCCATCCCCTTGTAAACCATGGGGGGCAGGGGGAGGATAAATGCTAGATGGTCAAGCATTTATCCAGAATGTCCCAGAACCTGACAATCAGCTGATTACTTGTTAGGATGTTGCTCTGCTATTTGGTCCGACTGTATAATATTTTGAAGCAACAAGTCCCTTGACTCTTATTTCTGCAATAGCTGATGCCTTCTCCTGCTTAAAGAATACTAACATATTTCCTTTTAAAATAAGTACAAATATTTGAAACCAAATAAATAAAAAGGCCTTTGGTTACGGCCAGTAAGTTTCCTAGGATAATGCAGATTTGTATAAATTCTGTTCCATAGGAAATATTAACATCTTACACTGTCACACATTTTCAAAGTTGTTTTCCATCCATTATTCCATCTGAGAAGAGTTCCAAAGAATTACACAGCCAACTCATAGTAACAAATATCCATTACTTTGGTATTATCTAATCCATGTAATATTTTCTATTAGCCACGTATGGCTTTCTTTTCATCTGCTTTGACCTTTCAAAATGTACCTTTGCTCAAAGATGTAAAGAGGTTTCCACTTACTCTATTCTCTCAAGTACTACACATAAAAAATATTAAGGAAAAATTCTATTTAATTGGAAATGACAGTGCTACCCCAACTATGAAGCATAGCTGACCAATACTGTGAAGTCTGTATGCGTGAGAGTGAACACACAACCTCCTTCGACCTCAAGCAGGAAGCAGATTTCACTAAGAGCAAGAGGCACTGCCCTAAAGGCCTACTGAAAAGTCATTTCATTTAAAGCAATGAGTCTGGGGACACAGGCAGGTCTTAAAAGAAGTAGGTCATATCCCAACAGATCTGCAAGGAGGAGGATCTGATGAGGAACTATAAAGCTGAGTGGCTCTTTATGTGGTCTGTAACATCACCATCTAGTTGATGGATTGTCACAAGAACAGGGCGATGGGTGGACAAGAGGCAGCAGTCCTTGGATCATGACACTGACAACCGCTGACTTAGAGGTTTTGCTGAGAACCACATCGGCTTTCTGAATGACAAAAACTGAAGTCAGGTGCCTGAGAGTAAGATAAATAAACACAAGATGTAACGGTTTTTTTGAAACCGTTTGAGACAAGGCTTACCTAAAACTGTGCAGAGTTCGTTTTCACTCCACTCAGAAATATTCTTCTGAAATGGGTGGGTACAAGTCAAGGATAACTAGTAATCAAAAAGGCACCAACTTGAGACCTATGCGTAAAAGCGACACAACAAAAACGAGCAAATTAAACAAAACTAAAACTGAAACCCCACAACCGCAGGAAAAAAAGAAAAAAAATAAAGACCATTTAAAAGAAAAAGAACAACCCAATAAAAAGGGTTCAGGCTAATAAATCCCAAAAGACACAAACATATTACAGAAACTATAGCAAGAGCTCAAAGAAGAAATACTGAATTTTGAATAGGCAATTATCATTGAAATTATAGAAGGGGATAAAAAGAGCGAGTTGGTACTACTCAAGAAAGAAATGCAGAAGAAAAATAAAAGCAAGAGAAAAGCAAGCCTCATTAAAAGCACAAATATAAAATAAACACAACTGAAAACAGAGCCAGGGATATGATATAGTGGAGAGGCTTGAAATGGCATCAGATAAGAAATAATGAAGATAACAACCTGATTATAAGGAAGATAATAGATGTAGAAGGCAAAAGAAATCTGAAATACCTAGAGTTGGTGATCCTAAAAAAGAGAACAGGAAAAAAAAAAGAATAAAAATTTTCGAGGATATAAAAGAAGAAAACAATCCTGGATTAAAGTTTGAAACTGCAGATAAAAGGATGTACCCCTTTCCTAAGAAAACCTGATACAATATTGATGAAGCTGTTGTCTCCAAAGATCGACTCTATAGATGTCCAGTTATGAAAAACAATAACAAAACAATTATGTTGGCCTCTGGCTTCTTTTAAGCAACACTACACATGAAATATGGTGAAACAATATGTACAGAATTCTAAAAAAAAAGATGTGACCCTAGAATTTCATAACCAGATAAGCCGTTCCTGTTTTCCTAGCCACCTCTAGTGCAGGCCAGGTAGGGTCTCACTGTGTGGAAGGCAAGGCCACCAAGGGTCCAAGATAGAATACAGAGGTATCCCCAGATAACGGGAAGACTGTGTGGTCTTATAGAATTCTGGAGTTCTCATAGAGAAGCCCAGGAAATGTATGAAATGGTAATGGTTATGAGTAAAGTGTGGAATTTTTAAAGGGCTGAGCTCTCAAGGAATTTTAATTTGCTAATTTAGTCATTTATTAATTCAACAAATATTTGAGTTCCTTTTATATTCCAGTGTCTATGTTTTACATACTTAATTTTGGATATATGATTAATAGTATTTTACAGTAATTACTTCTTTTAACCATAATTCTGATGAATGTTTTCCCATTATCTCAGAAGTATGAAGGAAACATGGGAAGCAATGTTAACTGGTCATAATTCTGTAAAGCAAATTCTTAGAAGACTATATAACACAAGTACTTATTACCTAAATATTTCTAACACAAATTTTAAAATGTAAAGGTCCTTAAAAGATTTTTCAATAAATCGTGATCAGAATTCTGTAGTGGAAGGTAATCACTTCAGGTAGGAGGATGTAGAGCAGAGGTCCCCAATCCCTGGGCCATGGACCAGTACCAGTCCGTGGCCTGTTAGGAACCAGGCTGCACAGCAGGAGGTGAGTGGCAGGCCAGCGAGCAAAGCTTCATTTGTATTTGCAGCCTTTCCCTCCACCCACATCACTACCTCAGCTTCATCTCAGATCATCAGGCATTAGATTCTCATAGGACCACTGGTCCCTGGTGCCAAAAAGGTTGGGGACCACTGATGTAGAGGATTCTCATGGAAGGCTTTTGTGGTAACTGTCACTTGAACCAGGCTTTGAGTTACAGGTAGATTTGGATATATGGGGATGAAGGAAAGGTGACTTCCAAGCAGGGAGAATTGTGGGAATGAAGGCACGGAAGTGGGAAAAGTTCTGATATGTTCTGGAATAAAGAACATTGGGCAGGAGCTGCTACAAAGTAAGGTGGGATGAGTCTCTGTGGGACCCGCTGGAGGGCCTTGAAGGCTAGACTAAGTCACAGTGATCTATCTTCATTCTGTGATCAGTGAGGTGCTATTGAGGCAACATATAGCAAAACCAACACTGTGCTTGGGGAAGATTAATCTGGCAGGAAATCTTTAAGATAAATAATAGAGAGGCCACAGGTAGGAGGCAGATTACAAAGCTAATGAAGTATTTAGTAAAAGATGGGGAGGGCCTGGCCTGACATGATGAAAGCAGGAAAGGGGAGCTGGAGATAATGTTAGAGATTCATTCCAGGGGTAGAAGTAACAGAGAAAAGAATACGACAAATGGCTAAAAATGAAAATGACAGATGAGAGAAAGTGGGTGTGGAGGGGTGGAACCCAAATATCAGGTGGTTACCAGGGAGCTGCTAGCAATTTTAAGGGCTTTTGAGTTGTGTATGGGAACGGTTACTTGACAGGCAAACGAGACCAGGGCAGGGCTTAAAGTTAGATAACCAGGAGCATCTGAGATTCTTCTAATCGAGAGCAGGGTGCCCAGGCAATGACAGGCCAGAGTAGAGAAAAGAGCAGGAGTGTTAGCTGTATGAGGACCCAAGGGAGGCACCTGAGAAGATAAAATGAAGACATATTGCCGCCTTCATAGTTACACCGAGGTGGGACCCTGGACATCTCCACTCCATCCAGTCTACTCCAATCAGAGATCATCTGGAGATAAGGGAGGTGGGTCTCTCCTAACACACACTCTCAGGTAAATGGGCATCTGAATCAGACTGCATTTATGACCACAGTTTGCAGAATGCCCAGGGAAAAGACGGTGCCTTGGATTTGCCACAAGAATGAGCATTGGGGTCAAAACACACCTGGGCTTAAATTCCATTTATGCCACTTACTGAGTGACAATAGGCAAGTGACTTAACTTCACTGAGCCAGCCTTGGATCATCATGTCTCCCAGCATTCTTGTGGGAATATCGTAAAATGAGAATGCAAGCCTGATGCATAACACTCAGCAAATGGGGGCCCGGTACCCCTCACCCCACTATGCCCAGTGTACCTGCTGCACAGCTGCTGGTTTCCCGTAAAGCCACTTCCAATTCCTGAAGCTGCATCTTCGGTCTCAGCCCTGTATATCCGTCCTCCCTCTCCTTCCCTGGCACTTTGTCTTTGTCCTGTTTCTAGGAAAGTAGGTCTCTTTTCCTCCTACATTTTGCTCTTCACTCTTAATTGTTGAGTGTCTGTCTTGTGCTTTTTGCTATTCTGCTCCTCCCTCCTAAGAAGTTATGACTAAAAAGACTCAGAAGGGGCCAAAAAGGCACTCAGTACGAAAACTCATCTTTTTGATTTGCAGGGCAGTTCCAAATATCTTACCCTAGTATTATGAGGCAATGGGAGCCTTCATAGCACCAAAAATGACTGTTTTTCTAAAGGCCACCCAAAGACAGAACACTGTGGTAATTTCCACAGAAAGCCCTTACTGTGGGTGAATACAAGACATTCTTATAAACTATAAATATACAGACATTGGAAATATACTAGACCACTAGACACTGGGAGGATTCCACTCTGAGCTACAGAGTGCTACTTGTGAGTGAAGTTCACGTAATGCCATCCAGACAACCAAAAGGTAATTCCAAGGACAGTGCCTGTTTTGTGGGGGGAGGATAGAAGCCATTCTCAGTCACATACTCTGCTCTTCTTTAGATCTAAAGATATCAGGTGGCTGGGTTGTGACTGCATTGTCAGAACAGCTGAAGTGATACTTTGCCCAACAACATGATCTTACAATATTTGAGTCCTTACTTATTAAGCAACATAAATCAGAATAGAAGTCTCTTTAAAATTTTGTAATGCTTCATGGACTTGAAATGAGGCTTAAATATCACAAAATATCAATTTCAATAGACAAAGCATTTCTGTCTCCTCCACAGGCTAGTATCATGTGTTTGGGGCAGCATTTTAACTTTCTCAGAGGCAAGGACCTTTCCTGCTGGCCCTAGGATAAGGGTCTGTCATTACTGTGAGCTCAGAGTTCACAATTGCTGTCCTGGTTTTGGGGGAGGGGAAGACTAGGGAGAGATAACTTTGTTAATTGCTCTTCAGGCCCTCCTGAGGAGTAAGGAAACTTGTTTCTCTGAGCCTCAGGCTTGGAAACTGTTTTACCAGGTCATCTAGCTGTCCTTTCACTGACAAGTTTCTAAAATTCCCCGGCAATTCAAGAGAAGGACAGGACATGGAATGCCCAGATTCTCCCTTTCTTTTGCATAATTAATGGATCTCATCTCTTAAATTGGTCTGGCTTGGTGATTGGGGTAGCTTGGTAGGATCTCTGAGGGACCCTTGTTTTCTGCCCCATGGGCTCCTGTCCAGCAGGGCTTAATATTGGCATATTATCAGGTATTCTTTCTACTTTTCTATTAAAGACTCTGCTCTAAGAGACCTTCTCTGACCACCCTAAGCATCCACCTACCTAACTGGTTATTTGTCAGTCAACATTTATTGAGCATCTGCTATGTACCTAACTGGTTATTTGTCAGTCAACATTTATTGAGCATCTGCTATGTGCTGGTCACTGGGAGTACAGAGATGAATAAACTAATTCCTCAAATCAACAGACATAAAGAATTATGTTATGCTATGAAAAATATCAAGAGATATAAAGAAAGTGCTCTGGGGACCCAGAGGAAGCAGAAATTAGTTTTACTCAAATGGTGGGACAAGGGAAGGATTCCCAGAGGCAATTGTGTTTAGGCAGAGACTCAAAAGGTAAGGATTTCACCATGGAGAGAGAGAAAAATGAGTACTCAAGGCAGGAGAAACAGCATGAGCAGAGGTAACAGATGAGAAAGCACTTGGTATGTTGAAAATGCTACTAGTCTGATTGTCTATAATACCATTTACATAAGTGGATGAGAGGGTGGAAAAAGAAATTAGAAATAATCTGGCTTAGTTTATGAAGTTAGCAAATTGTTTTTAGGCCAGTGCTTTTCAAAGTGTGTTCTCCAGACCATCAGCATCAAGTGAAAACTTGTTAGAAATGCAAATTATCTTATCCTACCCCAGAACTACCACATCAGAACTAGGGGTAGCAAATAACAAGAGCCAGGGAGGGAGCGGACAGAAGTCAGTTTGTAAGCTCTCCAGGTGATTCCGATATACTGTTTCGAGAACCATTGCTTTAGGCACAGGGGGCATTAGAAATTTCTAGTCAGCAACAGGATACCAGCTGTGTTTTACCGAGAAAATACTGGCATCAACATGGAGTTATAGATAGGTGGAAACTGGAAGTAACGGGATCACTAAGCGGCCTTTTGCAGTGACCTGCATAAGAGATGATGAGGAAAAGAAGGAAGTCATCAATCCACCTTTCCCATGCCTCATCCAGGCAGGCAAGTTACAGGAAGAAAAAGATATTACCTAACTGGGATTTCCGGTTTCGCAATAAATTCATGAGCACCCACTTCACTGAAGATTTTAATACCATCAGGGGACCCCACTCTGCTTCCAGCCGCAGGTTTGCTTTTCCCACTCGTACTTGTTTCTCTCCATTTATCACAACCTGGATCTCAGAATCGTCTCCTCCCCTACATTGAGAACTTCTTGAGGACCTTTCTGAGGCTCAGTTTACTTACATGTAAGATAAAGTCTAATGAGGCATTTCCTTGGTGAAACAGGAAACTTGGATCATCCAGAGAAAGACATGTTCAGATGGAGTCAGATTGAGAAATGTGGTAAAGGTTTGGGATAACCACTGCAGGAGAGAAAACAGAATTGTTTACCAATAGGGAGAACCAGATTAGGGCTGGGAATGATAATATGCCTGACATGGCCAATTAACAGGATTATGCTCACCCCACCCCCCATACTGTTAGGCATCGAAGGAACTAGAAGAGAATTCTAACAATGGAATCATGTTGGGGGATCACAGAGTGGGGATAGGGGCTGAAATTCCAGAGAATATAGAAATATAAGGTACTGGTGACAGAAATTCAAGAATCAGGTAAGAATATGTGACCTAATGCACTTTCCCAATTTCAATTACTTACATACTTATTCATAGCTTTCCCATGTTCATCCAACAGCTTGAAAATTACCTTTAAATCAATTATTTTTACTTAGTCTCATTCTAAAAATAACCACAATGAAATCATGAGTTAGAGATTTTCTAATCTTCCTTCAAAAAATATGTTTTAAAGTGTTCACTCATACATGACCTAGAATCCTTTCGCTTATTCTGTGCTAGAAAAAAAAAAATCCATTGTTATTGTTAAGAACATGGGCTTTGACCTATGTTCAATTCCACCAAACAGGCAGTACTGAGATTTAGCCACTTCTGGTGTGATTTTTGGCAAGGTACTCAATCTCTCTGCTCCTTAGTTTTGTAATCTGAAAACCAACGATGATAATATGTTCTTCGTTAATCATCATGAGAAATAAGGTAATTCATCCCAGCAACTGGCATAGAGTAGATGGTGATGTTTGTTATATCAACCCTCATTGTGTCTAAGAGTTTATGATGCTAATGATGAAACAACATGAGATAGAACAGCTAATACTTTCACAGACCGGAATCTTCCCTCTTGTCAGAGGAGATTCCTGTAAGTTCTCTTGAGAGACCCACCTCTCCTCAAAATGTCTAATAGAATGCCACATCCTTTGTAGTTGGTAATTGATGCTTATTTTCTATTCAAAGAATTCTTATTCCTTATGACATTCTCATACAGGGATATTAGTGTCATACTTTCTTCTGGACAGAAACTTCCATATCTGAATTCTTTTCTCATGGGATCCCCACCAGGTGTCATCATTGTGACACCTTTAAGAGGAGTGTTACCTACTCGCAGGCCTTGATGTCACTCATCTGTGGAGCACACTCTCCACCTGTTTCTCACATTTGCTTTGTGACTTGCAGTTGCCACTTATTTCAGTCTCTCATCCTAGCACTGGGTTGTTATACTTCCTGTTTGGCTAGACAGAGTATATACATATCAAATTGTGGGAGTTCAATAAGTCTGATTGTACATTCTACCAAGCAATCCACCCTACAACACAGTGGCCAAATTCTACTATAGATAATCAGCTGCTATCTTCTAACTCCCATTCTCCCTCACTTTCTAATGGGTAGAACCATTTTGTTCGCCTCTTCTCCTGTCATGCTATTAGGGGTCATTAAACAGCTGCCATATTGTACCGTCTAGGAAGAGCCATTTATCCTTCTATGACAGATGAGATGATGGGGAGCTATTTAAATAGGGGGAAAGTCCCTGGAGAAAGAGACTGTTTTGTAAATACATAAGGCACCCTCCTCCTGCCTTTTAATCACTTGCCAAAACATGTAAAATGCAAAGAACGTTTCACATACCCAATGATTTCCACCCTCGCACTTTTAATGCTGTTTCATTCTTGCTGGTGTTTCAAATACCTGTACTTCTTATGTGCAGCACCAAGCAGAGATTCTGGCATATAGTACCTCGACAAACACATTGAATGAATGAAAATTAGACTTAACTTCAGTCCATGTAGAAACAGCTTTTGTCCATATAGGAATTTTTTTTTTTCACCTATTAACCTTGTTTTCTGTGTCTCTAGGAAAAGCCAAAACAATTTATGAAAAGTAATTTTTATGAGAACATTTTTCAGCCTTAGCCCTTTAGGTGACAAAAGAAGGGGAGTGGAGAGAGGCAATGCCACCTTGCTAGCTCCTTTTACACTCACATTATCCCTCTCACTTGAAGATACTACGAGTTCACAAGTTTCACCTCATTAATTCTATCAAGTGGCAAATGTGTGGTAGATGTAAGGAGAACAGTTGAAGCAGAGTAGAGACAGCTCTCCAGCTGATTCAGATCTGCATCTAGATTCCAGGCCCTTTGCCTTTGACTCTGGCCTCACATCCACTTGCATCTTTTACTTCAAAGTGGCCTTTTTTTTTTTTTACTGGCCAATTACAATTATACGTAACTTCTGTTTTACATATCCACACGCGAAAAAATAACTGTTAATGACGCCACTCTTAATGTGAGTGCAATACATTGACTCTTCACTTTCTTCGCCATCACCTCCTGTATCTTACCAACTTGCCACAGTGTCAACCCTGAAGGGAAAAGGACCCTTCCTCACAGAGCTCCCATTAGGCCAGGCACTCGGCTAGGTCTGCTACATCTGTTGCCGCCTTTAGTTCTCACAGAGTGGCTGCGAAGCAGGAATTACCACCCTCATGTGAGAGAGGATGGCTAAGGCTCAGAAAGGATGTCTCACCCAGGAAGACAAAGCTAGGAAGTGGCAGAGCTAGGATCTGAACCGGCAGAGCTAGGATCTGAACCATGAAGCAAAGTTCATGCTTTCTAAGTATTGTTTTTTTACTGTTTCTGAAAGGTGAAGGAATGCAGATTACTTATTGCACAACAAATAGATGAAAAAAAACCTATCAATTGCAATAGAAGTGCTTCACCATGAGGCCTCTTGAGGTGAATACATTATAAAGACAGAAATGTGTCTACCACCATATGGGATGTTAGTCGCTTTTGGCTGCTCCTCTACATCCTTGGAAAGAAGCCAGTATTATTGTCTCCCATGCTGTGAGACCTGCAAGAACAAGCCTTGCCAAAGCCAATGCAGGGTAGGTGTTTAAAGGAGAAAAAGCCATCAATTGGTACCCCAAGAAATTGTCATCATGAAGAGCCTGATGGGGAGAGAGAATCTGGCTGCTGAGTGTTCAGAAATTGGGCTTCCACTTATTTTCCCAACTAAAACCCTTACATCTGTTTATTCTTAAGATGTTTAAAAAAGTGATCATTAATTTTTGATTTAGAATGAGAAGAGAAATTCTATTTGAACATCTCTGTACCACAGAGTGCTAAGGTCAAGTACCTAATTTTATTTAATTCTTACAACAATTCTAGCAGCTAAGAGCATATGCTCTGGAATCAGACAGTCTTGTGTTTGAATCCCAGCCCTGCCTCTCACTAGCTGTGGGATGTCTGGTGAGTTACTTCACCCTATATGCTTTGATTTCCTCATCTGCAAAATGGAGGTTATCATGCCCAGCCTGTAGCTCTGTGGTGAGGAGTAAATAATGTTTCTAAAGCATTTATCCCAATACCTTGTATGCAGTAAACATTCGAATACATTAACTCTTTCAATAAATATATCTTGAGCACCTATTTGTGCCAGGTATTGTTCTTGTCTTTGGAGAGACTGTGGCATATGAAACAGACAGAAGCCCTGCCCTATGGAATTTATTATTTAGGAATATAATTATTATTAACAACCCAGTGAGATACGAGGCAGATATTACTGACCTCAGTTTACATTCAAGGAAATTGAGGCATAGGAATTTATTCCTCCAAGTTACTTCAGTAGCAGAACCCACCAGTTATACTGGAATAGACAAGGTGACAGAATTGTCTTAATTGTTGTATATGCATAACTAATTAGGCATATTCATGAGGAGTGGTAATGATAATTCACAAACGCAGCCTCATTTATTCTATCTGTGTGCTGTCAATGTGGGTGGCCTAATTCACCAGAAAAGCTCAGGATTTACGGTCAGAGGAACTGGATTTAAATCACAACTCTGCCACTTACTCTCGATGTCATGTATCCTCTGTGAGCAACCTGGTCTCTTGAACAGTACACTTGCAGGGCTATTTGAGGGATCAAATAAGGCATGGATGTTCAGAAATTTTGTAAATCCTGCTATGTTGTGGAAAGGAATGTTATAATATGACCATCTCAGAGGCAGACTGTTAATACATACTAAATATGACCATCTCAGAGGCAGACTATTAATACATACTGCTCTTTAGAGCTTATTCTTGTTCAGTACACTCAAACCTGCCATGTGCAGCATGCAGGCTACACCTTGCACAAGAGCACCAAACTGAAGAGACAAAGAGCTGAAATACAGCCTAGTCTCTGCTCACCAAGCTGTGCACCCAAACACAGGACCACCTCCATCCAGAGGAAATGGTACCTTTTTCTAATTTGCCCAAAAGCAGAAAATGGGCTTGCAGTGACTTTGCTTATACTTTGGGTTCCCTGTTAATCTTCATCCATCTATTTCTGTCCAAATAATAATAATTATTATTATTATTATTATTTAATCCCACCAGGTTCTATTCCTTCTGTCTGTACTCTTCTTTCTTCTGACTTCTCACCGGGTGAGTTACCTCACCCTCCATGAAGTAACAGCTTGTTCAAACCAACAGCTTGTTCAAATCAACATGGCATTTCTCACTGCCAGTTGCTTCTTTTCTCACCTGTATTTCCCAAGCCCAAAGCACAGAACATCTCTCCATCCAGATCAGCCACCCAATCTGCCAAGGAATGTCATCTCTCGGACTGCTCTAAAGGCCTAAAAAGACAGGTGTTGTGAGATGAGCATCTAGACTGTAGGTCAGAAGAGCCAGAGGCTGCCACTAAGAAACCAAGTAACCACAGTCCTCATCACGTAGTTATAGTTTATAATAACCACAGAACATATTTTCAATAGTACATGCAGCTCTTAAAAGCAAACATAACAGAATAAATGCAATCCATACAGAAAGATATACACCTGTGGGCCAAGAATTGAATAGAAAGATTTGAGTGAAAGGTTCAATAGTAACAAGTAAAGGCAGAGTGATACCCACACTAGAGTGATAAAAACAGCATGAAGACGCAGGCAGAGAACATTGTCATGCAAACAATGTTTTGAATGGCATCAAAGAGAATCAGCAAAAGAAAACCTAGAAGTCTATTTCTGTTTCCACATTTTAACACATCCAGTGAAACGGGTCTCCGATTCGAAGAACATACTTGCATTTATTCTCTCAACTCTACATTGACAGCATAAGCTGTCCCTATGATCGTTATCTGTTTCTTTAGGGCACTTTGCAACATGTAAGCAGTATCTCAGGTTTTAAAAGGAAGTGGGATGGTGATAACTGGTGAACAAGAAGATGGAATAATTATTCCCCCACTAACTCTGATTCACCTGCCACAGAGGGCTGTGAAGGGAACGGAGGAAGGGGAAGAGGAGGAGGAGGAGGAGGAGGAGGTGAGGGTGGAAGAAGAACTCCGAAGTAATTTACACCCACTCGGAGGTAAAGGAGAGGAATTAAAGCTGATGAGAATATTGCACAGAGACCTTCCTAAATCCATGCAACCTCGATCTCTGCTTTTATCTGCAGAGTGGCTGGCCTGCCTCCCCTTCCCAGCACAACCATCTAAAATAAAGCATAGTTGTGTTCATGTACAAGATTGACCAGACTCCTCTGCTGCTCCTATCCTCACTGAGAACCTGCCGGGCACACGTGGCGAGAGGGGAGAACTGACAAATGTGAAGGTGCAAACAAGTGCACCAGAATGTAACGGCAAATGGGGGATCGTCAAAAGATGTGAGTGGCCAGCTGTTATCAAGAAAGGTCTCCCATTGCACCAGGACCTGCAATCTTTAAGCCAGAGGTGACTCAGACAAGGAGGGAAATGTCTTTCTAATCTAATGACCTGGATGATTCAGAAACACAATCCGACAGAATATAAACTCCGGCTCAGCAGTTTGTAAGCAGTGACAGGGAGAGCGATCCTGGAAGTTCCATTTAAGTAGATGATAACATTTCATTGTTCTTGAGGGAACTGGTAAAAGAGAAAGAGAGAAAAAAGAAACACTCCACAGGGGCAAGGAAAAACACCTGAGTCACTTAGGCTGGCAGGGAGAGAAAGAAGGTGATCCTTAAGAGTTTGAAATCACAGTAAATAAGTACAGGTTGTGTGATACAGCAGTAAGTACTTCACCCTGGGAATCGGAACTGGGGTCTCAGCCAGTGCTCCAGTAATCAAACTACCTATTTAGGGCTGGGTATTCCCAAGTGGGGACTTTGTTCAGATGGCTTATGAATTAATATTTGCCTCTTTCACTTTAGAAAATACAGAGAGAAAAAAAAAAAAAGGACATCAATTGGTCTACAAAATTAGAATGACCATGCGGGAAGAAGCATCAGGGGAATTTTTCCAGTGCTTTTAAGGTTCTCTAATCTGACCCCGCAAAATGACGCAGTTACATACATGTTCACTAGCCAAGGCATTAGGGCTGATCAGGCCTTACACCAGCTGACTCTAATAAGTGTGACTCGGTGAAGTCATTTTTTATACTTCAGTCACCTCAGTCACTTCATCTATAAAATGAGAAGTGTCAGCTGAGCCATAAACTTGACTCTTTAGAGGTCTTACATTAACCCTGTATGCCATAGCCAACCTCAGTTCTCGCTATTTGCTCATAGATACCCTCTGATTAATCTTGGTGATTTATCATTCCTCTGCTTCTCCTCTCCACAAACACCACACCTAGTCCCACCACTTCCCTTTTGCTTTTGCTGTTCTCTTGAACTAGAACTTGAATCCATCATCCCTAATCCCTTCCAAATTCCCTTGTTTACCATATTCTCCATAAATTGTTCTCAGCAGCTCTTATAACCTGCCATCCTTGCAATTTTCCTTTTCTTACAGACCACAATATATCACTTAGCACTTGACTATATTATTTGATGCTGTCGTCAAATAATTTTCTATGACTTAGGCTTGTCTCTTTAACAGGATAGCAAATTCCTTAATTCTTAAACTTTAATATTCTTTATGATAAGCAGTCAAAGCTTAGTACACAGAAATACAGTCTATTTGGCTTAAAGACAACGAGATACTATTAATGGATACCGCCCTCATTTTCAAACAGTAGAGCAAACTTCCTGCACATTTCCTAGAACTCCAAACCTAAACTTGGGTTTAGTGGTTTATAATCTGTGATTTCCTTGACTATTCTTGAATGCTAGCAATTCGAATATTTGAATGTTTTCGATGTGGCAGTTCTATGTTCTAAATGTTTTACATACACCATCTCACTTAATCCTCATAGCCACCCAGTAAAGTAGGTGGTATTATTGA
Organism: Pteropus alecto; assembly: GCF_000325575.1. Taxonomy (NCBI): domain Eukaryota; kingdom Metazoa; phylum Chordata; class Mammalia; order Chiroptera; family Pteropodidae; genus Pteropus; species Pteropus alecto. Next base: position 1,084,183 of record NW_006435793.1, read on the forward strand.
CCCAATTTTGTAAATGAAGAAAAAAAAGCTCAGCAAGATTAAGCAGCTTGCCCAAACTTAGAATAGTAAAGGGTAGCGCTGGGAAGTTGAACCCACGTTTTCTAAATCCAGAGCCTGGGTTTATAACCACCATACGATAGTAGTATATAGCTTAAGTATTTCACTTTGCTGTGTTTTCTCTTCCCTATAGGAATAAACTCGAACGGTAGGCATATAATAGATTCGTCCTTCTTCAAGTATGAAACTTTCATATTCTTCAAGTTGAAAACATTGAATAACAGAGATACTCTTTATTTAGTGCTCACTCTAGGCCAGGCACTACCTTCAGCATTTACATATATCATTTAATTCTCACAACGCCTAAAACGAGTCATGTAAAGTAGATATGAATATTATTCCTTTTTACAGATAAACTGGAACTTGAGTTAATAATTTATTCAAAGTCAAAGGTTTTTAGGTGAAGCTAGAATTTGAATTCAGTTCCATCCGATAGTGAAGGCCAAACTCAACCTGTGTGCTGTGCTTTCTCATATAATCTATTTATAGTGCTTGTATGAATTACAGCAAATGCTCTTTTATAATGGACATAAAATCAGGGGGAAATTAAATCTGTTCTACTCAGCAATTGAACACCACTTATTGAAAGAAAAGTGATATTAAAGTATAAGATAGATTTCTAAAACATGTTTCATAAAGAGACAGATGCCATGTGCAGAAAGGGGATTCAGAAGTAGATCAAAGCATGTATTGATGGGGAAAAGTCAAAGCCAAGAAAAGAAAAAATTTTGTCATTCCCAAGACTATGACTCAAGTTTATCTTTCTCTAACAGCGTTTCCTAATTGGAGCCTGATTCCAAGGGATTTATATCACAGCTGAACACTAGTTCGGTTGCATAGTTTTGTAGCATAATTGAAACTATCTGGTGGCCAAATGAAGACAATGAGATAACATGAACCATAATCCTTGGTTAATCATTCAAGACATAAGTTCCAGAGAGTGAAGAAAAAAGGGGGAAAAAATAGACCTAAGCACTATAATTCCCTAGTTCACTCTTTAGGGACTGTGCCCTGCTCGCTTCTAGGGGTTTAGTGGTGTTGGTTGATCTCAACTTTTTCATAAGCCTTCCAGGAGGTCTCTGTGGACAGCCCCCTCATTTTTAGAATCTCTCTTTCAAAAGCCAGGACAATGTCATAAGATGCTACTAGCCAAATACTCTAGAAAGAATATAGTTACGGAAAGCCAAAATAATCCCAATATACCAAATCTTTTCTTATGAAACCTCCTTAGCAAAGGTTCAAAAAACAATAACCAACATGGCCATGACACTTCCTATAAGCCAGGTACTGTTCTGAGAACTTTGTTTTAACTCATACTCTGTCAACAACTCTACAAGGTAGGTACTATTATCACCACTTTAAGATGGGGAATCTCAGACAAAATGAGGTTAAGTAACTTGTCCCAGATTACACAGCTAGCAAGTAGCAGAGATAAAATTTGACCCCAAGTCATCTGACTACAGAGTCTATAGTTTTGATATGTTTGCTAAAAATTTCTTTCAAAGTTCTTCCCTACCAGTTTTCTCATTTGCAAAATCAGGTTAAAATGGATGGCTTTCTCAGGCTTTCAAGATTCCGCGGAAAGTGAACTAAGAAAAGAAGAAAAGTGGTGGCAAATCTTTCCTATCCATGAGCAGATGATGTGTCTGAAAGAGGGCACTCACAGAGCTAGTCAAACGGCTTCCTGCCTCAAGAAGAGCCCACATCCTTGCTCCCTTCTCCCCACTCCCTTCTCCCATCTCGCATCTTCCTCCCCGCTCCCCGCTTCCTCCCTCCATCTCCCTGACAGAGCTTCTGAGGCCAGCTCCTTCTCAAGTGGTCCTTTTAAAGCTGTTTGCCCCAAGCCTGGATACACCTGGGCCAAGGAAGGTGGGCTTGCCTTAGGAATTAGAGGCTTGGTTTGGGAAACTTGCCTTCACTCCTTTGGAACACAAATACTGCTTTACTTGCCTTCCTGCATTTAGTTTTTACTGTGACAAAATTCTCTCCTTAGAAGAAGTATTAATGGAAGGACTCAAGAGATCAGGTAATTTCATACACACACATACACACACACTTATTCCAGATTAAGTTTAAAAAGGCATTTTAATAGTTTTTAAAAACACCATTAATGTCAGATTAAATCATGTATTTGTTATTAGTACACACAGCTGCCCTTATCCATAATAAGATAGGGAATGGGGGCCATTATGTATATATTTATCCTTGAAATGATTTCTAATATAAATATTTATTGTTATAATAAATTTGTGAAGTGTGAACTGTTATCTATATTTTACAAATGAGTAAAGAGAGGATCTTCGAAGTTTGATAATCTGTCCAGGGCTTCACATATAAATAGTAAGTGGCTGAGCTCACATTTAAAGTCAGACTGTCTAAATCGAAACCCACGCTCTTTCAAGTACCTCTTGATGCTGTTCACTTTGTCAGTTTCCATCCTGCTCCTGATCTACATTCTCTGCATCATCCTATTCTCCATTTAGAACATCTGAACACACTTACACACATGCCGCTAACTCAGCTTAGCACAAATGATGGAGAGTGAAGTGGATAGGTGCCCAGAAGTGGTTTTGTATTATTTATGTTTTCAGGCATATTCTGCTCTTTCTTTGTTAGTTGCTTTGTTCTCAGTAATTGATTGGGAATCAGTGAGAATTAAATCAAGCTGAGAAAGTTTTCAAAAAATGTGTGCCAGTCCTATAAAAAATGGGGAAAAGAGGTTCTTAGCAATATGATGGTTACCATCAATAAAGTGTCAGGCCTTTTTTCTAATTTATTTTTATAACATTTCTCTGAGGTTGGTGTATTATTCGTTCCATTTTGTAGAAGAGGAAACCGAGGATTAAAGACAACGAATCACTTGCCCAGGGTTATGTTGCTGGTAAGTAGCACATTTTGGATCACACTAGCTGTCTGACCTAAATGCCCCATCTGCTCAGTGTCATCGTGTATGCTGGTCTCAGAGGGGAAGCTTCATACCATGAAAACATGAACACAGTGAAATACTGAAGGGAAAGTGATGAGTGTAGAATAATTTCAATACTTACTTTTCCCCCCCTTTTTTTCAGCTTTATGAAGAATAATTGATGATAAATGAAACATTTAAAATGTAAACTTGATGACTTTTGACATACATATATATCCATCAAACCATCACCATAATCAAGATAATGAGCATATCCATCACCCCAAAAAGTTTCCTCACTGCCTTCACAATTTATCCCTCCAGCCCTCCCATTCCCAGGCAACCACATGGTGTTTGTCACCATACATTAGTTGGCACTTCGAATTTTGTATAAATGGAAACATACAGTATGTACTCTTTTGTGTCTCCTTTTTGCATTCAGTATAATTATTTTGAGATTTATCCAGGTTGCATATACTAAGAGTTTGTTCTTTTTATTAGCAAGTAGTACTCCACCGTATGGATATAATGCAATCTGCTTATTCATTCACCTGGAGGTAGTTTGGTTATTTCAAGTTTTGTACTATTACAAATAAAGCTGCTAGGAATATTTGTGTACAAGTCTTTGTTTGGATATGATACATGCTTTCATTTCTCTTGGATAAATGACTAGGAATGGAATAGTTGGGTCATATGGTAGATGTATGTTTAACTTAATAAAAAGAAAACCTTGTGAACTTTTTTCTAAAGTGGCTGTCCCATCTTATAGTTTCACCGGTAGTGAATAAGATTTCCACTTGCTCCATATCTTTGCTAACATTTGATATAGTTGGTGCTTTAAATTTTCCTCAAGGAATCCTTGGACCCCAAAAGAGTGCTCTTCACTGTGCAAGAGGGCATGGGGACATTAAAGAGTTACAGGACAAAGGACTCTACCCTGTGGAGTCTACCTAGGGAATCAATGAAGTAATTAGACCACCTTCGGTACAGTTGCATATCTACATCTCTGGTCTATTATGACATATATGGTAAGAAGGATAAATAGGATAAGGTATTTAAATAGGATAAAAAATAATTTAAAGGGGAAAAATGAAATAAGAGCATTGCATTATTAAATATAGTTGGTCAAGTTTAGCTTCTGGGATCAGGTACGTTTTGTACCAACCTTGAGAAATCAACAGGATTTGTCTGTCCTATTAGAAGAAAAAGATGGTGTTTTAGAACCCTCTACTGACTAGGTTAACTTGGGTCAGTTATTTAACCTCTCTGTTCCTCATAGCCGGGGGATTATAATGTAAATGATCCACATCAAACCATAAGACAGAGAACTCTGAAGTCACCTCTGTCCAAAGTTCTCATCAAAGAAGTGTGCCAACTCTGCAGGTTACATGGACTTAGGCAAAGAAATGAATAATTGCCTACATATTTTGAGAGAGAGCATGAATTAACTTGGGCACATTGACAGAACAAATGCCATCCACCTGTCGTTTTAAACTTGCACTCTACTGAGTGCCAAACACAATATCCAGTCACTGCTTAAAAGGGAGTGCCGACTTACCACGCCTTCAAAGCAGCAATGAGAAACTCAGCTCAGCACTCAGTAAACTGTCTGCCACAGACCGACTCAAATGATACAAAGATTTGACAAGAGTAGAGAAGCCCATTTTTACATCTCAAAGGAAAAATGATTTCTATTCACTTTAAAAGTAAGCATTCATCCTTTTTAGAAAGGAACTCTGAATTTTAACAAAAACCTGTAAGGACAGGTTGGGAAGAATCATGATTCCTTGACTTTTCTTCCTTGGAATTTCTCTACACCTGGATGTTCTTGTGATTGTTCCATGTAACCCACAGACCTCTTGACTCTTTAACACTAGAAGTGTCAGTTATTCTTTAAATGTATCTCCAGACACAACACTCAGGTTCTTCAAGAAACTTCCCAATATCCCAAATTATTCTTTTCTAGATCTCCACAAAAATCTCTGGATAATCCTTTGTAGACATTCTGTCAACCTTAATCTGATATCCCCTATACCATGTCTGCTGTGGTTTCGTTCTTTCTCCTCTCCCTCCCTACTTCTCAATGACCCTCTTGAAATGATCCTCCAACACCTACTTGCTCTTGCATACTCTTCCCCTCCCCTTGGACTTCTCACTGTCCCATGAGCACCCAGCCATTATTGGGCACATTACATTTATGGTTGCCCATGTTTGTCCTTACTGGTAGGACCAGACCCAGGCCATCTGATTTCAAAGCTTGAAGGCCTCACTGTGAAGATGTTCCACTTTCTTACTGTTCTAAAAGCCTTAGAACTGATTTATAGGTAGAGCTAGTCAACATTTTTAATTTGGAAGGACTTTCAGATTGATAATGTTTGAGCATGGAATAATTTTAGAGTATGGAACCCTACTTAGGGTTTTGGAGATGTATAGATACATCGATCTAGTTTATAGGGAAACTATCCACAACAAAGTCTTTGAAGGGCTTCAGGAAAACCAATTCTTTGGCGTAAGCCCAGATGAATCTACCAAAATTAAACTAAATTCGGGTCTAAGGGAAAGAATGATATTATGAAGCCCTAAAAACATTACATGGTGTGTTCGTTTTAACAAAGCCATTTACACTAAATGTCACTATTTGCAATTCTGGAGACTACTGATCAGCTTTTACAGACAGATGTGAAAGCCAACAGTCTTTGAAAGTAACCAGGTGCTAACTAGGTATTAGAACAAAGATGCTTAGGAATTGATGGAGATGGAAGTAGTATACAAAAGGCAATGACTCCAATTCAGTTTACCTGGGGTCAGTTTTCAAAGAGGCTATTTTTTCATAGGGATACCAATTGCCTTACAATAAAATTAAATTGACTGTTGATTCTGATTAGCTACAGAAATTGTTAAACAAGGTTGAAACTAAAGTGAACAGTAAATATGACTATACAAATGACTTCTAGAATATACTTCATTGAAATAGTTTTTGTTTTGTTTTAAATTAAATATCCACTTTAAAGCTTGCAGGAGGTTTTATTTCAACTTTTAATTTTTTCCCTACTCTATTAAGAAAAAATTAGCTTGATGTAATTTCTACTTCTATAAAACGAGAATCATCACCAAGTTGTAAGATTTAAAAAACAAACAAACAAACAAACAAACAAATTCTTAGAACAGTGCCGGGCACATAGCAAGTGCAATTAACTATTGGCTAGTAATATTATAAAAACCAACAGTTGTAGACAATGTCGGTATTTGTATAACAAAGGGAAAATGAACAAGTTTTTAAGTGCCTGGAAAGGGTATCCATCTTTATGATGTATGACTGTGCTCCTGTGGTGAGATTAGCCTTCGGTGACAGATCGGGGAAGACTGCCAGATAAGAATCCTTGTTATGGCTTCGAGGCTACTTCTGAAAAATCCCCTCTATGCACATTCAAAGCAAATCACAAGAGCTAACCTGGAAAACAAATGAATACAAAGAAAGTTCCAATGTCTGTTTTTATATATAAAAAAAATATCAAAAGGCTGAGTGTTTGGATGGGCTCCAGTTTCCCAGATAGCACTGGGAAATGCCACATCCATGTTCCTTGGGGTGACTCTGGCCTTAGTCCTTTCAAACACATATTAGTGGGATCACTTAACCATATGCCATAGCCACACTGGGTCTATTATGACATATATAGTAAGAATAGTCCTCAAATAGCTTGCCTCGTGCGTAGCCCACATTTAAAGGAGAGGAGGAAGACTCAGCCAGTAGAACAGCAAGGGTAAAAGCTGCTGTCTCTGGAAGGATTCATTGTTCTCACTTGCCCACATTCACAATTCTCACGGCACAACCAGTTATAAAAACCTTGTGACTCCTGTAAATCTAAGACGTTCAATTACTTTCTTCACCTTCCTTGAACATCATATCCACTCCACATGCTGACAAGGAGCGTGAGAACTGACTAACTGTACACATATTCTGAGGTGAATGTAGAATAAACCTGAGCTATGTTTACTCGGCAGTCATTTATAAAAAATTACAAACTGCTCCTTGATCATAAATTACTATCATAAATGTTGTTACTTGTGACTAAAATGCATGGTAATACGCAGAAGTACAGAGTCATGGCAAGCATAGATTTTTAGTATTATTAAAGGTTGCACAGTGTGTTGAAAAGACCTGCAGACAGATCTGGCTCCAAATTCGGGCTTTGCCATGATGTGTACTCAGACGAGTGACTTAAACTCTCTGAGTCTCAGTTTCCTTACCTGGGGAATGAAAATAAACCTTGCCAAGCAGGGTTGCTGTGAGGATGAAAAGATCCAAAATGCTTGGCACAGCACGTGGTATGTAAAAGTGCAACGAACACAAAGCTTTGTCAGGTAAAAAGAAGCTAGGTACTATTTCTAAGATGCAGTGCACTATTTCACTGGCTAAGATTCAAGCATCAATAGGAACTTGTAAGAAACCCATTCCAGAGGACTTTAATCATTAGTTGTCCGGAATGCCATAAAAGACTTTAAAAACAATGTATCAGAGAACCAGTATTAATAACTGGCCTTCCACTCCCTTGCAAATTGGCCTCATCTGTATTTGGGCAGGTTCAAATGTTAGAAAATGCTTCTTTAAATTGAGTCCACATTTGTTTCTCTGTGATAACCCCCTACTGATGAATTCTGATTCTGTCCTCTAGGCCACCAAGAATAATTCCAGTATGAACAATGCAAAGGATGTGATCATGGTGATGAGATTGAAGAGCCACTAAATCCTGGCAATAACAGAATAGGAAGGGACTCATAGGGTCATAGTCTCTCCCAAAACAGAGATTCTGAAGCTAAGTGGGATCGGTGGCTGAACTAACTGATCCTCAAACCCTTTCTTTGGTGAGGACCCCACACTTATATCTATTGAAAGAGGGGAGAATACGATGGTAACCATTTCCTTTGTTCAACTGAAGAAATGGAATGGTCACAGGATAAAAGAAGGGGAAAGTATTTATATAATAGGCACTCACCCATTCATTTATTCAATAGCATCTGTTGCTAACTGAATAGCACCTGTTGCTAACCAACTATAAAAAAGGGGCATAGATAAGCCATTTAGAAAGGTACCCTTATCGGGCAACAAAGGTCTAGCTAATAAGGATATTCATGATGCTTCATTGAGGAATAATAAACTTAGACAATAAAAACACAGAGACATTGATGATACATTGGTCAACAAACTTGGAAAAAATCAATAGAGCATTCAAATATTATCTCTCTTTTAAATAAGTCACAAAGCCTAATGTCCGTAATTCTAACCACCAAGGCCACAATAGGAATTCACAAAATATGATTGCATTGGCTGTTATTGGTAGGATAAAAGAAAAAAAAAAAAAAGGAAAAATTGTGAGAGTGAGTACATCTCATTCCATATCTCTTACTCCTACTTCACAGATGATTATCTTTATTATTGCATGTATGAAGATGTTTTTCTCCTGGGAAGCCATAGTAAGGGGAGACTGGAACACTACTTTGAGTGTAAAGATGTGGAACTTGAATCAGCCACCAGAAAGAACCTGGAGATCTCTCTTAGCCAGTAAGCAAAAACTTAAAGCACAGGCTAAAAGCAAGGAGGAACATCTAAATTTTGCTAGTCCTGGCAGTAAACAGAGGTAGGTGGCCCCTAGTGAGGCTGTTGAGATGCCAGTGAAAACCTGCATTTGCACTTACATGTAGGATTAGCCTCCACAGCTGTCTATGGAAGACATAGATGAGACAGAAATGGGTGGTTTAGGTGGGGAGGGATGGCAGAAAGAGTATGGGGAGTGAATTTTTCCAGAGCCTAGAACTGCTGCATTCTGTAAGCAAGTAAAAGGACTAAAGACCATTTGAGGTTGCCTCAGAGGTCCTCTGGCAAATATGTCTCATCCAGCCCACCAAGGATTTTGGTAATGTGCAGAATGCAAAAGAATTGTGTGACGGTACTAGGCCGGTCCCTTCTCCATGTGCTCAGCTAAAGTTTCTAGTTTCCTGTTGACAGTCCTTAACCTATTTCAAGATTTTCAAGGAGCCAGATCTTCAATTTCTCTATAGCCTAACCTTTCTCCCAAGGGGCTATTGGCTCTTCTTCTTGGTTGCTTATGACCATTCCCTGTCAACTCTGCACTCTCAGGTCCTTTATCCAGAGACATCTCCTGGTAGTTCAATGGCCTCCAGAAAGAAGTTTATTTATAAAAAGCTGGACCTTCCTCTGTAGCTTTTTGCTGCCCTCCACTGGCCACATCTAACTTCCAGGGTTTGCTCTTGGGCACTGGACAGTAAAATATGAAAACATTTTACTCTAAGCATCTCCCAAGAGACCAGGTGGGCTTCCATATTGCCAAAGCAACATACTACCAAGGATACCATTAAAAAGAAGGAAGCCACATTCTGAAGGCCCTATCCAAGCCCATACTTCAAAGAAGAGGTATCAGGCTCTCATTTACTAAATACATGTTGAGCACTACCTGTCAAGCTCATGGTAAGGCTGGGAAGACAGAAATGAAAAGGAGAGAGAGAAAAGGGACTCTCAGAAATCTTCTAGTGATGCATGCCCGATGACAGCTGACCCATTCCCAGGGGGCCAATTCTCGTGAAGGAGGGTGGTCACTTACTACCAGAGCTCCAAACCCAAACCCTTTAGGAGCTTCTGGAAACAAACTCCTTATGAAATGTTATCCAAACCTGCACTTTATCTGTGTCCTTGTCTCTCTCTCTCTCTCTCTCTCTCTCTCTCTCTCTCTCTCTCTCTCTCTCTGTATCTCTCTCTCTCTCTTTTTTGAAGGCATCAAAGTCTAAGACACAGGTTCTACTTTCAAGAATTTCATAATTGGAAGAAGGAAGACAGTCATGGGAAAAAAATAACTATAACATAAATCATAATGTAGCAAGAGCCAAGCTGTGTGGGAATGAGGAGGAAGAGGAATCAATTAGGACAGTGCAAATAAGAAGCATTAAAGGGCAGTCTTCCTAAAAAGGAACACTCAACTCTCATCATGCTACTTGTGTATTTAAAAAGAAAATAAGAATTGTATGGCTCCCCATTGTCTATAGGCTCAAATAAAAAGCCCTTAGCATGTCTAGAGTTGGTTTCATCATCTTTCCCCTACCTTTCTTAAGAGCCTCTCTCATTTTTCTCTAACATTTGCTAGTCCAACTGAAAGAACATTTTTTATCTCAAACAATGTGTAGCCAGAACCCAGAGAGAGAGTTCCAAGCATGCCTTCTCAGTTCATGCGACAAATCCTAGTTCTGTGCCTCACTCCTAAACTTCTCTTCATCTCCCATTTCATTTACTCAGCTCTCCCTTTTAGACTATTTCCCAGAAAGCAAATAGGGTCTCTAAGATGTGACTCCAGACACACTCTCTTGGATAGTTATGCTCCTTCTCTTTAGCAACCTCACGTCAGCCCTGCTAAACCCAGATCCCCGGGACTCAAGCAGTCTGCACCTATGTCTCATACGTGCGGTAGCATTTAAGATTCTTGAACATTATTGGCCAGGGCAGGTTATGCTCACCTTCACTGGCTTCCTGCCCATCCATGTCCTCAGATGATAGTAATAAATCTCGTGTCTTGGTAATTTACCTTCTGAACATTCGATCTTATCTTCTGCTGTCCACTGGCTGCCATCTGAATTGTTCCTTTGTGCTTTCTCTTTGAAACCATTTCTGACATAACATTTGTCTCTGTTGACAGAATCTGAAAAAGCAGCCCTTGGACAGGAAACAATATTCTAGGGCTCCACTGATTGAAGAAGAGGAAACCAGACATAACAAAAGTGATGATGAGAACACTGGCAGGATTAGATGATGTTGACTGAATGCTCACAAAATGCCAGGCTCCATGCTTGGTACATTATATATTAGACTCTCTCACCTAACTTTTGAAGAAGTGTTCTTATTCTCTCCATTTAAAAGAAACGAAGACTTTGAAGATTAAATAATCTGCTTAAGGTTTTCATATATCTGATTTTAGAGCCTGCACTCTTCATCACATATTTTTTTCCTGGTTGCCTGCTTTATAGATAGTCAATGCTCCATAGTTATTCATTGGGTTGTCTAGATTATATTTACATTTGGCCACAGAGCCACATTGGGATTTGCAATCATTCCTAGAAAGTCTTCAAAGCTTCCAAAATGGCAGGACTTGAATGAAGTCCAAGAGCCACTGTTAAGTAGTGAGAATGATCTGGAACTGAGCAAAAAGTGATCATTCTTAATGGAGTGACTTACTATTATTGTTGCTATTATTATTTCTCCTAGCTAAATCTGAGGGAATTCTATCAGTATAAAGAAAGGAAGCAATCCCTTGCATTAAAATTGGATGTAGCTAAGTGCACATTCAAGTTATATAATAAAAAGCATAATGCACACATGCCATATGGTATATGCTCATATTTCACCATCGGGTTTTATGTAATAGTTGTCATAAAGGCTATTATGCAATATGTTTTTTCGTGTCTCTCACAGCTTGATTCCTTGTCCTCTCTTTGTTCCCTAAAGGAAGAAAAGACGCATCCTTCACTCTCAACTGGCAATTTGTATTTTTAAAAGTAAAATTCTGCAAGCATAATGAGACCATGTCTGTTTTGTTCTTTATTGTAGCCCCAAGTGCTTGGCCATGATAGCACTTGATAAATAATCGCATAGATGAAACTAGCCACAGTTCCTACAACTATCACAACCACCCTTGTAGGCTAAATTTACGCAGGTTGCCGCTGATCCTCTGTGAGTCAGCTCTGGAACAAAGATGTATGTAAATGTTTAGCTTGACTCTTTTCCCATCTGTCCCTGAAGCTCCATTTGGAAAAAAGAAAGTGTCCTTCTAGGATTGAGCAGGGCATTTTGTTTCACTGTGGGGCTCTGTTGTGAGAATGGAATGAGGTGTCCTAAATGAATGTCCTTCCTACGCTGTGGCAATGGAACAGAACGTGACAGGGCAACAGAATCACACACACCCTGACCCTAGAGTATGATGCTGGAGTTACCTGGAGAGTCATCTCCATCAGCTGGAGGCTCAGACAAGGCCCAGACAATTCTAAGAAACATAATTAGCTACAAAAAGGTAACAAAATAAAAAGAGACCTCTTCTCTACATCTCCAAAGTATGAAGTTAATTAATAAATGGTCCTTAGTGCTTCCCTAGAGAGAAGCATGTTTAGCAGCATCCACTTACTATGATTTTCAATGAGAACATGAAAAACAGTAACTCCAACCATTCCATTCTTCATTAAATTGGAATTGGCACACACGTGTCACTGTTAAGAGTATTTGTTTTGGAACCAGATTAAGTTCAAATCTCACTGCCATTTGCCTCCAGATCTACCTGTTTTACCCCATTCTGTGTCCTAGAGGCTGCCCTGTGTGGATCACATTGGCTGTATCCTCTACCATCCTGCTTTACAATGAAGAGCACTAGCAGGATACATTCCTCACCCAAAGGTCTCAGTCTTTTGCAGGTGAACCTCTTTACACAGCCTGGCTGATATACTCTTTACTAGTGTGTGATTTGGGCAAGTTACTTGGCCTCTCTGGATCTCAGGCTGCCATTTATTTTGGGAATGATGGTGGGACCTAGGTCACAAGGGTGACAGCTAGAGGGTTCAAGAAAACTGTGAGAGTGTAACTGGGCAGGGGTTATACTGCCATAAATTAGGTCAGGAAAGGCCTCTCTGATGGTTACACTGAAGCTGAGAACTTGAAGGAGAAGGAGTCAGTGGAAGGGGGTACAGTGAAAGGGAAGTAAGGGGGTTGGGGAGGATAGGATTCCAGACAGAGAAAACAGCACGGGAAGGGCCCTGAGTCAGGAAAAATCCTGAAGTGTAGGAAGAACCGTAGGCAGGTAAATTTACTGGAGCACAGCAAGCAATGGGGAATGTAGAGAGAGGGCTGGGACTAAAGGAGAAAATGAGAGCCAGATTTTGTAGGCCTTTGCAAGCCTGGTAAAGATTTTGGATTTATGCGCAATGGGAAGCCATTGCCAGACTCGGAACCCTAGGTCTGGATGCTGCTGTTTGCCTTGCTGATTTTTTCAATATTACCTATTTTCAGACTCGTCTGCTTTTCAGGACACCTATATCATTCTGTACCTGACCTCTTGTGGGGCCACCCAACTGTCCCATTGTCTGTCTTGCCACCACCCTACCCTGTTGCTGCCTCTTTCTCCTTCTCCAGCTGTGCCTCCTCCCACCTTCTACTGAAAGGTCTGCCTCCAGGTTCCAGACCTTCAACTCTGCCACAGCCTCTGCACCTAATCCTTCCTTGCCTGCCTTCACTTATCACTGGGCAGAGAGCTCTCCACAATTCTGCCACGGAACCAAAAAAGCTGTCGAGGCTGAAGTTTCTGCAGAAATACACAATTTTTTTAAAAATTAAAAAAAATATTTTTAAAGTTTCTTGTGCAAAGAAATTCATTTATCAACAATGCAGGGGTTTGGTTAAGTTTTTGTTTTGGCTTGTTTTTCTGTTTGTTGTTATTGCTGTTGTTTTGCATTTGAAAAAGCTTCAGTATCCGCATAAAACAAAATCTGATTTTTTGCTGTTCTTTCTTAACACCACTACATTTCTCCCCAACCATACTGAATACTGGCATATTTAAGAAGTTGTAGAAATAATTTTATTAGGAATGCAAACTGGGGTTCCATGGTACATCTGAATTTTGATTTGTAAAGATTTCGGGATGATAAATTTTCTGGTTCATCTTATAAAAAGTGAGTGATCCATTTCCTGCAGAAAATTTATATATAAATAATAGTCATATATCCCTTACTCGTATTATTTTGTTGCCTCTCTAAAAAACAAACATCACTTACAGAGTATGAGGCAAATGTATAAACATACTGACCTGGTTTCTTTATATTTTGTTTGGATTTGGTTTGGTTTAGTATAAGTTTCATTTGAGTAAATCAAAACCAATACTTAGAGTTCTCATTGGAAGCTACTAAAACATCCTCCTGGGTAAGAAGCATTAAGATGCTCAAGGACTCAGAAAAATAATAAAATTCTTCTTATTATGTTCTCTCCCATTTCTGATCATCATTTTAGCACCTCCTAGACTTGAATGTCTATATCCCTAAGAACAAGACAGTCAAAATTGAGGTTCCCAGGTATATACGACTATCCCAACAAATAGGCATATCTCTCAGGATTTATCAGCTCTCAAAAGAAGTAAAAACTGGAGGAAAGGGTCCATCTGTCAAGCCCCAAACCATTCATTACAACTACCCATATTCATTACAAATATCTAAATAATTGAGACAGAAATCTGAATGGTGAGGTGCATTTTCTGCTTCATCCCACATGAATTGACAAGGATTTGCTTCTGCTGGGTTTATTTCCACATAAATGATAAACAAACAAGCAAGTACTACCACCTGGCATTTGACAGTACGAGGATGAAGTTTTAACACACGTGCTCAAGATGTTCCACAGTTAGGCAGCTGCCGGCATCACTTCCTATCTCAATTTGGAGACACGAAAGCGCACTCTCAGCATTCCTCACTCCCACGTTTTCCCCAAAGTGTGAAGCACCATACGAAACTGTCAAGCTCAGCTCTGTACTGCTTGGGGTAACCAAGTAACAATGCATGCCAGGGGGAGACAATAATTAAATGCAGGAAGATATAGTTTCTATACTACAGCAGTCAAATGACTGTGAACGACACTGCTTGCATTTGAAGCTGTTGATCTGGGATATTTTTAGTTGGGAACAATAGCAAACTCCTAAAACCCAAAATTGTACACTATAGGGATATGAACCCAATGGATAAGGACAGCATAAAAGGCCAATCTCAGCTAAATGTTATTCATGAGCATGGGCTTTTATATATATCTGTACTCACTTTTTAATCCCATGGGTTTAATCCCAGGACCTATTGCTCATGGGTTTAAATATTTTAAAGACATATATTCATATGCTTCATAATACAATACAGAAATGACAGTATCTGAAAAGTTGTCTTTGCCATCCTTTATGCTTTTGTGGTATAAGTGATGAACTTGGTATTAACCTAATATACAGGTAGGTTGTTTAAACAGAGCTGGAAAACCGCATTGTCTAAGTACGATTATCGTATTCATACAGGGGCAGAGAAATGCCAAATGATCCTCTGAGTTTAAATTTGTTTAAATAAAGCACATTTTGGAGTTGGGGAGGGAGGAGCTAAAGTTGAGGCAAATTGTATTTATTTTAATGCATTGGTATTTGAGAGAAAAAATTCTGTTCTTTTACTACAAAGACTTTCTAATATTTGGGTGCCCTTCTAAATGTCTCATTATCACTGGCAGGTTAGATGGGTGGATGCCCATCAGGTCAAGCAGAGAGAAGCTCAAGCATCAGCATTGCACCACGGTCAGGGAGATCCAGGAAAGCCTAATGTACAGTTTTTATCACAGTGCGAGTGAGGTTTTTTCACCTGGTCTCTCGTGGTAAAATTTTCACAAAGTAACTGACAGCACTTCATAGTTTGTCTTGAATTATATTTTGTTTTGTTTTGGGTTTTTTTTAATTATCGTTTTTAAACAATAGCAATATCTTTTCTTTGGCGAGCTCTTAGGAAATAAAAATCACTCATTGTCCTACAACTAGTCACGCTTAGGTATATCTCATTCTAATATCTGAGTTATACTGTATGAGTTATACTGAGTTATACAGAGTTATACTTTTTCAGAGGGCATCATCTAATACTACAGCATGAATATTCTCTTACATTATTTTTAATAACATCATAATTCGTTTTACCCATCTGTGGCTGATCACTTATATTGTTTCTAATTCTTTATTAACAATGCCTAAAGAATATCTTAGAACCGGGGCTTTGCATACATACATATATAATTCTTTCCATAAGATTAATTCCTTAAAGTTGTATCGTCAGGTCAAAAAGTATACAAATTTTAAGGCTTTTTATCAGAACACTTTTAATTATAGAATAACATGTGAACATAATCTAAAAGCAAGAGTCTCTTTTACCTCCTTTCCCCAACCTAATCTAGAGTCCGCTCTTCAGATGTAACCACTGTTAACAATTTCTTATTTATTCTTCCAGAAATTTTCTGAGTAGACAGGCACATATGCAATGTATACAAATATCTTGCACCTTTTCACAAATGGAAGAATGCTATTTCTTAGCAATATGTCTTGGGGACTATTTAATATCAGTTCATACATTTCTACCTCAATCCTTTCAATGATTTCATTAGATTTAGTTGGTTGGATATATCAGAACTTATAAAACTGGTCCACTATTAATGGATAGGTTTTATTTAATTTTCGTTATTACAATCAATGATATAACATTCTTGTACATTTTGCAAACTTGCATAATTATACCAGCATAAAGGAAATTCATTAAGTACATGGATATATGCTTTTAATTTTGCTAGCCATTGCCTTCTAAATGGTTATATTTCTTATCAACACTGAGTATTATATCACCTTTTAATCCTTGCCACTCTAAAAGTAAAGATGTATTATTTTTGTTGTTATTTGCATTTGTAGATCTAGTAAGAGTGATCACTTACTCAATTGGACCTCAAATTCAAATTTCCAAGAGAATCATCATATGGATTCTGAAGATTGGGAAAAATTTTGCCCCAATATTCTTCAATTAACTAATTTATTAGATAAAAATTGTTTTGTGATTTATATCCTTCACTTCATGTTCATATTTTCTTGCTTATATATTTGATAATTTAAAACAATAAGAGTTGTTCTGTTTTAGCACTCTTTAACAATGGCCAAACTATTTACATGTTTGGGATACTTTGCTGGGAGGATTATTAAACACAAAGTCTCCCACTTTTCCCACCCCAAAGCAATCACTCAGAGCCACATAATGGCTCTTTGTATGTGCCAAGAATTCAAAGCATCTTTGAAAGTGCTGAGTCAAGAATAAACCATTCAGATGCAGATATTATGCATGGCTAGTTAATTATGATTAAAATTTATTAATACATCATTAAATGATAAATAAGTATTTAAATACTTAAACCATATTTTTTAAAAATAAGAATATAATTAAGAATATTAATGGTGATTATCCCTGTGTAGTAGGACTGTAGATTACTAAATTACTCTTGATCTCTGTGGGACAGCTAAAAAAATCAACACCAAGTACTTTGTTCAGGAACCTGCTACCTATATCCCTTAACAAAAGTACTAGCAGGATTTTTAAAAATTCATAACAATTCATTCAATGAGTATATTTGAATACTTTCTGTGTAGCTATGCTTGTATTCCATGCAAGAAGTATGTGGCATAGCCACAACCCCATAAGAAATGACTAGCAATGTCAGAATAAGGAACAAAAATGCCGATTTAAATGCATCAACTATGCCCTTGGGGAAGTCTAAGTCTCAGTTTCTTTGAGGACCCAAAAAGCTTTTGTTCATGTGGGTTACATCAATCAATCTTTACTGTATTATTAATTAAAAGTGAGACATTTTAGAAATATTTCTTAAGTCAAGAATAACATTCATAAACCTACTACAAGTTAACATAAAAAAGGTATTTTATGAAAAATAAATACATTTTCCAAAACAGAAAACAATTATAAGAAGAGCATCACTCTTACATTTTTGTGAATCATATTCATGTGTAGTAAATAGAAGACAGCTGGATTCTTCTGTCTACTTCTACGTTCAATCTATTGTGATAACACATGCCTCTGGGAAACCTACTACATACTACTGAGAGAGTGAGAGGAAGGAGGCAGGTGGCATCTTAGTATTACCATGAAAATAATTTTGAACTTGTGGACACCTTGCGAAGGTCTTGTGGATCCATGAACTGCACTTCGTGGAGCTCTAAACTAGGCAATTCAAATTCTCCTTCACTTCTGACATGTTATGAAAGTATGCCCCATTTAAAAATGCTAGAATGGAAAATACAAAAGAACACAGAATACTAAGATCTAACAAAGAAAATACAGTAAAAACAGGAAAATTTTCTCTAAGTTATAGTCTTCCGGGACTCGCTCTTTCACAAAAGTCAGACCAGCCTTTCAGAAAAGAATTAAAATTTAAGCAAAAATTTTAAGAATTTGAGAGAATTTCTAAGCAGAAATTAATTTCTGTCATTAGATTGCAGAGAAAACTTCACTTTGGGAGTTTTAAGAACTCATGAGTTTCTCAGAAAATTATTTATCTTCAATTCATCAGATAGATATTATTTTATTTTTACATACATTGTGAACCTCTAATTTAATGGTCAATTAAGATTTTATTTTATTCAATATATTTGTATGGATGGGGTAGGGTATGTAAAAAGTAGAAGAAAATTTTAATTAGTTCTAATAACTGGACCAGAGGCAGGAACTGTGTGTGTGTAAGCACACTGTATATATATAAAAGAATAGAAATATTCATATTTCATTTATAGTGCATATTTTAGTCATTTCATAAAGAGGTGAGGTCTCTCTGATGAGAAAACAATCCTAGTGTACAGGTGTTTTTTTCTACAGATGGGATTTCTATGATAAAGAAATTCTAGTATGTGGGGTTGGGGGGCAGATTTAGACATAGGTTAAATTCAATATAGTAGCCATAGGTTAAAATGGAAACATTAAATATGTTTCAAATTTTTGCTTAGGTTAAAATAATAGGAAGGCCCTATGAAGCTGATTGGATAACACAAATGCAGGCATTAAGAAGCATATTCATTTAATGTATCTGTGATTAATAAGAAATAATTTTGCTTCATTCCTTACATGAATTTATATCAGAGAACTGTCTGTTTACACAGTAGGATGAATTCATTAATTTCTATTAAAGAAGTAGATTCTGGCAAAATATTCCATAAAAAGCTTTTGTATATGACACAGCAAGAGCGGAATGGGGGCAGAAAGTGTGCTTATAGACATTTTCCCAACTGAGAATATATTTGAAATGAACGTTAAAGCTTTAAAAAAAGCATATAAAAAGCTTAAGGTTTTAAGGATATATTCTGTTTTCTCAAACCAAAATGATGACTTGCAGAATAAATATATCTTTAATATAGAGTTCAATGCCAATTTCCGCCCCTTATTAGGAAAAGTTGATTACTTAATTTATGTAATTCATGTATGTGATTCAGTTTACTCATCAGTAAAGTTTGAGGAGCTGGGGTGGATGATTTATACAGATGTGAGCAGTCCAAATAATACCTAGAATATGCAATCCTAGGTTTTTCACAAATAAAAAATAAGTGATTAGACGGTAAAACCTAAATCTTATTCCTTTCCCAGGTCCAGCCTTTAATCCACTTGGTCTCATTAGCCTGCCTTTGCATAGAGATGAGAATAGTTTTGCATTGCAAAACAGTCACTGTCACCATAAAGGTGAAATCTTCTCATCTCACCTTCCATTGGAACTTGGCTTTAAGTCAGACTTCTTTATCTGTCTATCTTGCTGGGTCTTAAATTTAGTCAGGGATCCATATTAATTAACTACTTCTGTAAATCTCATGTATTTCTAGATATTGCACATAAAAAATGCCTACAATGTGACTCTTGTAAAGGAAGTAATATGACCCTCTGACTAGGTATGATAAAAGGGAGAGGAATAATCAGCCACCCCATTTTTCCAAGCCCATAACTCTCATTTTACTGCAATATTCTGACAAACAAATAATCACCAGTCCCAGCGACTGGATCTAAGAAACAATTTATTATGGGTCATTAGCTAAAGATGCTCTTTCAATTGTATGCAGCACAGGCTCCTTGGGGGCCTCAAGGGGAGGGGAGAAGGGGAAATTTCTGGTGAACCATATTTTTTTTTAGTGTATTTGCATTTTATGCTTTTTTTTAAAAATCAGAATTATTTTCTCTTGACTGTAATATATGTCAGAAATCAGAAACCAAATTCTTTTTAGTCAATATTTAGGCCATAAATGTCTACTGAATAGCTCATCACAGGATTACAGACAAAAAGAGAAAAAAGAACAAAGAGTTCTGGGCTGGAAGAGACTTTAGATCTAATTCAACTTCCTCTGTCATCATAATTTTCATAGAATTTTGTTGTTGCCGTTGATGGATTTTTTGTTAGTTTGAACATTTACTCTATACCAGGAATCGTGGCTAAGCACTTTACATGGCTTGTCTCTTTAAATACTCACAAAAAATAATCTACATGTCCACTCCTGTTAAACTTATTTTTTGTTTTCTGTTTTTCTTTTTTTCTTATTCTTTTTTTTTTTTTTTAATTTAGACTTATTTTAAAGGAAATTGGGGCATGGACAGATGAAGTAACTTGCCTAGGGTCAGAGAACTAGTAAATGATGCCTTGGAATTTTAACAAAACCAAGCAATTCCAGAGCCTGCCTTTGTAAAAAGCATGCCAAGGACAGCCTTTAAACCCTCTCCCATTACAAAACAAAAACCATCAAGCTCCTGTTCTCTCGTTGTCAAGATTGCTTTCTCATTTTTTAAATTTTAAAATGAGGCCCAGAGACTCAAATTAATGAAGCAAGGCCACAAAGATACCCAGTGGCACTGCCAGGATGGAACGCGAGACTCCCTCTTGAACCACATGTTCTATCCAGGACTATCCATAAGTCATTTACTTGAGAAGAGACTCATTCTCTCCTGAGGTCACATGCTCCTGCATCTCCCTGCCTTTCTGATGGTTCCATCTGATTTCCCTTCACTTGAGTCTTTTCCTTTGCCTATTCCTCGAACATTAAAGATCTCTGGAGTTTCCCAACGCAGGCTTCTTTGCCTTTCACCCTTCTCCTCAGTCTTCCCCATTCTCATAAGTGTAGTTTTGATGGACAACTCATTTCCAAATTTCTGTCTTTGGCCTCAACTGTTCCAAGCTCCAAACCCAAGTATACAGCATCCCCTCCTGAATGTTGCGGAAGAGCCTAAACTGACGGTGTCTAATATAAATACATCATCCCTTCTAATCTATCCTCCCCTCCTCCCGCCTCTCCCATTCATTCCACCTGAGACTCATGACCCACCAGTGCACAGGTCCACAAATCGTATTGGTTTTTCTCTCTTAAACTAGCTCCTAATTTTGTCCCTTACTTTCCACTGTGTTTATGACACTTTAGGGCCTCGTCATCTGTCCTAAATAGACATTGCAGTAGATTTCCTCTTCCTGCTCCATTTCCAATCTATCTTCCACTCAGTTTCCACAGTGCTATTTCTCAACATAAACTGATAACATCACTTCTCTGCTTAAAATCATTCATTGGTTCCCTATCACTGACTGGGAGCAAAACAAAACAAAATAAAACACCATGTTCTGTATCACAGCCCAGAACCATTTCCATGATATGATTTCTCAGGAATACTCTAACCTCAACCCCCTGCCTCCAGTTCATATTTTATTCTAGAAATCCAAAACTACTTGTGGTTTCCCAAAGCTATTTTATATTTCATGCCTTGCCTATGGGCCCTCTTACAGAAACATGTACCCCACCTAGCTTCTCATGTCATCTTGTAGCATTCCTAACCAGTTTTTAAAACAGACCTCATATATCATCTCTTCTACCCACACATCCTCCTCTGTAGCTTCCGCTCCTAATGTAGATCTTTCTTGTGCACCTTTGCTTCTTGGACACCTACTGCTGCATTTCCCACCATATATGGTAATTATTCTGTCTAGTTCCATAATGAGTACCTTCAGGGGTAAAACACAAACATACCATTAAGACATTGTATCTACTCAGATGGTGCTCACTCATTCAAATATCCCACATGCCCTTAGATTTCACACGTGCTCGTTCACAAGTTTTCACGAATATACTGTGAGGTTCATTTACATCCTGCACACATTTTAATGTTACATGTGCTTGTGTAGATATCACAATGCTTGTTCAGGTGATATAGATGTCCCTTACATGTTACATGAACCCACTTACATTTGACATGTGTTCATGTAGATGTCAATTGGTGCACTCAAATGTTACACATAGGTGTTACAAATACTTAAAACAGCGGTTTTCAAAACGTAGCTCCTGGACCAGCAGTACCAACATATGCTTGGTTCTCAGACCAGCAGCACCTGAATGCATATGCTTGGGCCCAACCCCAGATCTCCTGATTCACAAACTCTGGGGCTTCGTTCCCAGCAATCTGTTTTAATACGTCCTGCAAGTACTTTTGGGACATGTTCAAGTTTGAGATGCATTGACGTAGAAGTTACACATCCTCATTCAGATGTTCTACCTGCCCGTACAGATCATATCATTACTAATGCAGGTGATACACATGTTCAATAAAATGGTACACACATTAGCTTTTTTAAAAAACATATTTCAATACTAAACAGTTCAAACACTGCACACTGATATTCAAATCGTGTATGTTCAGAAGTCATACTAGAGAAATTGCAAACCCCAACAGACAGTACACATGGTCAGTGAGATGATACACATGTTCACTGTTGTTTAAAATGTTTTCTTAAATTCTACATATGTTAAATTATTCATTTTGATCTTCCACAGTCATGAGCTTGTTTAGATGTCACCTACCCTTTTTCAGATAATACACATGTTCGCTCAGATTTTATACATGTTCATACATTTTTCACAGTGCACACAGATGTTTCATGAACATCTGTGTTCTTATGTTAAATGTGCTTATTTGGATCACACATGCTCAATTAGATATCCATGGGACCATTCAGTTGTATGCTCATTCATTCAGATACTGCTTTCCATGCCCCGTGTGTACTAACCAACCCACACTGGAGATAAAGGACATCTACCTTTCTGGCCACTTCCCATCTTGATTATGGTATTCTTTGGAAATTTTCCTTTCTACCTGATCTTCTATGGCACCTGGTCTCTCTCCTGATGCTGTTTGTGTGTTATTCCCTTTGCAAAATGTGCTGGGTCACCAGCTGCCTCACTGCTTTTTGTGATCTTCACAGTAGCCCAAGCACACCATTGTTTATGCAGTATTTACATCAGTTTGCCACACTCAAATATCCTCACCTATTTGGGGAAAGTTGTTCCAGCAACTGTAAGTCCTTCATAGCTATAGAAGTGCTTTTAACCACATTTTCTGTCATCTGTAGGCAACAGGGAGCCACTGACGGTTTTGAGCAAGAGAATGACTTGCATTGATTTATCTTTTAGGGACATCACTCTGGCTACAGTGTGAACAACACCTGAAGGAAGAAAAGGCAAGAAGAAGGGAGCCCTGCTAGAAATTCAGTCTAGCTGCAATCCAGATGGAAAATGATGATGGTCTGGGTAAAGTGGTAGCAAGAGAGTTAAGAGGTAGAAATGACAGGATTTAATGATCACTTGACCAAGGGGTTGAGGAGACAGAGAAGTGTGCTCTATCACATTTTCAAAGAAATTATAAGTTTCAAGGCAAGTATTCCAGAGGGGCTGAGAACAAGGATCTGCTCTGATATCTGGCATTCAGACAAGGCCACCCTTCTGGTGAGATACCCAGAAACGCTGGCAACGCGTCACAGATAACTGTTAGTCATGTGTTCTGTGGCCTTGACTGCTTTTTCTGATAAAGTGGCATAGCTGATCTAATGAAAAGAGACAGTCACAATCTCCATTTCATTTAGCAAAGAAGATAGAAGCAGCTGCCATAGTGATGGACTTATGTGTCAGTTGAGTCAATGAATGGAAATTCTAAAGTTAAAGCAGAAGGACCTGAACTGAATGCAAAATTGTTCATTGGCTATTGTGTATTTGTTGGATGCATCAAAACAGACAGAAAACTAATTATATAACTTCTGAGTGGACAAAAGTTTGACATTCTGAAATTTCAAAGTTCTATTATAGCTGCCACAAACAAAATATTCAGTTAAAAATGTCACGGTTACATATTAAGTGGGCACTCAATTGAGTGAATAAATAAATGAATGAATTTCTCTAAAATATTAAATCTAGCTTTCAAGATTCCCTGGTGATTACATTATTGTTTGCATTTTCAACATGGGCTTGGTGACAGCATATTAACAACTGAAAGTGTTGATTAATGGATCATATAACTTGAAAGGAAATTTTAGGGGCATTCCCAGGTTTCTGTACGTAGCTCGATCCTGTTCAACATTTTTGTCCATAGTCTGGACAAAAGCACAACTGTCATTCTTATCAAGATGACTCAAAGCTAATGACCTCTCTCTCTCCTTCCTTCCTTCCCTGTCCTCTGTGATCATCAGGCCAGGTCTGATTTATAAGAAGAAAATGAGACCTAGAGATCATCTAGTTGCTTTATGTTCTGTGGGAAGCTAAGTAGGGAA
>NW_006435793.1:1108414-1129953 GCF_000325575.1 Pteropus alecto
GAGAAGAACAGGGAGCAGCAGAAAGGAAAGAAAAAAATGAATGAGAGTTGAGAGGGAAGAAAGAAAGGAAAAAAAGTAAAAATGGAAGAAAAGAAGGAAGGAAGGAGGTAGAAAAAAAGAAGGAAGGAGATGGTGATTGTTGAAAGGAATGGAACCTAGAGAAGAGTCTTGGGCAAGGAAGAAGGATCCCTAATAACTTCCTTTAAATACTTGAAGGAAGTCATGTAGAAGAGAAAATAACTTTCCCTTGTATTGCTGTAGAGGGCTGAGGTGAGATCAATGGAAGAAATTTAAGAAGATATTTGCTGCTTTGGTAAATGGAGAGCTTTCAAACAATCAGAACTATCAAACAATATAATGTATTGACACGTCATGAGCTACCAGTGACTGAAAAAGTTCATAAGATATCCGCCCAAGCTCCAGGGTCAGTAGATGTACTTCTGCCTGGTATGGAGGCTGGTCCAGATGATCTCAGGATCCTTACAGTGCTATTCTAATGTAGACAAAGAAATACTTTCTGTGCTTATATGTTTATTAAAAGTTGTCTAGCTAGCACATAAAGAGTAGAAGAAAGGAGAAAGAGAGAGGAAGAAACTCAGAGGATAAAAGGAAAGGAATTCATTTATTCATTCATTCATTTTTTTTTATCTAATAAATACTTGTGGCTGAATGGGAATATAATGATGAGTCAAAATATATAGTTCCTGTTCTCATGGAACTTACAGTCTATCAGTGAGACAAACATTAATTAAATATATCCTCTAATTAACAGACAAATACAATTGACATAATGGCTCTCATGTAAGTGTTTTTAAGAAACATATAACAAGAGCGTTTGACTGGGAAGGGTTATGGGGTGTCTTAGTCAGCTCGAACTACCACAACAAATAGCATAGACTAGGTGGCTTATATAACAGGCACGTATTTCTCACAGCTCTGGAAACTGAGAAGTCCATGATCAAAGTAACAGCCAAATCAGTGTCTGGTGAGGACCCTCTTCCGGGCAGCAGATGGCTGCCTTTCCACTGTGTCTTCACATGAAGGAGAGAGAGAGAGTTCTGGTCTCTTCCTCTTCTTCTAAAGACACTAATCCCATCACGAGGGCCATAACCTCAAGACCTCATCTAAACCTAATTACCTCCCAAAGGCCCAATATTCACATACCACCACACTGGAGTTTAGGGCTTAACATATGAATTTTGGTGGGAAGGGACACAAATATTGATTCTGTAACAGAAGGAGAGACAAGGAAAATTTCCCTGAAGAAGTGAAGCCTTGGAGGATCAGTATGGACATGGGAATCTATCCCAGAGAGAGGGTACAGCAGGGGCAATGTTTCTGCAGCATGACAGAGCAGGAGCCCTTAGCTGCACTGAGAGGCCAGTATCTGTGAAACACACACAAGAATGAGAGGGAGGTAGAATGAATTTCAAGAGGTAGGCAGAGCTGGACCAAGGAGGGCCACTTTATTTGATAAAGGGTTTGAATTGCACTGATTCTTTCTTTCCTTAACTCAACAAATTTATATTGAGGATTTATGATATGCCAAGCATCAACTAGGCACTAAAAATACACCAGGGATGATAAGAAGATATGAGTCCGGGCCTTCATGGAACTTAGAGACAAGAGAGTTAGAGAAATAGTTAAACAAACAAAAAATCACAATGCAAAAATAGTAAGTGCTGACATAGGGAAGAAAGGAACCCTAACATTCTGGAGGACGGGGATCAGCAAAAGCTTCCTAAAGGTAGTAGAATTTTAATGAGACCTGAAAAAGAAGATGATGTTAGCTAAGTGAAAATTAAAACAGAACATATTCTAGTTTTAAGGAGCAGGTATTCAGTCCAGAGGTAAGAGAGAGAACACTGTGTTGGAAGAAGATGAAAGTTCAGAAGCAGCTGAAATAAAAGGTGCAAAGAGATAGTGACAAGAAATGAAGCTGGGGCTGTAAGCAAGGGATACATCATGAAGGGACCCATCCTCCATGTTATAAAATGCATCCTGACCGAAGGGTTCATGTGAAATGGATTGGGAAGGAAAAGCCAAAGGCTAGGAAGCTACTTAGAAGATTTGTTAGTATAATTCAGGTGAGAGTTCATGCAATCCTATGATATTCTAGACCAGGGGTCCCCAAACCCTGGGCCACAAACTGGTACCAGTCTGTGGCCTGTTAGGAACCTGGCTGCACAACAGGAGGTGAGCAGTGGGCCAGTGAGCAAAGCTTCATCTATATTTGCAGCCACTCCCCAGCGCTAGCATCACTGCCTCAGCTCCTCTTCAGATCATCCGGCATTAGATTCTCATAGGAGTACTGGTCCTGGGTGCCAAAAAGGTTGAGGACTGCTGTTCTAGACAATAGAAGAAAAGGAAATTGGATGAGATTGAGACAAATTTAGAAGGTAGAAGCCATTATACCTACTATCTGATTAGCTAAGTAAGTTGTGGTAGTCAGAATAATGGCCACATAAAGATATCTCTGAAACCTATATGGCAAAGGGGAATTAAGGTTGCTAATCAAATGATCTTAAATATGGAGATTGTCCTAGATTATCTGGGTAGGCCCAATGGAATCACAAGGGTCCTTAAAAGTGGAGAGAGGCAGGAGAGAACCAGAGATAGCAATGTAAGCAGGACTCAGCCTGACCTTGCTGGCTTTGAAGATGGAGGAAGAAGGCAGATTTTTGTGGGTTTTAAATGTTCACCATTTAGAATCACTGTCAAAATATTTGTTTCGTTAGCTGAGTACTAACACTCAGGAATCAGTAATGCAGTACAGCAAATTTAAGCAACACTTTTATGTCTATACTATGACTTTTGTATTAAAGTTATAATTTCAGTATAAAGAAATTTCTAGAGAAGGAATAATAAAAAGCTAAGCAGGTCAAATATGTGTGATTACAATAGATAAATGACAGAAAATATTGCAACCATTTCCCATTGTAATTCTTGATGTAATTTTCTCTAAGCATTTTCAGGTTGACAATGAAAAATGCCAAATGTCTTTATACTCATATAGAGCTCAACGACAGAAAATTGTATTGATCACTGAAGATGATCTGATATAATCATTGTGAAAATTAGCAAGCACAAGGTTATAGAACAAAATGTGTTTTATAGAAAAAAAAGGAATGAAACATAAGAGTTGGACATTTGGGCTATTTTCACTGTTTACTCTATTTTCATGGTCATTTCATTTGCTACCATATGACTCCTACAAGGGGAGAGCAGATAGCAATTTCATAAGCAGATAAATTCTTTACTGGCTCCCAGAGTTACCTTCTTTAACTGGCTACACCTACAGTATTCTAGCAGAAATTCCTTGAAGCTCCTTGCTATCTCTAAATTCTATTAGTCATTTCCACAGGGATTAGGATGTTAGGACTGAAAGCAGGGGGAATTTAGATGTTTCTGTTCACATTCCAAACTTTATCAGTAAGAATCTTCTTTTAATTACTACTTGAAAAAGCCCAGGCATGTTTATTCATTCAGTGTTGACAAAGTCTCTGCCGTGAGCTGCTCTCTCTGCTTATGCTGGCATTTCAGAGGCAGAGATCAATCAGACACCTGTTATTAATGAGTCAAATTTCAGATTAAAGGAATGACAAGTTATTTCATTTGTGGACAAACCATTTACCTCCAGAAACAATAACTAGACAATTTTGATGAAAATAGTGCCAAATTGTTACTCTCACTTTGGGAACAGATTAAAGTCATCATTTAGGAACATTAAATGGGTTAATTTCTCCCTCCCAATTTCCAGATAATCTAGTATGTAAGACCTTAGAGAATTATTTACATAAAATGTATTGACACTCTACATTAGTGTAAATGTGGTTTCCTGTTCATTATATCACATTTTCTGAGAACAAAGAACAAGTAAATTGAATCCAGTCTAGATTGATTTAGAGGGTCACTGAAGTGAGACCTGGAGTAACAAAGCCAGAATAAATAAAAAGTGAAACCTAGAATAAAACAAATATTTATCCTAGATTTACAAGCAACATTTCTTTTGATAGAAATAGATGTAAGTTTTTAATCTCTTTTACCTTTTTTCTCATGGTTTCTGTGATTACTAGGTCTCCTTAGTTACATATATGAAGACTCTTAGTAAAAAAAACGAAGATAACGATAGTAAAAGACTAGCAGAATGGATAAACATAAAACAAGAGTGGCAGTGAAACTTTGCTTCCTAGATTTTATAAGTAATATTTGTCATCATAAATAATAGAGATCTGTTCTAAAGTGGTTGTGGTTGTTGTTGTTGTTGTTGTTGTTGTTGTTGTTGTTGTTGTTGTTTTTAGGGAAGCCCTGTTTCTCATGAGATAATATTTAGATTAGTCATCAAAGCCTCTGAACACTATAGGTTTAGACTTTTGTGTGTACTAAGCAGTCCAAGAATGAACATAGGGACCTGCTTGTGGATTTGTGGCTACTGGCCTATTGTGCATGACTCTGCCCAAAGAGTATGAGGGCTATCCACACACTTCTGTTCTATGCTGTATCTGAAACTTCTGATAATAGCAACAAACCTTGGGTCAGAGTCTAAGATTTCTGTAACTGATAGTGTGGTTGACATAAGGATGCATGGCCCTGATCACCCTTCAGGGGAGAACTCATTGCCCAAGTGACCTGCAGACAGCCTCCAGATGTCAACACCTCTATGGACCCTTCAGAGATACCTGGCTCTGGGGCACAGCCTTCATGGAGTAGCCCACATCTGGTTACTGAGCAAGATGGGACAAAAAGATCCAGCCATTTTGACCTATCACAGGACACCTTCATGGTAAATATCTGTTCCAGAGCTTCGTGCAGAATTGGCTAAAATTTTGTCAGACATATATGGCAGTTTGCCTTCTTCCTTTGCCCAACCTTGCTTCTTCCAATTCTTTCACAGGTGTTGATTCTAATAAAACTCTTGTACTCCAAATTCTATCTTAATGACCACTTCCAGAGAACCTAAGTGATGACATAGATATACAAAAGTAAATGTTTTCAGGTGTTCAAGAAAGTTACATGAAAAACAGTAGACAAATTAATGTAATATACTATATTAATAGGTTAAAAGACAAAAGCTACAAGATCAACTTTTCAAAAAATCTAACATCCATTCATAATGAAAACATTCAACAAAATAGAAATAGAAGCAAACTTCCTCAACCTGATAAAAGGCATCTACAAAACACCCACGGCTAAAATCATACTCGATGGTGACAGACTGAATGTTTTCTCCCTAAGATCAGGAATGAGACAAAAACGTCCACTCTTACTACTTCTATTCAACATTGTACTGAAAGTTCCAGCCATGACAATAAGATAAGAAAATAAAAGGCATAAAATTAGAAAGGAAGAAATGAAACTCTATTTGCAGATGACGTGATCTTGCATATAGAAAATCCTAGGGAATCAACAAAAATACTATAGAACTATAAATAAATTCAGTAAGGTTGCACAAGGTCAGTATACAAAAATAAATTGTGCTTCTATACACTAGCAATGAACCATCTAAAATTAGAATTAAGAAAACAATTAAATTTTCAATAGCATCAAAAAAGAATAAAATATTTAAGAATGAATTGAATAAAAGTACAAAACTACATCTTCAAAACTAAAAAAGAATTGATAAAAGAAATTAAAGATCTATATAAATGAAAAGGCGTCACATACTTGTTAATCAGAAGACTTAATATTGTTAAGATGTCAATACTCCTCAAACTGATTCTATGCAATTACTATCAACCACTATCAAAATTAAATCACTAAGCAAATGAATTCAATGCAATTACAAAATCCTATGTTGCTTATTTGCAGAAACTTACAAGTGGATACTAAAATTCACATGGAACTGTAAGGGGCCAAGAATATCCAAAACAATCTTGAAAAAGAAGAAAAAGTTGATGGACATACATACTTTCTGATTTCAAACTTACTACAGAGCTACAGAAATCAAGACAGTATGGTATCGGCATAGGATGGACATACAGATCAATAGAATAGAATTAAGAGTCCAGACATAAACCCTTACATTTACAGTCAATTGATATTTGACAAAGATGCCAAGACTATTCAATGAAAAAAAAAAAATAGTGTTTTCTACAAATAGTACTGAAACAACTCAGTGTCCACAAGTAAAAGAATTAAGTTTGACTCTTTCCTTATGTAATACAAAAATATTAACTAAAAATGAGCCACACACCTAAATATATAAGCTAAATTTATAAAACTCTTAAAAGAAAATGTAAGAGTCAATCTTTATGAACTCAGGTTAGGTAATGTTTCTTAGATATGACACCAAAAGCACAAGCAGCAAAAGAAAAAATAAATTGAGCATCATCAAAATTAAAAGCTCTTGTGTTTTAAAGAATGAGAAAATAAAAGTACAACCCACAGAAAGGAAGAAAATATTTACAAATCATAAAATTGATAAAGGACTTACATCTATAATATATAAAGTACTCTTAATAAAAAGACAAGCCAATTTAAAAATGAACAAAAAAATCTAAATAGATATCTCTACAAAGAAATTATACGAATGGCCAATAAGCACATGAAAAGATAACATTATTATCCATTAGGGAAATGCAAATCAAAACTACAATAAAATACCTCTTTCGAAAATTAGGATGGCTATAAAAAAAATAAGATGAGGATGCAGAGAATCCTCATCTTGAGAATTGGAACCTTCATATTTTGCTTCTGGGAATGTAAAATAGTGTGGCTACTATGGAAAACAGTTCAGCCATCTTCAAAAGGTTAAATATAAAGTTTTCATATGACCCACCCAACAGTTCCATTCCTAGGTCTACATGCAAGAGAAAAGAAAACATATCTTACACAAAAATTTGTACATAAATGTTCATAGCACTATTATTTATAATAGCCCCAAAGAGGAAGTAATCCAAATGTCTATTACCTGATGAATGGATAAATAAAATATGATATATACATACAATGGGCTATTATTTGGCAACAAAGAGAAATAAAATATTTAGATATCTACTACACAGATGAACCCTGAAAACACTATGCTATGTGAAAGAAGCTAATCACAAAAGGTCCATAACTATATGGTTCCATTTATGTGAAATGTCCAGAATAGGCAAATCTAGAGATGAAAACTAGAGGCTGGAGAGTGGGACAATTGGAGATGAAATGAGGAGTAACTGTTCATAGGTATAGGGTTTCATCTGGAGGTGGTGATAATGTTCTATAATACATTGTGGTGATGGTTACACAACTCTGTGAGTACACTGAAGCCATTAAATTATATACTTTAAGTGGTAAACTGTATAGTATGTAAATTATATCTTAATAAAAATGTTTGGCTTTTGTTGTTTTTTTTTAAAGAGCTGGCAACAGAAAGCAGGAAAAATATTCACAGAATATGCTTAGGATGTGTTATATGTTCCCCGCCACCAGGAAGGTAGCAGTACCCTTAGAATTTAGATCTAGATTAAGATGAAGCCAGTAGAGCCATCTTGGTCCACTTCCAATGGGTCCAAAAGAGGACCCCTAAGAAGCCAGAATAAGTTCTAGGGACAATCTAAAGAATTGAGCCCACTTTATAGACTGCCCCAGTGCCAGCAGCAACACCTCTCTTAAAGTTTTGTCTTTGACCTACTGAGGAATACCAGAATTCATCTCCCAGCAGCTTTCTGGCAAAAGTTCATTAATTATGGCTTCACCTTTAGTTCTAAATAGAAACTGATCATTCCAACAATTTTTTCCCAATTCCCATAGTCTCCTTCTATATTCTAATTTTGACTGCCGCTGTTTGGTTTTAAGCCCCCATGTTTCAGTGTTTAGGTTTATGAGTAGATGGCACCACCTAGCCCTGTGCTCTGTGGATCAAGCCCTTCCTCTAATCCTTGACTCTCCTCTGCCTCATTTGTCAGCCTTACTGGCCTCACAAGCAGCCCTGTGATTTAATCAAGTCTCTTTTAGTTACGAGGGGCAGAAACCCAACTTAAACTGGCTCTGGCTAAAAGAGAAAGAGACAGATCTTCAAAGAATATTCCAGAGTATCATTTTCTATAACTGAAGAAATAGCTGAATGACCAAATTGCAGGAAAAGTGCTACTGGGCCTCAGGGGCAACTGGAACCGTGGATGTGAATGCCACCTGGGCTCTCACTCACCCCTCTTCTTGTCTCTTCTTCTCTCTGTGAGCCTGCTCCATTCTTACTACAGTAGATTGTTCAAAGCAAGAGATCATGGCCATTACTAGTTCCTAAGCTCCCATATCAAAGTTTCCATATCACAGAGGTAAAGATCCTATGTCTTAGTTTTAATAGGAAAATCACAGAGAAAATATCTTATTGACCAAGAAATCAGAAAATATCTAGCCCATGAGTTGAAAGTAAAGCCAGACCTAATGTGGCCCAGAGAAGGGTTCTGTTTATATGGCGGGGATTTCTATTGTTAATGCTATTTAATTGGAACATCTTTAGATAGAGCATGCACTCTCCAGCTGGCCTCAGGCCTTGTCATACCCATCGATGTCATGCTGCATGGCTGTCCCTGAAAGAATTTGAGTTTATAACCCAATCTAGATGAGGCACTAGGCCATTTTCACTTCCCTATGCTTAGTACCCAGCCCAATACCTGGACATAGTATCCCAAAGAAATCCTTGAATCAAAAATTGAATTGAATTGAATTGTAAAAAGGCTGAGGGAGCATTGCAAAGTGAATTGCCATATTCTACATTAGAAAAAAAAAAAATGACTCCCTCTGTGAAGCTCTGATTTTCCACTTTTTCCTCTATAAACAAAAGTCAGATACCTTACTTTCTCCCCTGTAAACTGGGTATAATGTTAGTACCGATTTCACAGAGTACTGTGTTGTTAAAAGAAAATAAAACAAATAGAATAGAATACGTTGTCATCATTATCACCACTATGCTCTCACTCTTAACACACTCCATCTACCTGGATCTCGTGATTCACAATGAAGTTTTAGTCTTTCTCTCCCATTGATAGGGATTGTCACTGTATACCTGGGTGGGCAGAGCATCCCTGACCATCCGGATCCTGGAATTTAGAAAATAGAATAGGCCCTAGTAGGTCCCAGAGGCATAGCACAGACTGTTGCTCCTCCAAGATCTGGGACCGTGTGAACATTTCTAAGAGATTTTTTTCCTGTTTAAATAGCCTCTCAGCATCCCCACACAGGAAGCTGAGTCAAAGTCCCCTTGTGTACAAAGCTTAGAATAGGCTTCATTATTGTGACTGCAGAGAGCTTCTTTAAAACCAGCTATTCAGGGCAATCACAATTTATCTTCTCTGTTCCTCAGTTATTAGATTTACAGATTCAGGGACATTAAAACTGCATTCTCCTTACAGACAAACCGTAAAGATTCATCAGGCGATATCAGCCAAATGGAGTTCTCTCGAGGTTTACATATAAATATACTCACCCTTGTTATTATAAAGTTTGGAAATATTCTCTCTTTTTCTCTTATTTAAGATAATGAATTTGATTATTAATAAGTAAACAGATAAAGAATAGGCCTTTGTATTCAGCACAGCATTCCTCAATCAAACCTTCTCCTTTGAAATAGATAATGGAACTAGTACTGAAGATGCTGCATGGTGGGCAATCACCTGTCTTAAGGAGCCACTTCTTTATAGCATCACGCAGTTTCCAATACCATTTTGACTCAATCTTTTATTAAACATCTACCTTGAATAGGCAATTGATTTTTGTTAGTCCCTGGAGCAAATGCTTAAAGGAGGTGTCACTGCATTTATTTTAAGAGGTTCCTGCTCCTTTATGAAATGCATTTGATTTGACACACACGAAAAAGGAAAGGCTTCATCGACTAAGTGCTATTCTTTTCACAGTCAATTTTGCATTACTTCTTCTCTAAATGCCAGAAATCCAGTTCTGAATCACAGATCCTTTGTATCTTGTTTATCTTCCTAGCTCTACTTTAAAAAAAAAAAAATACTTTCTTGAGATCTGCTAATGTATCAACTAGAAGGTTTGAAGAACTTCTAGAATGTCTGGTGTGTGCTAAGATAAATTCTAGAGAGAACCAGTGGACATTCCATAAAGCAGGATTCATTTTCTAGCCTGTGCTGTGGAAACCAAATTTATCTAGGCGTTCCACTTGATTCTACAGGAGATGCAGGCTGAGCTCTCATTTGTCTTTGCTCACACTCAAACCACTTTTGAAACGCTTTTGCCCCCTCTTCTCCCTCTGACAATCCAACTCTTTCTTTGAGTGTTAATAACAACGATACTAATTATAGTGATGACAGAAGCTGCTCCTCATTGGTGTATCCTGGGCAATTTACTTATATTTGCTCATTTTGTCTTTATAGCAAACAGTCCATAACTAACATCATTCTCATTTTCAAACAAGGAGGCTGAGATTTAGAGAGATTAACTAGCTTGATCAAAGTCACTCATGCACACGTAGACCTAGACCTGTCTCACTTCAAAATCCATACTCTGTTGCCCTTAGAAATGTGGAATTAGAAAATTCTGGCCAAATAAATAAGCCCTATATCAGTACTGTCCTTCCAAATTTAAAATCCAGAGATCGCAAGAAGCGGCCAAACTTCCACTTCAAAGTAGTAAGTGACGACTGCACTTTCTTGAGTTTGCCTTTGCAGTTAAACATAAATCTAATCCGATTTCATGGCATGGCAGTGAGGGCTTTCTCCCTGCAGCACTGGTTTGACAATACGCAGTAACACTTGCACCTATGGGGAACTTCACATGGGTGAACCACACTAAAATATCGTAATCTCCTCCTTGAAAATAAACAAAAGCTTTCCTGCTCGCCCCAGTGACCCAATCCTCAACATAAAACAAAAAGTTGCTAAAAAATATTCAGATAAAATGATGTTATAACTACCGTGAAGGATAACAAGGAAAATAAAAGCAGAGCAGGTACCTAAGGACTCTGTGGAAGCAGAGGGGCAACCAGCCACCATTTACCAACAAGAAATGGCAGGATGTATTACTAACGGGTAGGTTGTAAGTGGTAAGTGTTTTTCATAGAAGGCTCTAGAGCCCCCTCCTTCCCCCCTACAATTGTCACTGAGTCACTGCGCATCTGGCAGCAGCTATGCCTACCGTTCTCAAAAAGGATGCCCTGGCACTTATTGGATATAAGTGATTTGATCTCAGGGACAACTCACAATATCCAAACAGGCATCAATGAGAGCACTGCATTTGCTTAAAATAACAGATATTTCTTCATCCAGACAAAGAGAAGGGTATGCTTGCTCCTGCACTAATTGCTGTGCCTTACAAAGGCAATGCCAGCCAAGTTAAGATTCATGCTCATGCTCCTAGCTCTTTGTCAATTCAGCTACTCACAAGTTTCAGTGGATTCCCCTGATAACTCATTTCAACACCCCACGCAGTCAGGAGATTTCTGCTATTATCTAATCTCCATTCCTCTTTCTGAAATTTAAATACATCCCTGCACATCTTATCTTAAGCAGAAACAAAATCAAACCATGTCAATATGTAACACAGGGGAAAAAATTAAATCTAACTTACTGTAGCTATTTCTGCTTTCTAATGAGGAAATGTAGAGATAGAGATGCCCTAATTCATATAACTCTCTACTTCTTCTAACCTGATTCAGAGACTAGAGGGGAGAAAATAAGTTTGAAACCACTTCTGATTCAAGGTAGTGAATTAAACACACGCATTTAGTCCAGCTCCTTCTCAAACTCCATTAAATCTCATGTAAAGTATTTTTTAAATGCATGAACTCACAAAGAAAAATGGGAGAGGAGATAAACCAAAATGTTGGATGTTAGGAAGTAGATGGGTTGGTGATAGCTTAGTAGACTCAAAAAAGCAAAATTCTAAATCATCAGCAGGGAAAGGCAAGAAGCAGTCTGCTTTACATTGCAGAACTCTCAGTAGGCTCACAAACCAATGGCTACAAATACTTCTGCAAGGAGTAGAGAAGATGAGGCTAACAATAAGAAATTTGTTAAAAGAATGTTTAAGAAGCAGGAGGCCTGCCTGAGTCCCAGGGAGAGTGGAGGCATAAGCAAGAATAAAATGAGTGGCTTTCTCTCACAATGTCTGTGAGATTTGGAGAAGTAGAGGCAGCACTTTGGGCTTAGTGTGTCTAATTGTGCCAACAGGGCATGTGGGAGCAGGCTAGCACTAGCCCTACTGGGATGCTGGCACAGGGCCAGAGGGTATATTGCAAAAGGCAACAACTCCAGTAATGGGAGGTGGTATAGGTATACCTGTGGTACAAATAATACACTCTCATAAAACTTTACTAGGTATACCACAGGAAGAGAGGGAAGTAGAGAAGTGAAGGAAAAATGGCAGATGTAAATGGTGGCTGAGAAGACTTGTTCTAGAACACTCTTGGACCATCCCTTGGAGACTCCATAAATATCTAGAGGGATTTCATAGTAGGAAGGTTAAGTTCTTACTGTAGGAAGCATGTTTTATACACACGCACATGCACACACACATGCACACACACATGCACACTCTACCAAATCTAGGCTCTGATACTCAGAGTAAAATAGACAACATATTAATTTTTAACTACCCTAATTATATTTCATTGCTAAAGCCAATTGTTTATTTCAACTAGAAAATCACAACTGATAATGGGTTTGCATTTCTACAAGTATGTTTGAATTTCAGTTATCTGACATCTCACGGTAGGGAATTACTATTTGCATTTTCAGGTGCCCACATCTGGAATTCAGGCATGAGATTGAACACAATTATCCTTCACAATAAAAGTAAACAGAGCTCAGCATGAATCTGCTAATTGTTATTTCCCACTGTGCTACAATTTTTAGTCAGAATATATACATGAAAGAGTAAGTATCAATCTGTCCATTCTTCTCACAAAGGCCAATGTTATCTTCTCAAGGCTTAAATCACATTATTTCATGCTTAAAACCTTCCACTGGAGAATAAAATTCAAATTCCTTATCACAGCAGACAAGGTTCTAGATCAGTGGGTCTTGAGCTTGAGCCTGCATCAGGCTAATCAAAACTCAGGGTGCCAGGCCACACTCTCAAGACTCTGGTTCAGTAGGTCTGAGATGGGGTCTGCGAATCTGCATTACTCACAGATTCCTGACAAGACTGATGCTGCTGGCCCAGGGACCTTTGAGAACCGCTGCTCGACCTGCTCAGGTCTCTGTCAAATCTCGAGCTTCATCTCCTAATACTCGCCTTCTTGCCCAATAGTGCTTCAGTCACACTGGCCTTTTTTCTGACCCTCAACATCTTATGCTTGTTCCATCCAGTTCAGGGTCTTTGTACTTATTGTTCCCTCTGCCTAAATTTGTTCTCTCCTTGATCTTCATCTTCTTAACCACCCTAGCCAAAGAATTTCTCCCCTGACCACTTTCATCTATACCATTGTCCTATTTCATTTTATCACTGGTACTTATCTTGATCCAAAGGTATGCTATAATAATTAGCTCATTAGCTGTCTTCCATACAGAAAGTTCCACATGGGCAGGGCCTTCCTCTGGCTCTCTGGTTTATCTGTAGCATTTGGAGGCAAATGATAAATAATTTTTGAATAAACAAATAAATCTGTGGAGAAGACCAGATCTCCTGGTTTGAGTTTTCTAGTCACAAGAGGGTTTTCATCACTAGCCAAATAGGCATCCAACAACTCTACATCAATTGGTCTCTTTCCATTACTCTCATCCAAGAACCTTTTGTTCCCTGTCATCTGTAATTAGAAAATTTATTCCACACGTCATTAGTAATTAGAAAATTATACCAGGAGGTATAATTTAGTACAAAGCTGATAGAATGTCAGTTCTGCTAAGCAGAAATATAGTAATGTTAGCCTTATTCTAACAAGGAAAATCAAGCTATTTTACAAAAAGGGGAATGGTGTTATAAGCGAATTAAGAATATTTTAAAATGAAGGAGAATTAAAATTTACTTTGATGTATATCTGTGATCCCAGGCATTTGACCCTTGACAAATTGCCAAACTTCAAATCTGCAAAAGGAAATGCTGATTTTCAAGATTTTAAAAATGTTGTTAGAGCCATTTAAATGACTCAGTTTCCAAACTAAACAAAAACACTGAATCACTTCTCTTAGACACTGGATTACCTAATGACTGTTCTCCAGCTCTTACAAAAATCTTAATTTCTGTAGCACTCATTTGAATGGTTTCTCACAACTGTTGGGCAGGAAAGTTTATTTTCAGGAGACGCTTAATGTTTGGTTCAAAGTCTGTGGCTCACAGTAAGTGATCTCCCTTAATTTCTTTCAGTTGGGAAAGGAAGTAAAACACTGCACTTTAGAATCAGATCACTGCTGGGGGTTTTAATGGCACTTCATAAACTCGTATCTGTAATCTTCCACCCTCATAGTCATTCTACCAAATGAGTTTCTATTATGTGGACTTTTTTCTGGGTAATCACTTGATAATTAGCCCAATACTCGGCCCCACTCAGTATATAAATACTCACCCTTCTCTTGCTGTCCTGCTATACCCTGCAGAATAGCCACAACATGGTGACATTCAGTGGGTACTTAATGACCAGCACAGCAATCAAAGAGAACAGGAGCACAAAGTCATATTTGGAGAAAGGAATCCTGTTTTTACCATGGCCTGTACTGCCCATGACCACAGAGCAAACATTTTCTTTAAGAACAGACAGCTTTGATATTTATTCAAAGAGAGGAACATTTTTGGACCTGTTTCTGTAAATGGGCTATAATATGATGTGTCAAAATATTCAATTAGCTGAGTTATCTTAGGCAAGCTTCTTCATCTCTCTGCACCTCATTTTTCTTTGGGGGAAATATTAGGGAGTTAAAAAGATTAATAAAATCCAAAATCCCATGCTCAAGTATTAGGTCCATTTCTAATAACTCCTTCCAGGAAAAAGGGAAAATGCTATATCCCAATATCATACACGATTTCTATAACCTAATCACTTAAACTGGAATATAAGTGAGCATTCACGAACCATTAAGCTAATGTCTTGCATTTTATTGATTCACAAAGGTACTGGATACCATGCTCACTTTTCCTGATGCATCAATACACTGCCAAGGACTTTGCAACTGAACTAAGAGATGAGGCCTCAGAACCACAGTTTGTTCGTATTGCCTGGAATCATTTTGTTTTCATGCTCTTTCCGAGCTCGTTTCTTTGGGACAGAAATTATATAAGTGACCCTAGGATCCTTTCCTTTTATATTTTGAGATTTTTATGGTGTGTGTGTGTGTTTAGAATATTATCACATGATAATAGGATATTAATATTCATGGTTTCATCTTCTTTCTCCACAAAACAAATTCATATGGATTAGCATAGTCTGCTTCAGTGCAGACACACACACACACACGAGCCAGGGCATGGAAATCCATGTAAGGAACAACTTAACTCAGAAGGAATGAAACAGATCAATCTACTTTTATTCTTCAAGCCAAACAGATTGTAAAAATAAGCAAAACAAAAGTTAAGTGTGACAAGGATTTTAGCTGGAGAATATGGTAGATTACCATCATCAAAGCACTTAGGAAAAGACAAGGCTAATCTTATTGAAGTTATCTGGCGATGACCAGCCCCAAGAAACTCACAGTCCTACAATCAATTTCTCCACCAAGGGAACTTAGTTTATTTAGGCTAATGAACTGAAGGAAGACATGGGACTAAAAAAACATCTAAGCATTTTTCTAACGAAATATGTAAATGATCCAGGTTGCACACAAACCAATAGGTTGGTTCATTCTTAATGAAACCTGCAAATTTTTATTTGCATGTGGCTCTGGGAAGCTGACAACTGAAGAGAGCCTTCCCCTGATTAGTGGCCCTTTGAATAACACTCTCCATGATATAGTCATTGAAATGAAACACATGCTGTGCACAGCTGCCTCAATTTGTGCAATAGATCTGCTGCAAAACACATTTTGGCTGAAAATCTTGTACTAGTGAGCTACTATTGAATTGGAAGTTCCTTTGAGAAATAACCCAGCAGAATCAGACTTCTGAAGTATCACCATGCTATATCTAAACATGCCATGATTTATTACTTTGTGCCTACTTCACCTGATTCAGACCCACTCCCCCATGATGATCTGTATTATATCCACGTAATAATAGTAGCTACCTTTTGCTTTCCAAAAGCTAAACACCATGCTAGGTACGTTACCTACATTTTCTCCACAATCTTCAGAAGAATCTGTCAAGGTATATACATACTTAAAAAAAAACAAAAACAGATGTTCCCCATTGTATTGCATTGTTTATCCATTAGTAAACCAATAAGTATTCCTAAACCTCATGCTTTCTCAAGTTTTTAACTAATTGTACACATGAATGGTGAAATTATTTTCTTTAATAAAACACAGGATAATAAAAGCTTTCATAATGATGTAAGAGCTTCTAAAATTCTCTACAAACCTTCCTATGAGTTAATACAATATTGTCTCCTCAAAAAAAAAAAGCATCTGGGAAATATTAACATATAATTTCAATGGCCTACAATGTAAACATCTTTTTATTGGTGGAAATAACGTTCAAAAAACCCCTCCACCCATTCCATGCCCAATGGGTAACAATTTATTGTCAATTCTACTTTCTCAATATCTATTGAATGCATATCTTTCTCTCTGTTCCCTCAATTAATCTTTATTAGCTGTCACCTTCATTACTGTGGCAGAGCCTGACTAAGTTATACATCTAACCTGTCCCCTTTTTCTCTGGGCACACAGCTAGACTCTATTTCCCAGCCTCCCTAAGGTCAGCTGAAGCCATCTAATTGCATCTAGGCTAATGGAATGTGCCTGCAAGTGTTTTCTTCTGGAAGGCCCATAGAACTCTCTCAAGAGGATGTGTATCTTTCTTTCTTTTGCAACCCACCAGCTGAATGCAGGAGACTCCAAAGACCTAGAGGATGGCTAAGCCACAATACATAAGGAAGCTGAAGTCTTGAGTTACAATTTGGAGGAGAGCTAATCTTTTATATGAGCCACTTAACCAGGAACGACTGCAGTGGACTCTTGTAAAAACCAGATGCAAATTTTTATGGCACTGACGTGAAAATAAAGAGATTATTTGATAGTAGATATCTGATGAATATACAACAAAAATAGCCTCATTTGCCAGCTTCTCCCCTTTATAATCTATCATCTGTCCTGAAATCATGTTTATGTTTCCAAAACAGCACTTTGTAACCATCGCCTACATTAAAAATGATTAATAGATGTACTGAGTAGACATATGCTGAGCACCTATTATGTCTCAGGCTAATTTCTTACAGAATCTTAAAGTTGAAAACCTGCCTGGCTTTCAGGGTTCTCCATTCATGTTCACAAGTTTGCTTCTCATTACACCCAACACCTCATGTCTTTAAATTTTTGGCAATCTAAATTATTTGCTACTACTGACATAATTTAGATTTTTTTTTTTTTTGCCTCCATGCCTTTGAGTCCTTTATCCTCTCTCTGTTTCTAAACCTTGTGTTTCTTTTAAGCTCTGGTGTAACTTTCATTACCAGAAAGTTTCATTTCCCTGAACTTTCCAGCTTAGAGTAATCAATCTCTCTTTTGGTCTCTCTCTCCCTCGCTCCCCCACTCTCCTTACCCTTCTCAATCTTCCTCTAACTCCCACGGCACTTTGTTTCTCTTTATAAATTCTGCCACTGCAAGAAGATGGGTCTACATCTGCCTTGTTCATCACTGTATCCCTTGGAGCCTTGTTCATCACTGTATCCCTTGTAGCCTGACACATAGTAGGTACTTTTTGAATGAATATTACTCATTAGGCTGAGCATAGTGCCGGTAGTTAAAAATATATAGTTGTTTAATGAATGTGAAATTCAAATTTCTTCCAGGTTATATCAATCTAGAGTTTAATACTTTACAGTAGCTTTACTCACTCTTTTCCTCCAAATACCAGTCTTCCTCAGTATTCTCTATCTCAGTGATGGCTTTCCATCCCTCTAGTTGCCTAAACTAGAAACCTAAGATGACTTTTCTCTCTCCCTTACCCCCTTAGCTAATTTCTGCTGATGCTACTTCTTAAATGGGCCTTGAATGAATCCCATCTTCTACAGTCCCTATTCCCTTTAGTGCAGGCTTCCATGGTCACCAAACTGGTCTTCCTGTTTTCAGACTAGTCCTTAATCTCCACACACCCAAAGTCCACTAGCTAAACAGTAGTCAGATGGGCTTTCCAAAATCAAGTGCAAGTCTGATCTTGTTCTTTACCCACTTAAAATCTTGAAAAGGTTCTTGACAAATTTCACAATCAAGTTGCAGATAAAGTAAGAATGATTTATTCAGCTTTTCAGAACTTAATTCATTAACTCAAGAAATATACAGGAAGCACCTTTTCTAAGTGCCAGATACTGTTCTTGGTACTAGAGGATGCACTGGTGGACAACAAACAAAATCTAGACACTCACTGAGCTTGCATTCTAGTGTGGAGACATGGGCAAATAAAGACAAAAAAGCATGTACATTAGTTAGCATGTTAGAAGATTACAAGTTTTATGGGGAAAAACCCCCAGCAAATAACAGAATCTGAGTGCTCACTTTGGCAGCACATATACTAAAATAACAGAATCTGGGAGTGCAGATTTGGAGATAAGATTTATACAAGGTGATCGGGGTAGGCTCTTATGAGAAGGTATCGTTTGGGCTGAAAGAGTAGGAACCACACAGTTAGAGGAAGTGGCCAGCGCTAAGTCATGGGGCAGAAGCATATCTAATCTATATGAAAAGGCTGATCTTATAACCCCTCGGAAATCTTTGCTTCAGCCACAAAGACCTACTTCTACTTACCAAATATAACCTCTTTCTTTCTCTTCTGGGTGTGTACACATTAACCCATCTGTCTGAAATGCACCTCCCCCCGCTTCACTATGTAACTCCTCCTCATCCTCTGGGGATGGGCTAGGCACGTCTGCTCTCTTAAACCTTAGTGTGCATAGAAATCACCTGAGATGGAACCTGGCAGTCTGTATTTCTAACAAACTCCCAGGTGATGCTGATGCAGACAGTCCGTGGGCCACAGGAGTAGCCAATCATAGAGGGTTGGTCT
The DNA here is from genome assembly GCF_000325575.1 of Pteropus alecto. NCBI lineage: Eukaryota > Metazoa > Chordata > Mammalia > Chiroptera > Pteropodidae > Pteropus > Pteropus alecto. The sequence goes on from NW_006435793.1 coordinate 1,127,450, forward strand.
CGGTCAGTGGTTTCAGCCTTGGTTCATATTAGAACCACCTGTGGAACTTTTTGATACTTCCCCCCTTGGTGTTCAGGTATCGGTATATTTTTAAGTCTCCAGATGATTACAATGTGCAAGCAGGCTGAGTACCTGTGGAGTCTCTAAAACCCTTCTAATTCTGAAAGCTATCACTCCAATGACCAGGCCCTTCCAGACAGGGCATCACCGATGCTGCTCAGGCAGGACATGGATGTTGCCATTCTAGACACAGGTCTGTAGCACAGTGGTTCTAATCACAGGCTCTAGAAATGACGGATGCGGGTTCAGATCCCAGCTCTGTTGCTTGACCTTGGGCAAACTGCTTTACCTTTCTCAGCCTCAATCTCTTCATCGCTAAAATGAAAGTCATTACATCTAGCATGTTGGTCTATTTAAGGATTTTAAAAGGTTATGTACAACATTTGCAGGTAGCCAGTAATTTGGGCTGCTATTGATATTAAATATGGGATTCTGCAGTATTGCAGCATTTTTCTTAAACAAAGATGCTAGTCTGATCTCTTGCTTTCCTCCTAAAGAGCATCCACATGAAAAAATAACAACAGCCACTAGGGAAGCCTGGATCAGCATAAGCGCCATCGGGGGAACCCTTTCCCGTAATTTCTTCCCCTGGCCTCAGCTCCCATAGCTATCATGGAGGGAGGCCACTGTTTTACTTTATGTAACATTTGCCTGCAATAACAGACAGTAATTCTAAGTAATCTTTTGACTAGCAGACCACTTTTCCTATCCCTTGTCACCCTTGTGCATGTTAAGCGAAGTTGATATACTCACTAGGAACAACATTCTTGTCTGTATTCATTTGCTAGCTGTGGGTTATGGTTCTGATTGCCTTACATGAATCAAACACTCTCTTGGTGGAGGCTGCAACAGCAATGAAATCATTAGAATGGTTCCACCTAATTAGTAAGTCATGAGCACATTTGCCTCTTGGTATTTGAAGAAGGGATCGTGGAGCCACTAAAGCCAGGTTTCCATTTCTTCTAGGCCACGGGCACCCTGAGAAGCGAGTGTGATAAATTTTCACCCATACCAAACATTTAGGCATTAGGGTTATCCTCAATACTGCCTCTCTCCACACTACCGGGCCTACCTAACAAGTCCTCAGAAAGAAGATATGGTAAAGTTTACCAGAAATTCAGGTCTGTCAAAGCTCTTCGATGATAGCTGAAAACCCTGCTACCATACTAGTTTCAAACCCACACCCAGAACTGTCTGCTCTGTTCACTTCCCTCAGCTTTCATCAATATATGACTTACATATCTACTCTACTCCCAGGACTTTACTCACACTGCAATGTTCTCTTTTTATTCTTTCCCACATCTAAATTTTGAGAAGTGTTTTCCCTAGACTTAATATTCTTATAAAGACTGGTTGGATTTAGTAATATTATTACTAAAATTCATTCAGTTAATATATGTAAAGTGCTTAAGTGAACGATACGTACATGGTAAATTCTCAATAAATGTTTGTCATTAATATGATTATAGCCATTATAAGAGAAAGTCAGCTATATTATACTTCAGCTAGTCTTTTGTGGGCTGACCTGTGTTATAGACACCTTTTAATAATAATTGAGTACCTTCTAAACATTAAGCATTATGGTAAGCACAGTATATGCTTTATCTTGGTTAATTCTCACAACGGCCTTATAAAGGTAGTACTATTATTCCTCACTGAAATAATAAAGACATTGTTCAGGTGGGTGAAGGAACAAAGTCATATAGAACTAGGTTTCAAATACACAGCTCTTCTGTCCTTCAGCTTTTTTTTTCTTAGTCACAATGTTCAACTTCCTGAAAAAACAAGGCTTGGTCTTCCCTGTCCATTTTTGTTGTTCTCAACTCAAAATTGTCAAGGCCACGAGAAACAAGGAAAACTTGAAAACTGTATCAGTCTAGAAGAGTCTAAGGAGACACAACAAATACATGTAATGTGGTATCCCAGTGGGATCTAGGAACAGAAAACAGACATAAAGTAAAAACTAAAGAAATCTAAATAAAGTATGGGCTTTAGTTATTAATAATTTATCAATGTCAGTTTACCAATTTTGACAAATTTACCATAGAAACATTAATAATAATAAATAATATAGGAAATTAGGTACAATTTATACAAGAACTCTTAGTAAGAGTCTCGCAACTTCTCTATAAATATAAAACTCATCTTAAATAAAAGTCAATGAATCCTTGTTTAAGGTCATGCTTGGAAGAGTATAATATTTCTAACTATAAAGTCTCGTAGTAAAAAAAAATGGAAGATTACGCTGGTTAATATGCATTTTGGAACTCAAAGCAATATAGCAGTTTTTGAGTTTTTTAATCCAAATTATCCACCTTTTAAAACAGCTCATTAAATAAGTTTAGTGAGATGGTTAAAAAGCAGGATCCTAGAATTCATGATAATTCCTTCCTTTGAAATTCTGACCAGAGTAAAAAAATATTAGACCCTTTTCTTAAAAAAAA
>NW_006435793.1:1129966-1130398 GCF_000325575.1 Pteropus alecto
AAAACTGCTTTAATGGAAACAGAATGTGTTACGTAGAATATTAAGGCTGGAAATCCAAAACCAGTTATTCTGAGAAAAACTCTTCCACAAATGTGCCAAAGCAAAGTTAAGGATCAATGCAACCTAATTCCAACAGTATGAAAAAAAGTGAGTATTCAATTCAATGTCAGTGTCATTATAATAGGATATCTACAATACCATGCAGAGGAGACACTTTTCAAATAGGAAGTCCTCAATACATACATATCTTGGCTACTTAAAGAGGTCTGTGCAGAGTGAAAGTCAGTGCCAAGGAATTCCTTGGTGGCCTCTGTAAAAAGTAGGGTGAAGGAGAAAGCCTGGTAATAACAATTCCTTTCAATACTCTGTAAAATTCAAGAATTCATTCCCTGGTCAGGGTGACAATTTAAAAATATGTCTACGAATTCTTTG
>NW_006435793.1:1130440-1133108 GCF_000325575.1 Pteropus alecto
CAATAGCATACAGCAGAAGTGACATACCGCTTCCAAAGTCAGGTCTTAAAAATCAATGTGCTTCTGCTTTCTTCACATGAACACTTACTTGCTCTTGAAACTTTCAGCCTAGTTCTGTTCTTGCCCCACTGCTGTTCTAGCTCCAGCTACTGTTTGACCATAACCACATGAGAAACTCTGAGCCAGGGTAACTTCAATACTTCCTAAATTCTTAGTCCACAAAATCTGTGAGAGATGATAAGATTATTGTTGCTATTTTAATCCACTAAATTTGAGATAATGTATTATGGAGCAAGCATTAACTGCAATAGTCAGTTTATGACTATCTAAGTCTTGGGTTAATATAAAATGTGTTGGATTAATATAAAGTGTCAGTATAGAGTAATTACGATTCATTGACTACATTGTGTCAAACCTGGCCATAGAATCAGAAATATACAGATTTATATTAATGGTAGGTAATGGTGATTTAGTTTAATAGTTATAATTACTTATTAATAATCCACATCCTCTGCCTTAATTTAGAAAATATTTGCTAGGCATCTACTGTGTCAGGCACTGTGTCAGGCACTATGACAGGCATTAGGAATTCAATGGTGTATAGGACAAACACATACCTAGTTACATGGTGCTTACACTCTAGTGGGAGAAACAGACAAAAACAAGTAAATAAAACAAATCAAATGATTACCAATTATGATAAGCGCTATACAGGAAACCAACATGGTGCTTGAGAAAACCCTACTTTTGACAGGTAGTTAAGAAAGCTCTCTCTCAGGAAATGGCATTTAAGACCAAAAGGTGAAAAAAAAAAAAACCAGTCATGCTAAAAGCAGCAGAAATGCTCCTAGAAGAACACGGGCTAAGGCTCTGAGGTAGAAATATGCAAGGACCAGAGTAAAGTTAATGTGGCTGGAGCTTAATGTGTGAGAGGATTGTGGAAGAGACAGCTAGTGTTCTACTAAAAAACAGTCTTTGGGGGTTGCAGAGTTGTTTTGGGGAGGTAGCTTTCCAATAAGAGATTTTATTTCTAACCCTATGCCCTCATATGCAAGCATAGTCATTCATGTAACTGAATCCTGATCAAAAGAATGTGGGTGAAAGTGCCACCACTAGACCTGGCCCACGTAACTCTCCACTCGCTCTGCTTAAGTGCCAGCTGGACATTAATACCTAGAGTGTCCTTGAAAACCACATGCACAGATGCCATATCACAATCAATCAATCTAAGCACCTGAATGACTGCATGGAGCAAAAACCATTCCTCTCTTCCTCTTTCTACCAACTGGATTTACATGAGTAAGAAATAAATCTCTACTGGCATTGTGCCATAACATTTCGGGATTTAGCTATTAACAGCAGTTAGTATTACTTTAACTGAAACAGGAAGAGTGATAACAAGATTCAGCTGGAATTAATAATGGGGGCTGGATCAAGCAGCAAGGAATTTGATTTTTACTCTACAAGCATTGAGAACCCATTATTGTATGCAGTGAAGTGAGATGATCTGATTTACAATTTAAGATCACTTTGGGCACTATAGAGAATGAACTGGAAGGCAAAAAAGTAAAAGTATTGTGTTGGGTTATTACAAAGTGTCAACAGTCAAGAAATGGAAGTCCAATGTTCTGTCAACTGCGAACTCTCAGTTTGGTTGAGAAGAACAAAGTTCACAGAATCATATTTTCTTTTAAATGAAAAGGAAAAATCATCTGGTTCAAGAGAGTGATTTGTATATTACCTAGCAGCTTACAGATTTCTGGAACTCTTAATAAATACTTCATATGTTTTAGAAAACACAAACTACTCAAATACCATTTCACCCTGGCTATATTAAGGAAAGTTTTTATCAGGCTTCTCACCGCTTGAGGTCTATAAAACAGCTGACTGAGACCCCAATAAAGACAGTGTGATCTGAATCAAACCAAGCCCCATCTTGCTGTTCCTAAAACCAAACTCTGAGCATGACCTAAGACACAACAGCATCACTACAAGGATTGAAAAAATCTTGTGGACACAATGATGAATAAATAATTCAAAGTAAATCACACTTCCAAACACAAACAGGAACACATGACAGAACAGTTAACTTGGCCAGGAGGGTGTGGCCAATGGCATTGGTGGGGGGTGGGGAGGCAGGTTCAGAGGATGAAGAGTTTGTGTAGAAGTTTATCCAGGCAAAGCATTATGTCATATGATAATATAGGGTCTATTATTTCTTATTTGCTTTATCTTACAATTGCTATTTACTGGATCTAGGTTTCATTAGAGTTGTTTTTGAGAAAGATTCTTTAGCCAAACACAAAGTTGAGATGATTTTAGTTATCTTTTCTCTATATATTTCATGAGTTAGTACTCTCGACACACTATTATAATTTGTCATACATATTCTAAACATGGTCCCCAAAATGATTAAATCAGAGTCTGAAACAATAGAGGCTAAAATGTGAAAAATATACTATGCCTATAATCTAACATCACAGGTGTTTGTTGCTTACTATGCTTAAATGTAAAGTCTATCAAAAGGCTTCTTATTCTGCAAAACTCAGGGCTACCAATATGAAAGGAATATAAGTTCATATGTGGCCTCAGGAGTGCTAAACTGAAATAAATTTAGGCATTGGTTAGTCCCATTTATGCATTTATTCTCCAAAAAGATTATATATAT
>NW_006435793.1:1133291-1150399 GCF_000325575.1 Pteropus alecto
CATCTGTGAGTCTGAAGATATTTTTACTTTTGTATTGTGGTGGTTAATGTTTTAATGTGGTCTTTAACATCTGCTTAAATTTCTCAGATTTTATGAAGGAAATCATATACCACATATACACACATCAAACCTTGTCATAACTGTGAGCATCTCAGAAATACTTAGGAAAGACAGAATTTGATTGACAGGTAGTAGAAAATGTATACATTAACAATTTCTAGCTTTTACTCACTCCTTAGCTTTGACCCCAGCAATTACACGACCTGCACGACAAAAATGCAGCTGTTTATGAATATTCAAAGTGATTTCCAAATGGCATGATGGTTCTTGTCTCTCCAGAAGATCCTAGACTCAGCCATGTCATATTTCTTGATTTTCTCACCTGAAGATTTTGTTTAGATTTGAGAGAAGCTGTAGAGGGTTGTCCTCCTAATGTAGCTCAACTGATTTCCAGAGAACTTGACCAATCATCCGCTCATCCATCCACAAACATTAATGAACCTTCACTATGTACCAGTTATGATATTATATATTGAGGTCTCTAGATAAATATGACATCACCCTCACCTTTGAGAATAGAACAATCTGTAAGATGATGCAATACATGTTTTGGGAACATAGACAAGGGACAATTAACTCTACCTGAATGACACTCACCTCTGTAGTCAATTGAGTTCAGAAAGAGAGAAAGACCAGACCATGCCCTTTAAAGCTCTTTGCAGTCCACTGTATGAATACATTTCTTACTATTCAAGGTGGGCGCCCAGCTGCTCTCTGTGAGAATATTAGTTTTCCCACAATCTTGCCAACCCTAGATATTATCAATTTGGCTTCTACCAATCTGATAGGTAAAAAACGTAATCTCATCATTTGTTCCCTGCTGAGGACTGAGGTTAAGCATTATACTGGACACACTTCATCTACCTCCTTATATTTCTTGGTCTCACTCACTTCCCAGGCTCTCAGTTGCTTATTTTACCTCTAATGTGGCAGCAACCAAGGGACCTCGCACACGCCTGTGAGTCTACTTCCCAAAGCCAAACCGTTACTTGCTCAGGAATACAGGAATACACTTTGGCTGTCAACATGTAGTCGGGCCAACCAGCTCACTGATGACTCCTGCCACACAACAAACACAAGATCCTACTTCTGAGTGACTATGGAAAGGGCTGATTGTCAAAACAAGGGGGAGTTAAGCTCCAACAGATTTTCAACAGTAGAGAACGAAAAGATGACAGGGATTCAAGAAGACAAATTTCACCTCCTCCCTCACTTCTACAGCCCACTCTGAGCTACAATATCTATGAACAAGCTGTTCTGAAGATAAACCATGTGGCCAAGTAGACAGATATGCCATTCAACTATCTCTTGGCTTTTTGTGAAGCAGTGGCCAGAGTGTAACACATCATCTTGCATTACTCCCTCCACTCCTTTCCATGCTTCTCTTTTCCCTCAGAAGCCTATAGCAAATCGTACTGTTTTGGGAGGAAACGGGATTCACTAACAATTTCTGAGGAATGTAATGCATAGATCCGTCTGTTTCGGAAAGATGACTCTGGAGACATATGGAAACTGAGTAGGAATGAAGGAGAGGCTAAGAATAAGGAGACATGTTTTTAGAAGTTTTTTCCATTGGGACAGGTAACAGAGTTAGAGCAATGAAAGTGGAAGAGTCATATTAAGGGAGTTTGGGGAAATTAAGGGTTGATTAAGTCATTCACGGAAAAAATGTAGAGGGAGGAAGGGTAAAGCACGGGGTAACCACAGTTGCTAAAGACTGGAGAATGAAAAGGCATTGAAAAGACTGAGAAAGGCAGGTTGAGAGATATGAGCATTTGAAGAAAAGAGAATTTAAGGAGGGACTAACAATATTCAATAATGCAGAAAAGGTCAAATAGCCTAATGAATAAAGAAGGATCCAGAAATCCAGCCATGAGGAATTAGTAAGATGATTAGAGAAGAAAACACACGGAGATATAAAAAGTCCCTCCAAGCTTGCTATAGAGAGGAGGGTTTATACTTAATATACTATTTCAACATGTTTTAAAGAAAATTTGTGGTAAGGATTATCTAAATTCTTATATATTTTAAATCTCATTACTTTATAGTCATATTGTATATTCCCTCTATGTGACTATAGAAAGCATTTTATATACACAGAATTCAAAAATCTTTTGCAGACAGGTGGCTGATGAATGACCGGATCTTTAATTCATAAATTTAACTTGTTATGTTCATTGGGTTTATTGTGTATAACACACACAAACCCTGAATGATTCATACAAACTATTTTTTACTCATAAAAACATGCCAAAACCTTTTCAGAGAGTTGCTTTTGTCTCTTTTTAGAGAGCTCATTCTTCAGTGTGTATAAACAAGCAAATGCTTTGATATTCAAATTAATGAAAGCACTCAAAATGAGAAATGAATCCATCTGAAAATTATAAGCTTCCATTTGATGCATATTAATGAAAAGCTCACACACAAAAAAGTTATTTGAGAGTGTATCTACCTTACATTCAATGAAGAACTCCTTTGAGGGCAAAACAGATAGAAAGCTTATTTTACAGTTAATAAGAAAATCTGAGTTCTAGTTCTGTCTCCACCACAATAGCAAGTGGCCGTAAGTGTAGACTTTGAGGTCAGGGAGATATGGATTTAAACCCTGCCTCAGCTATTTGACCTTGTTAGGCAACTTAATTAACTTTTATGAGCCCTAATTTATCAAAAATATGGAAATAACAATGCTCGTTTTGCAAAGTAATTTAAAGAATTAAAAGAGTGTATGCAACTCTCTTAGCGGAGTACCTGGGACTTAGTTGTTGTTGTTGTTGTTAATATAATCATTAAGTCGAGCAACTCTTTTTTTCTAGGCATCAGTAGTCTCTCATAAAATCAGAGGGTTACCTAATTGATCAGTGAGAAATAAATGTGATGACATAGAAAATTTAAAGAAAATTTAAAATTCTTATGCAATGCTTGATATTGTCATGAAATACAAAATGTTATTTTACCTGTATTACAAAGAATAATAAAAGGCCTTATTCCCTATGCCATTTCAGACAGAATACATAGTCTCATGTGCTTGTATCTCTTCTGTTAGCAATAGGGGTTTGGTAATTTCAATTTGAGATCATTGAGTTTCTCCGTGCTTCACCAACATATGTGATCGTGGTAGTTATAATAAAATTTCACTGGTTCTTGCCCCAATTTACTTAGGCAGGACCTGCAAGCAACCTCACCCCTAATCCCCTCAGAGTCTCACTCAGGTATGTCTGGTGGTTCCCATAAGATATCTCATGTGTGCTCATTTAGCTGCTGGCATCATGTGGCACTTGTTAGTTTCTTCCTCTCCTATTATAGCTCTCCTATAACCATCAGGCAGATGGAGCTGATGGGAGTGGAGGAAGTCAATACAAAATATCAGGACTAGTAGTCCACAAGGGAGTCCAGGGTCTGACTATGCTGGATGTCAACACAAACCCACCTTTGCTGACAGAAGCCCCCAAAAGTTTTCATCAAGGCCTGAACCAGTCCTTGGCAGTTCTGTGCACCATGGAAGAATTCTGAAATCAAGCTTTTTCCCAGGTTATACCTAGGAAAAGAGAGGTGAGTCTCCTCTGCTCTTATATCCCCAAACCTATCTTTTCTTCGTCACCCTCTACCCAATCTCTGCTTGGGGGAGTAAAGTATAGAGCCCTTCCTCAGTCCACTCCTAAGCTAAGCTCTCCTTGCTTCCCTCCAGCTCTCTCCATTACAAGACACATGTGGAATATAAAATAAAAATGGTGCTGAGAGTTTACAGCCATGCTACCCTGAACAAGCCCATGTGTGGAATATAAAATAAAAATGGTACTGAGAGTTTACGGCCATGCTACCCTGAACAAGTCTGATCCCATCTGATCTCGGATGCTAAGTGGGGTCGGGCCTGGTTAGTACTTGGATGGGAGACCACCTAGGAAGATCAGGTGCTGTAGGCATAAAAAAATAAATAAATGAATAAATAAAATAAATAAGGAATTGTAAACTGACAAGGTCTTTGCAATCTGTGAGGTCAACCAAGGGTTGCCTTGCCAAAAAAAAAAAAAAATTGGTACTGAGAAAGTAGAGAAACATTCCCTGTCTTCTGTCCCTCCAGGGCCTGGGAACTCTAGCTAGTTGGAGGAGAAACTTATAACCTTGGAGAGATGAAGTGGTTCAGGCTTTTATATCGTAATAGGTGGGTTCATTATTGTTCTGCAGTGCATTTTTAATATCTGGAATCTTTCTTCTTTTTGCTATTATGGCTGAGAGGAAATTTTGCTTCTTCCCTTTCTTTGCTTCCTCGGTTAAATGAACAAGGGTGTGTGTGGCCCAAAGGAGAAGAAAGAGGGAACTTGAGATCTGGGACCTTTGAACTGCTTTCTAAATACCCTGACAAGTTACCACAGAGGAAAAGGAAGAAGGGATTAGCGTGGACATTTATCTTTGGGAAATCTGAGCAAAAGACACTGTGTACAAAAAGTCTTGTGATTCAATAAAGTTTATCAGAAGCCGTTTTTTCTTAACTGACAACCAAATCCTAGGGCAACTGAGCCCAGAAAGTAATAGGGTCACCATAAGTGACAGTAACTTCTGCAGATGGTGCCATGTCATATACCCAAGAGCTGAATGACCACTCAAATACTGGATTAAGAAATCTTAAATGACCCCCAGGCACCTGTCAAAATAAAATTTTACCAGCCTTAGAAATCTTCAGAATCAAAAGGACACTAGGGACATACAAGGATCTCTCATAGAATGCTAAAGGTAGATTTTTAAATTTATTATTCTCTTTTATCATGGGTTACATTCAGATAGTCCTTAGGGCCAAGGACTGAAATTCTGACTTGATGTTAATTTAATTCTAATTGGGAAGTTCAAATACATATGGGTAGGTATAAGATCTTAGCCCCACTTGGCAATGAGGCGATCTGATTTCCGAAATTAGACTGGATTCCTTGGCTCTCCACTGAGTTTTCCTGACTCCATAAGATGATCTCAGAATCTGTAGATGACTTGGGAATAGCTGAACTTGAAGGTGCCCTTATCTTAGAGAGGATGCTGTAGGTGTAGCCTGGTCCAGATCTGCCAGAAACATGTGACCAGAAAAAAGAATTAAGGGGCAGAAATAACCCAAGACAGTATTATTAAAATACCAAGATGAAGGAGAGACATTGAAAAACAGTCTCTATAAAAGATATATGTGGTTTTGAGGAGTGAATAACACTTCCATGGAGATATATAATTCCATGGGTCAGGTGCCCAATACATACTTTCAAAAAGAATTAGGAATGTTTTGCCAATAAAAATAACCCACAGAGAGAACTGAAAGCTACTTCACCTAGCCAAAATTCTCAAAATAAGACCCATGAGTAAAAACTACAGGAAGACAGATTTCAAAGATGTTTAAGGTAAAATGTTTTCACAACTGTAAGGTGGAACAGGTTACCTTTGGAGCCTACATAATAAAATGATTACGAGGTTTGAGAGTCAGAAAACCATGGTTTTGGATCCTGATGTTTAACTTGTACTTGCTGTGTTATTCAACTTCTTTGGGCCTCTCTTTTCAGACCTGAAGATGATTGATAATAATAGTGCATAATTCCCTGGAATACTAAAGGCTAAATGACATAATGTATATAAAGCGTTTATACAGAATCTGGCACTTAAGACTCAATAAATAGAAGCTGCTATTATTATTGCTTTTGTGTTAATAGCTGGTGTGAGTAGAAGTTGCCAACTACAGATAGAGGAGAAAGTTAGCTGTGGGGAATTTACATCATGTAAACAAACAATGTTTGTTTATAAGCAAATGTATTCTAAGCAAACAATGACTTTAAACTGACTGCTCAAAAGAGATGAAGTTAATTGTGTCCACTGGCAAAAGACTCAAAATGTGTTGTTCACTATACCACTCCATCATACCCATGTGATGTGGAAACATATAGCCCAGCACAATAAACCAGACAGATCAATAAAGTTTAAACAAGAATTCCCACATGAGGTAATGCAGGGGGAAAAAAACCCATCAAATTGGATTATGGCATAAAGGGCCTCTGTGTGCTTGTTGAAAATATCTGTAAGTGATTTTATATGACCTGAAGCAGAATACCAAGGGCTAGTGATTACATAAATAATGGAGCAGGAAGAGAGCAACAATATTTAAGATTATTCAAGACAATGAGTAAGCATAAAGCTGGCATTTGAAATGAGAGCATCTAATCCAATTCTATAAGGATTAATAAACTGATCTTTTGAGTTACTTAAAACACTTGAGCAAACTGCTTTTAGAAAGACAAATATGACTGTCTCAGTTGGAGAATTAAAAGTAAGCCTTGTCTTGAATAAGAACTCATAACATTTTTCAGTCTACTATTTGGTTTTAGAGATTGTCTTTATTAGATGGGTATCAAAAGGATGTTTCCGGGATTAGCATAGGAGAAGAAGGACTAATAAATTTAAGACCTTTTTCATTGTTAGCCTAAAAACTCAAAAACAAACTAATGTTACAGATGACGCTGTACAGAAGGCAGATTCTTTAGGGAAAATAGAACTTGATCTTATTCAAAGTGTGAAAACCCCCATTCCTACAATACCTTCTTTATCCAATCATTGGTTTTAACTAAAAGGGACTCCCAATCCTGGACACTGAACTGATGAGCTCAGGTTAAGCAGTCCACATGGAGCTTTTTGTTTATGAAATGGCCACACTGTTACTGAGAAGCAAAGGAAAAAGCACCTCCACTCCACTCCTGCCACAGACCCTCCCTACTTTCATACTCACAGGAGGGCCAGTGGCTCTCCTTAGCAGGTTCCTGCTGGGTCAGCTCCTAATGGCCCTCCTCAGTTCCCATTCTGTCTGCTTCACTTTGGGCTGACATAGCAAATGTGCACGGAATAGGTCTGCAGCCTAGCAGGAGTCAGAGACTAGAAACAAAGAAGGCTCCTTTTATTTATTTGTTTGTTTGTTTGTCTGTTTGTTTGCAATTCTCTCCCTCCATTGACAGTCAAGGATTTCAGTGGCTGGCGCCAGGGAAAGACACTGGAAGAAATCAATTTTTAATAACCTCAGAGATCACAGGGCAGCAGATAGTAAGTCCTTGTTAAGATCAAATCCGGTCTAAAAGAGGGCAGTACAAGATTCGTGCAAAGCATGGCTAAAGGCAGGTGGGAAGGCCTAATAGAAATATCACACCGGGACTTCGGTACACCAACACCATCTTGGATTTTGTTCCAATTGACTGTGTCATCAACAGGCTTCGGAAATGTTGCTGGGATCATTTTTGACACTGGTCAGAGGTTGTGCCCAAAGCAATGAATGCTTGAGAGGGGCCCCGGAAATTATCTTGGGAATTATCTTTGTGAAAGTCAGGTTATAGATTTCAGGCTATTTATTAGGAAGATTAATAAATAGGAAATTGTGATTCAACATGGAAAAGAACATTCAAGCTAATCATTTTTGATACTGAAATATACTGTAAATAGGGTTTGATATTTCCCTTTATAGAGATTATTGGAAGTAGTAGAGTCTATCATATGCTCCTTGTTTCTTACAGAATCAAATTCTCTCTTCTTGGACTGGTACACAAGGCCATTTATAATCAAGTCCCAGACTATCCTTTAAGCTGCATCTTTTCCTGACAACTTCCAAATCCTTTACTCCAGCCACACAGAAGGACTTCTTTTGTATTCACTGATTCATTTATTGATTCATACACCCATTCATTTATTCAACATACACATACTATCTCATTTATTTATCTAAACAATCCTGTAAGGTTGGTGGAGTATTATCCTTTCTCCTGGAGCAGGGATGTGAATGCTCTGCTAAGGAATTTGAACTTAATCTCTGAAGGATATGGAGATTCTACAAAGTACATAAAAACACAAGAGATTTTTGTTGTGGAATTGACTTGGTCTGATTTTTATTTTGGAAACATAACTTTAGAAGAATTAAAGTAGGTGGGTGTGGTGGAGTAATTGATAGTGGACACAGAGGATACTATAATGAACCAAGGAGTAATAAGAGTATAAATTAATCCTGTGCTGATGGCAATAGGGAAACACGGAATCAATATGAGAGACATTTAGGAGGTAAAGTAATGGAAAGTTAGATTGAAAAGGGAAGTAAGGGAGGAGGAGATTTCAGGAAGAGACCTGGGTTTCTGGCTTAGATAATGGTGGTGCCATTAATTGAAATGGGAATTATAGGAAAAGCAGGTTTGTGGGAAGAAATGAATCCTTTTCCATCTTCTGGTTTAGGTACTGTGTGATATCCAAGTTGAGATGCCATCAGGCTGTCTACCACGTGAATCTGGGCTCTTCTGAATGGAAACATCAAAAATAAATTAATATAAAGTATCTAATTTGCTCTGTTTCTATCTTGCCCTTTTACTTCCACCTGATCGAAGACTCTAAGTGCTAATATCTTTTTACCACCAACTTAGAAGTATTTGTGAGATAATGAAATATAGGCAACTATTGGATGAGTAAATCGCTATGGTCTTCCCAGAAGGCAGTTTGGCAGAATGAATCTCAGTTAAAAGTGTATCCATCTTATGTGGTAGATTTTTGAAAGAAAAAAAAAAATCCACAATGGTTTATAGATCCTTCCCTCAAAAAGTAGAGTCTATTTTTCTGTCCCTTGAATCTGGGCTTGGCCATAGGTCTTGCTTTGACCAATTGCACATTAGAAAACAACGCAAGCAGAGAACTGAAAAGTGGGGTTCGCCCTGTCTTACTGCTGGGAAACCTTCCGCCACCATGTGAACAAGCCCAGGCTAGCTTCCTACAGGAAGAAGACAATGTAGAAAGAAGCCCCAGCCACCCAGTCATCTCAGTCGTGTCAGCTGTGCCACCTGAGGCCCTGAACATTCTCGACTGTGGTTTCTCAACGTTGCCACCATTGACATCTAGAGCCAGATAATTCCTTGTCATAGAGGGTTGTCCTATGCATTATAAGAGCAGGAGCTCTAGCCTCTACTCACTAGATGCCAGTAGCATCCTTTCCTCCCCAATTTTGTTAGGCAAAATGTCTCAGAGATTGCCAAACATCCTCTATGGGGCAAAATCACCACCATTAGAAAACCAATGGTTTAGACCATATTTATTGTCCATAAGGTGATATTCAAGATATAGTTTTATAATAATAGCAAGTAAAAATTATTATATGATTATGTCATATACACTATGGTATGTATTTTATGTGGATTAAATAATTTAATCCTTATCACAAGCATAAGAAGTATTATTATCTTTATTTTACAGAAAGAACTGAAGTAAAGAAAAGTTCAATATTATGCCCAAATTCACCTAGCTACTAAGTAGTAAAGCAGGCATTCAGACAGTCTGTTACTAGTACAACTCCTTAACTATCATTTGGAGCCAATTCATTGGTTATAACCAAACAGGTTATAAAGGAATAAGTATACTATGATATCATATTACTTGTTAAAATGAAGAGCACTGTATGTAGGCATAAAGAAATCCTACAAGGATATACATCAAAATGTTAACCATGGTTATCACCATCTGGGTGTTAGAATCACTTATATTCTGTCTCTCTAAATTAAAAAATAAACACTACCTATCTTCAAGGAGGTGCACAATGAAGGGAAGAGACTAACACATGTACAAAATAGCTATAAAGCAAGAACAAAAATAAAATGAGCACTAATAGAAGAACAGACTATAATATGAAAATTAGGTAGAAAATTATTATTTCTGACAAGAAGCATCTGGGAAGGTAGAGAAGATTTTAGTAGGTCATGAAGGATAGTTACAATTTTGAGAAGTGCGCATGGCACAAGAAGGTTTAAGACATGGGAGCAGGAATATGCAGGGCATGCTTATAGAAAGGCAAGAAGTCTTATGCGGCTTGAGCAGGTAGAAGATAAGATAGAGAAGATAGCCTAGGGCTTAATATTGAAAGATTTGAATGTCAAAATGAAGAGCCTGGATTTTATGGTGAGCGACTAAAATTGTTGAGGAATGCGGTGACGTGACTAGAGATGTATTTCATATGTATAGATCAGACAGCAGTAGTTACAATGAATTGGAAGGAATAGAAGTAGACCAATTAAGATGAGTGAAAAAAATACAGGCAAAAATAATGATAGCCTTAATTAGGACAGTGGCAAAAAAACAGAAACAATACTAGGAGCATTGTGAAAAGCTGAGACTGGAGGCTCATCAACATCAGTATTAAAAGGCAGGAAAAGTAGGATGAAAATAGAAGCCATAGAGGCATAGAGGCAAAAGGAAAACCAAGACAGGACCATGTAAAGGAAGCCATGAGAGGAAACAGCCTAAGTGAATCTAGAGTGTCAGTAGAGTTTGAGTGAAACCTTTTATTTATGAAGAGAAGGCTGAGTCCAGGTAAGAGGTGATGGATAAAAGGACAATGCAGAGGCAGTGAGATGAAAGGCTAAGAGGCTGTAGTACACAACTGTTTCAGAATTTCAGGTTTTAGAAGTAGAATAGTTCTAGTTTCACGATCAATCAATACTGTCATTAACTGGCATCAACTTGGACCAATCTAGACACATAAATATGCTTTTTATCGACTTAGCACTACCAATAGAAAGACAAGATCCACTGAGTACTCTCTCATCATCTTTTGGGACCCTCCCTCTCCTGGGACCCTTCTTCTATCCTACTCCACAATACTTCAAAGTATTCTTACAATATCCCCCATCCCAGGTCCTATCCCTTCATACTTTTTTTCTTCCAGGAACAACTAAAATAGCAGAAAACACAGCAGCTACTCATTTGGGATATCTTCCTCATATATACCGGTATCAAAAAAATTAAACCCAAATCATATTTGGAAAATTTAGTTTTCATTGTTTTTCTGTCTTTTACATTCATAACTTCATGTTTAAACAACTGCTCTGTGATTCCCCTCTACTCAGAGTGGACAGTAAGTTCTCTCAGTACATAAGTCTTTTGCCAAAAATGACACTGAGGAGCATTCAAATCAATTCGGAGAACACAAAATCACAGATCCTGGAATTTCCTGGAGTCTTTTAAGGAGGCTTTGATTTTAGTTGTTGGGTGTGATAAACTCGAAGGCAAATTGATCTCACTTACTATCTTGTTTTTAAAAATAATCAAGGCTCTTATTAGAAGCATCACTTTTAACATACATATGTATAGATAAATACATATATATGTATATGTGGTTATTTTGTTTATTTTTTAATACAAAAATGGAATTTTACAATAACTGTCACTTGAGAAGAAGTACACCATGGCCATTAGAGTGCCAGCTTTGGAGCCATACTACAGAGGTTTAAATCCTAGTTTTACCACTAAATATTTATGTGGCCTTGAAAGTCATTTAGCCTGACTACATTTTATTTTCTGCTTTATTTTCTCAACTGTCAATTGATACTGTGACACTTGAATGAAGTAATATATGTAACAGAATAGTGTCTGGCACTATGGTAAATAATATGAATGTTTTAACTACTATTATTATTAATTTTCTTTTTCCATTTACCAAAGGGTAATGAACATCCCATTTCACCAGGTGAATAAACATAAAGACACATTTTCCAAACTGGCGTAATTTTCCAATTTCTTTAGTATTCCATAATTTATTCAATGCACTATTGTTAAGTATTCAGATATTTTAACTACTAAATGCTGTAATAGTGGATATATAACATACATATCCATCTTTAAAAACTCATTCTCTCATTTCCTTTAAATAACTTCTCCAAATTCAGATTACTGAGAGAAAAGTGTGTGTATTTTCGGTTTTGAAATATTTTTCAATTAAGTTCTGAAATGGTTATAATTTATAAAACCAACCATAGTGTACAAAGTATATGCATATGCGAATTTGCTACCACTGAACAAAAACAATATTTTAAATTTTTTTACCAATCTCGTGGCTGCAAGTGGTATCTTGAATTTTTATTTGCTTTTCTTTATCTACTAATGACACTGAACTCCCCTTGATATATTATTGCCCATTTGCATTTTACCTTTTATGAGTTTCTTGTTTGTACCCTTTGCTCATTTTACTATTGTCTATTTCTCATCGACTGGTAGCGTTTTTTGATAGCATGTTTATTTACCCATTCTATGCCACATATACTGCTAGTATTTGCCTATCTTTCAAAGCTTCATCATCCATGTTCTAGTGAATGGCCACTCTTTAGACATAGGCTCTGAATCAAAATCTTAGCTGGCTTCTGAAGACCTGTGGCTCTTGAAGTATGAGCATTCGATGCAAATGCACTAGGAGATATGCATATTTCCTCTTATAAAATCAATGCTTCTAAGAATCTTCTTGAAGTAAGACAGTATCACATCACTCTGCATAGTTTACCTTAGAAAATAAATCTTTTCCTGAAAAAGGATACTTAGTTTATTCACTATCTCATTGTGAGTCTCATTTCTCCAGGGCAGGCTTATATGCCAAAGCACTGTGTTCTTCTCTGATACTTTATATGAATATATGAGTCTCAGTAAGAAGTTTACACAAATGGCTCTAAAATCCCTGTGGTTTTCAATTACCTCAGGGCAGGCCTGGTTCATCTTACCTCAAACACTCACTAGATCAAGGATCACGCTGTCTTACGTCTATGTTTTTGTCTTCCCAATGAAATGGTAAACTCAGTTGTCATTTTTCATTTTGCTTTTCAGGAGCCCCGATGTTTTCTTGGATACAGAACAAGGCTATTTGGCACTTCTCCCTGTGAGTAATGATCTATTTATGGACTTGTTTCTCTGGCACATTTCTCCTGACACAGTTCTCAAGACACAGAGAATGAAAGAATTAAGTTGGGCCAAATGGCTGCTGAGCATGGAAAATGGAATGAAGGATCAGGAGATTCATTCGGTCAATCAACAAATATTAATTGAGTCTCTTCTATGCAATTGCCTGGGTGCCCACTACTGATATGGTGCAATTTGAGGAAAATCACAAGATTTACCTAAGCTAAAATACCTCCCTCAACAATATTCAGTTCCTAAAGATCTTAGTAACATCAGCCAAAATCAGCAGCTTCAGAAAAAGAGACATGTGACAATAACCAAAAGAGGCAAGAAGAAAAATAAATGAAAGAGCTGCTCAAAGATAGTAGGGCATTCAAGGCAAACTACAGGCACAGATGTATTTGCAGACAGAATTAACGTATAGTATGATCATTATAAACATATATTTTTTATAGCACAAATACTGAGCATCAAATGGTGAGGAAATCACATGGTTCAGACCTGAGACTGGATTCATACTGGTTATAATCTAAAATGGGGATAAAAAAATGAAAGGAGAAAGAAATTGAAGTGACACAATTATAGGAGTATAATGGACACTGCTTGGGCTGAACAAGGAAAAGAAAGGCGTTCCTGATACAAACCACAGAATGGACACCATGGTGAGGGAGAGCAGGGATGGAAGACAAATATCCACACACCGGCTAAACGACAACAGAATTGACCCAGTGCTCAGATACACACTTGACATTCTTTTTGTGATTTCATTTCTCAAAGAGCAGATGAAGTCAGGTGGAGTACTACTCTGTAACCCATTCTTATCAACAGTGACGTGGAATGAGGAAAATATCTTCAAAATAGGAACATGAGTATTCATGATAGCCAAGGAGGAATATTTCAAGGAGTCTAGAGAAGAAAGGAGCAAACCCTCTAATCTAAAACTCTATGAAAGGTTAAAAGGACGAGGTGTATGTATGTGGGGTGTGGGGAGCCTCAAGAGTAAAAACTGCAAATGATTCTGCTGGGGAAGGAAAGATGAGTGACTACATGAGATTGGGTTTCAAAAAGCTCCACTTCAAAGACCATATACTAAAAAGGACATATACCCAAGATAAATACATTAAAATAATGACAAGATTTGTAAGGATAGTAATGGCAATAATAAACTAAAGGAGGTAGGGGTTGAGACAATGTTGAGAGAGAAAAAGAGGGTTTTATTGGCTTTGGTAAGTATAAGAGAAATGACAAATTGGGGCAAATGATAGAGAAAGAAAACATGGAACTTAATAATTTTCCTGTTGGCCTGGGTGGAGGGATGGACTTCAGATTGTGGGGGAGGGGTGGGAGTCAGGCATTAGGGGTTAGAAGCAAGGGTTGTCTAAAATAGACAAGAGAGTAGATAAGAAGAAATGCAAGGGAAAAGTAACTCGGAGTAAAGGGACAGAAGACCGGAAAAAGGTCAAAGAAGAAACTATCCTGGGTGAAGTCCACATGGAGCAATTGATAAGGTGAAGTTTGTGTTAAGCAGGTCTTTGATGTAGTGTGTTTATAAACACAAACATGCTTAAGAATGTACATGTTGGATTTTATAAGAGTAAACTAGTGTTGGTTAGTAAATACGAATTTCTGAATGTTGGGAGAAGTTAGGATTTTTCATTAATTTTTAACATGTCTGTATCCTCGAGGTGTGGCTGATGTTTTGTTCAAGAGTAAGGAAAGGAGAAAGCAACTGACATTTCCCAAGATTGAAGAACATGCCAGGAGATCTACAGACAGATTTACAAATACTCTTTACAATACTCATATGAGGTAGGTGTTATTAGCCCACTTTTAGAATAGGAAATTGAAGGTCAGAGAGGTTAAATATCTTGCCCATGTCAAAGCTAGTAAAACAGAACTGAAAATTATCTGTTGGACTCCAGAGCCCACACTCATCTCATTATTCTATACTGTCTCTGGGGCAGTACAAGAATATCACAAACTCTTTAAGCATCAGGTGCCTTAATTGCTTACCACCTATGCAGCTGTAGGGCAAGCCTCTTATCTGACCCTGTCTGGCTAAAATATGTTTCTAAAGAGCAATCATTTGGAATCTCTAACCCAGCACATTGGTAGCTCACCCTCACTTATTATTGCCCAACTAAGTTGCTCCATTTGCCTTCTAGCTTCCACCTCTCAGAAGTTCAGGGAAATCCCATTCATTCATAACTCTTTTAGTTCACTTACTCATTCACTTACTCTTCCATTTATTCATGCATTCAACAAATATTTAGTGTATAGTGAGATATGTCCAATAATAAAAGAAAAGGAATGTGTCTAGTTTCAACTGTTGCCTGTCATTAAGACCTCAATCGGTTTGTCCAGGTCTCGCTAATTCATCCATGTGAACTTTCCTCGTGATTTTCATCAAAATGGTTTTGATTTTTCCAACTCAACAGAGGTAAAGGTCACAGGACCTGTACTTTGTTATTGAGTTTGATGCTTTTGAACCATACATCCCTAACGGGCAGGCCTTACTCCTATTTTAAGTGAAATAGTTGATTCTTTCTGGAGCAGCTCAGACCCTCCCTTTGATCTCTTCATTTTCCTCTTCTGCAAGCAGCCCCCACCTCCACCCACATACAGTTTTAAAATCAAGACTGAGAACCTTCTCAACTCCTCTGCGTAATCTCAGACACACTTCATATTAAAATGGGAACATAGGAACCATAAAGCTGAATAGCTTTAGGTAAGTAATTTGGGGCAAACTAGGTAAAATGATTCCTTGTATGAATGCCAAGCGTATACTCTGTTTACCATAGAACATTTCCGAGTCACAGAAAAGAGAAATACTTCTGAGCCTACAGTGATTTATATCTTCTGCCAGCACATGCATTTCCATCTGATTCACACTACATGCTTTGGTTTTCAATTGTCAAATGAACAATAAAAATTTGAGCCTTACATTCCTGGAAGAGTTACTTCATCTCCCTTCATTTTCTATAAAATGATGGTGCTGAATTAGTAATAATGTATTAATAAATGAGCACTTTTGCAGAATTTTAGAGTTTACCCTCTCATACATTATCTCAGAACAATTCTTTATGGGTCTTCATTTTACAAATGAAGCAATTAAATCTAGAGAGGTTAAGAAAACTCTCAGGTCACACAGTGCGTAAATGATGAAGTCAAGGCTCAAACTCAGATCTTTTGATCGAAATCTCATATTTTCCACTATGTTCCACCTTTTCCAAATGATCTTTATATTCTTTTTCAGGGGCTGGGGTGGGCATGGGCTAAAAGTTGTCTGGGTGAGGGTTAGGAATCATGCATTAAGGATTAGCAGTAAGAGCTCTCTAAAACTGTCAAGAGTGTAGACAAAGACAAATACGAGGGAAAGGGAGTGCTGGAGAAAAGGGGTAGAAGACTGGGAAGATGTCAGAGGAGAAACGATGCTGGGCGAAGTCCATATGGAACCACAGTTAAGGTGAAGTTTGTGTCTCATCTCCTATAATAATGGAACGATGATTCTTTTTCGTTCACATTTTAACAATATTTAAATCACCTTCATTTATAAAATATTCCCCAGGGAATTATAATTTGATAAAACTTCCTTTCGATCAAAAGTATAATCACTTAAGTTACAGCCATTTTTTAAAACCCAAATTGAGAAATAATTCAGAATTATTTTTGAACAAAAAGAAAAGTTCTCAAGTTTCTTCCTGTAGCTCTAGATGTTCAGAAGCAGGTTTACTTGAAAGCTGAATTTACCTTAAAAGTTCTTATCATTATTTCTAGGATGGGGGGCGGAGTGAAGGTCTAGCACCTGGAAGAGAGAAATGAGGAAAACTCTAGGTGAACAGATGTTTCTCTTTGCTACTAAAGAATGTGGTAGGCCAGAAAAATTCTTTGACAGAAAATATCCTTGGGCAGGTTCATACATGCTTTCTGGAGGAATAAGGGGGAAAAAATTCTATGCAAGTATATGTATGTGTGTAAATACAAACACACATTCACACATACATCAAGGTAACCTACCAGTAAAACCAAGGAAAACAAGACTTAAAGCATGTATCTAACCAATAGTGATTAATAATGTTGTCTTTATGTTTGAGAAGGCATATATTTTCATCAATTCCCAAGCATCTCTATGAAAATACAATAATGCAAAGAGAACTGAGACGTATTTAAAGCAAAGCTTTGATATATTGATTAAATCCCTCTATTTTCCCATCTCTTGCTATGCTTCTGAATTCCACAGTTCATGGGTCAGCAGTGACTGAAGGTGATGTTCTGACAAAGACCTGACAAATTTGGGGGGTTACCAGGATAATGAGTCATATTTTTGACTTTTTGGTTTAAGTCCTAATGTCAAAAAA
>NW_006435793.1:1150599-1175639 GCF_000325575.1 Pteropus alecto
GAAAATGGGTTTTTTTTGATTTTTGGGTTTAAGTTTGAATGTAAAAAAAAAAAAAAAAAAAAAAGAGGTCAAAATGTTATAGAAGAAAGAGTGACAACCCAGTATTTTGAAGCTTGACATCTAAGTGGTTCTGACAGTTATATCAGCCATATGTCATATATATATCATAAATAATGAATAATAGTTGCTACAATTTCCTAGTCATTATTATGTTCTCAACTCTATGTTTAGGCAAGTAATGTATTTATGCCTTACAAAATCTGATAAGAGAGAGGTACTTTTATTATCTCATCTCACAGATGAGAGATCTGCGACTCAAAAAGACTAAGAGATTGGCCTGACATCGCAATGTCAGTAAACTGGAACTAGAACCCAGCTCCACCTGACTGAATAGTCTGAGCTGTTAATCCACCACACAATACTGCCTCCATACCAGGAAAAGATAGAGTATTTCAGAATCAGAGTTTTACTTATGCTTCTATCATGAAGAAAACTCATCAGTTGATATAAGGAAGAGTTCATGCCCTGATTAAAGTTGGCAGGTAAAATGCTTGTATTTTGGAACTCATTCCTTCAGGTTCAAGATGGCAAGAAGCAAAACTGAAAAATAAACCTCGGCTAATATGTTCCTAGAATACCGTCCCTAGGTAACGTGGGTACCATCTCATCACGACATTATGGTCAGATTGTTGTCTAACTTCAAAGTTTTACTAAAACTAGAGACTGTCAAGCCAGGAAGGAGGAGAAGATGGAGTTTGGGCAGAGGTTAGATGGGCAGGGAGGGATATGGGCACAGAGAGGCAGTCTCTGGAGCAGCTCGTGGGTGACAGTATTTAATAAAGCATGAGTTTCAGTTTGCTAGGGTTTCTTGCCCAAGCTAGCATTGAGAAGTGAATTCCCTAGTTTCTCCTTCCAGATGTGAGGGTTGTTTTGCAGTCAGGTATAAT
The DNA here is from genome assembly GCF_000325575.1 of Pteropus alecto. Classification (NCBI taxonomy): domain Eukaryota; kingdom Metazoa; phylum Chordata; class Mammalia; order Chiroptera; family Pteropodidae; genus Pteropus; species Pteropus alecto. The sequence goes on from NW_006435793.1 coordinate 1,151,547, forward strand.
GGAATCAGCACTGACATAATAACAGGCTGAAAACCAGCCTGTCATCTCAGCCTCTCCAGTCACCAGCTGTGGGACCCTGGACAAGTCACTTAATCACAATGGACCGCAATTCTCATCTGGAAAAATAAGAGAATTGGAATAGATTATCCCTTTCAGCAATTCTGTGAATCAAGGAGAATTACAGCTGTTATCATTCATTAAGTTCAAATTAAATCTCCCCATTACTTTATCTTTTGCTAGAAAGTGACCTCCTGAAAAGCATGTGGTATAGTAGGTGGATCCTAGAAGGAGCTCAGAAGATACTTGCTCATTGACGGTATCTACAAAATATACACGAGGACAGATGGCCAAAGGACTCTAGGATATGTCAGCTGTGTTCTATTTTAGGATGGAAAGCATTCATCCTTGTCATACAACAGTAATATTTACCAAATGCTTATTAATCTAAAAAAAATTGCTTTCATTTGAAAACTAAAAGTAAATGGTAAAATAATATATAAAGTTTATTCCCATCTTTTTTATAAAAAGAAGAAAATGTAATAATATATGTAAATGTTATAGACCAAAAACATTAGAGGAACGTATACCAAACAATTGACAGTGGTTTTCTGAGAAAGAAGTTGCAGTGGATATATGACTGATTTTTGCTTTCTATACCATGTGCTTCATTATATCTGCATTTTGTATAACATTGTAGTACATATAGAATTGGTTTAATTCGTTCTGATTGCTAAAATACTCTAATTGTTTCAGACTAACCTGGCCAGGAATTGTGTTTGTTCCACATGTTACATGTCAGCCCATGTAAAAAAAAACAAAACCCAAATGATTTTCTCATAGAGATATTGCCTTGTTTTTATACTACAGGGAGAAAACACACACACACACACACACACAGAGACTGATTATGTTTTTTCCAGTTAATACAAGTGTGAATGAAAAGGTCTTCAGTTTTTTTCAGTTCCTGTGACTCTCAGGAGAGAAGGCTGCAGGCTGATTACTAGAGCATCTGAGTGTGTGGGTTTGCCTGGAAGGGATAGCTAGCATAGGCTGGAAGATGGGAATAATGATAAAGCTTGCTCAGCTTATAGAGCTCTGAGCTGGACAGCATTGCTCTCAACCAGTTTTCTTTCCTGTTAATTATATCTGATTTCACTTGATTATGGATTTCATCGCATTTAAAATGTTGGGAGTGGGGGTGTGGTCACCGCTCTATGCTATTCATCAGAAACATCAATGAAAAGAGCACCCCAGAAACCCTTGACCATCAGCCGTGCAAATACATTACCCCTCATTGTGATGGATTTGCTCCAGTAATTATTATCACCTTTTCTCCAGTCTGTGTCTGGGACTATTTCTAAAACACTTGATGCCATAGTGCCCAAACAAAAAGCCCTTTCTAACATAATGGAGGCAATTTAAAATATGTGCATTTGTGTTGTGTAAAAATTTATGACATTCAGACAAGGAGGGGTATTTATTTCCTACGTGTATGCATCTCTGCTTTCTGTTGTTATTGATGAATGGGAAAAGATAAATGTAGCAAAGGAGGAGAAAATAATGGCAGGGAAGGGAGCTGGCTGCTGACTTCCCATTCAGCGAACAAGCTGCTGAAGTCCTCCGCCTAAGGTTTTGATGATGGTGGAAGGTAATGGGGTGATCTGTCAGCCCAAGCCTGAGAATCAGAAGGATGAAGTAGAATGAGCACAGGCTTTAAGCTCAGAACTGGGTTTGAATCCAGCTCTAGCTTTGAGAGCTTGGGTAAGCTAACTCACTGTTCTGAGACTTGGTTTGCTCAGCTGTCAAACAGAGATATTAATATCTATTCCAGCATGCTGTAGAATTAATAAAATAATATATGTAAAGCCCCTTCTATACTCAACAGTTGTACCTTGGATGGTACTTAGTAGATACCTCCTCAAAATTTCCTCCTCTTTTTCTCCTTTCCATTAATGTTTCTTTCCTACTTTTTCTATTTTGGGGGCAGAAATGACCACTTTTTTTTTTTTTAAATCGTCTGGCCTCAAATCTTCAAAACAGGCCAGTAGTGCCATAAGCCAAGACCAGCCAAGTTGATGGATAAAATGATTTCCTCCTTTTACCATGGTGGATATTTAAAAAACTCAAGAACATAGACATATAAAAACAACACATAAACTTACAAATAAAAACAATCTCAACATTGTCCATTGGCCCTGAGATAGATAAATAGATAGGTAATAGACAGAGCTTTTATTCAACATTTATTTTTTCCTTTTGGCTGTGCTTTTATACTGTAAATGTGAAGTTTACTAATTAGTAGACCAGCCAGGTCATGAAATGTTTATTAACAGCTTATATCACCAGTTTGAATGGTGTTTCCTTTGATATTTTCAATTAGAGCCACGCCATGCACAGTGTAACTACATTCTTACACTAGTGTTGGAAGGCTGAGGAAGTAGCCTCCCTCCTACTTTGTGGAAAGAACAGAGCTGGGACTAGCATGATGAGAGTGAGGCATTTGCATTGGATGCGAAATTTAAAGGGATGCCAGAAAACTCAGTAATTAAACAATATTTTGATGCAATATTTTAAAAACTCAAAATTAATGTAAAAAATCCATGATAAGCAAAATATCAAAGTTTTAAATAAAGAGAAGAACCAACCCTGCATTTGCACGACAGTGCCTCCCGCAGCTCACCCCGATCCAGGAGCTGGGTAGATCCTGCATCTGAAATCAGGAAATGGGGTTCTGGTCCCAATTTTAACACCATTCAGCTACATACCTCAGGTGAGTCACTGAGCATCTTTGGTTCTCAGTCGACTCATCTTGATCACTTACAAGTCTGATTATAAAACTGCCAGTGAGACTTTGAACTTGAAAATTCTATGATTTCCTATAACATGAAGCTGTAGTATAGGGGTATCAACAATGACTTGAAAGAACAAGATTCATTCACTCAGTCAGTCATTCAATCCAAAATGTTTGCTGAGCAATGACTACTTGACATGTGCTATGTTACATGCTGAAAATACACAGTTGAGGACTATGGAAATACCTAGAAAAGGAAGCCAACCCTAATGCTAAAAGGTCAAGGCAATTTTCCCTAGGAAGTGACTTTGACCTAAAGGACTAAAGGAGTTAGGCAGGGAAAGGCCAGGACGGAATTCTAGAAAGAGAGGACGGCATGCCAAAGATCTGAAGGTAAAAAAGAAAAATCTCAGTTAAGGAACTGTAATAAGTTTAGTATAACTGACACATAAATATGATGCATGAAACAAACAAACAAAAAAATCAGTCTAAGTATTTGGTCGCGTGTAATGCAACGAGCACTGGGTTGTGGTCAGACCTGGGCTGCAGTCACTGCACTGCTGCTGGCTTGCTAGGTGACAGGGCTTCCATATCCAGTGGGATTCTATTTTTGAGCGCACTATAAACTTTCCCATGAAGAAGGGAGACTTTTAATTCCCAAAGAATGTCGCAAACCTCACATCTGAGATATTTAGAGTTTACATCCCTCAGTACCAAAGAGATGCTGTAATTAATACATGGAGTCGCTTCCCTGAAAATGATTTGTTAAACAGCTAAGTAGCTTTTGCGTGATGCCCAAGAGTTGGAAGAATGTGAGGACCAGCCTAGAGGCAAGCAAACTGTCATCTTCCCCAGCCAGGTGTGAGAAGGAGGCAACTAGGCAAGTGTCTGGGGCAGATACATATAGCACATGTCTCCTCCACCTAGGCTTATGATGGTGGAGCTGGTCTGCTCCTGTCATATTTGTGTCTGCTGATTTAAGTCCTGCACTTAAGAAGACAGGTTTAGAGCCAGCTATTTATAACCAACCAAAATTCTGTTAAAACATATTAAAGCACACAATCTCTAGAGTCCTGAGCACAAAGTCAAAGCTTTATGTTTTGAATCTTACTGTTGTCACACATAATACCTACTATTTATTGAGCACTTACTCTATGCTGAGATTTCCAAATATTAATTCATCTGATCCTCACCATTCTAGGTGATGGGGTAAGATGGTTATCTCCATCTTAAGAGCAAGAGCAATTTGAAGCCCGAAGTCACACATTTGACAACTGGCGCAGCCAAAATTCAAATACAGCCTGTCTAGCCCGAGTCTGTGCTCTCAGACAGTGTACTGCATAAACGAAGTTCATCATTCTGCACACCCAAATGATGCCCTTAGAGTACACCATTCAGAGGCTCATTAAGTTTCCAGGACCCAGGACACTCAAGGATCTGAATTCTCTGGGCTTCAGTAAGCAGAGCAGTCACTTAGTTATGCAGGTGAAAGGCACACTTCATATCTGTCCCCGAATGAACCTTCCCATGATCTTGAAAAAAGGCCCCCTTCCTTCCCTGTCTCTTCTCTCACACTCTCATTTCCCACACCTTTTGTTCTTCTTAGGCACCAGCTCTTTCCTTCTGTTCCCTCTTGATAAACACTGCTTTTGAGGCTCACTGCACCTTCTCCCTATGGCCCCATAACTCTTTCACCCACCAGACTTCATAAATGACTGATAGGTATGCTTCGCCTGGATTTCCTCACCTCCCATTCCCCACTGAATTCCCTGATTTATGGCTCCTGAGCACGCTGCTATACTAAAATTGCTTTCTTAATGGTCACCAGTGAACTCCTATTCATTGTCTTTTATCAGTTCCCTATTTTCAATCTTTTCGACATCTCTTCACTTAAAATCACCTTGGTAATTTATACCTCTGCTGAGAGGAGACAGTTTGTAGGATTATTAAAATGGGCTTTGAGACCTGATGCTGCCACTTACTGGCTCGGTAACTTTGTATAAGCTACTGGAACCTGTCTGTCTCAGGTGCCCCAGCTAAAGAAGGGAACCTCAGGTAGCTGGGGATTAAACAAGATTCCACACGTAGGCACTCGCGCAAGTCCTGACACACAGATCAGACTGCTTCCGTTAAGTCCGACCACCCCATCTTATGATTCTCAGGCTTTTGCTTTCATGCCAGTTCTTTCTCATCTTGTTTGAGTATCCTGTGGTACTTGTTGCTCTCCTTAATCTCCAAATTTTGCTAAATGCTGAGAATTAGTCTTTGGCTCTATCGTCTCCTGCTTTCTCCATTCTCTCCCTTAATAAAAACAAGAGTTGGCATTTACTATGAAATCACTACACACTGGAATCTGCACTAAGTGCTTTTCAGGATGTTCCAGCATCACCCCAAAATTAATTTCCACGAAACAGCACTGAAGCTTTCATTTTCCTGAGCTAACCTCCCACCTCCATTCTTCTGCCACCATTCATCCAGCTACCAAAGGTCAGATCCAAAGTGCTATCTTTGATACTCCTCTTTTACGCCCTATAGTCAACCTGAAAACATTCTCATGTATTTATCCATTCTGACATCTATTAGTGGGATTTCAAGATTGGAACTAAATACACTTGGGTTTAGTTCAGTAAGGGACACAACTCCTAGGGCTGCATGGTTGATGACTGGAACATGAGTGGTTTGGTTCTCATCCTAGGATGCCAAGATGCTATGAGCTCTTTAAATGAGACCCTGTGGCTTACAAACTCCCTGGCCCAGGATCATCTTAAAAGTTTGAGCCAAGTGCATGAAATCAGGAAATTCTGACAAGGAGGAAAGAAGAAGGTACTAACATTTACTGCCAGCCTATTACGAACCAGGAATTGTGCTAAGTGCTGTTGTTTCCAAGATGGGCCGATGATATAATCTTTTAAGCATAAAAAAATGTGATGTCACAATGCTGCTTTCTTATTGGCACTTTATAGGAAAGTTTTTTAAAGAGGTAGTCTCCCTGGGTCATTTTGTCTCTGATGCCCTCCCATCCAAAAGGTTGACCACCTTGGGAAAATGGAAGTCATGATTTAGCTTTTACTATTCTTATGTAGGAATCATCACTTCATGGCTGGATTTCCCATTCATTGATTTAATCATTCATTCAACAAATATTTATTGAGACCTCACTTTGTATCAAGACTGTGATGAATACTGAAGATACAGCTATGAATATCATTCCCTCGAAAAATAAGAAAGTGAGCTGAACGAGTAAATGCAAGAGAAATAGGAGATAGTATGGGAGCACATAGGAAACGGACCCTTCTTAGATTAGCAGGGTTTTCTTTTCTCACTTGATGTCTCCCAGATATAGCTCCTCCTCTCCACCTCCACTGCTACCATCTTCATCATTTCACACCTATACTTCCACAATAAGCTCCTTGCCTCCAATCTCACCACCTCCAATACCTCCTCCACATTGTGGTCACAGCCTTCTTTCTTTAACGCAAATCTGAACATGTCTCACTTTCCCAACCCTCAAACTCTCTCCTAGTCTTTCTGATAAAATCAAAGTTCTTTTGCTTGGGATATTTCCATTCACACTTGATCTCTTCTTATCTCTCTGGCCTGATGGTTTGCTACACCTTGGGGCTAAAAATCCACCTATTCCTGCAGCTCTCATATAGTTATTTTCTCTCTAAGAAGCCGACTTCTCCTTGTCCTTCAAAAACTCAGCTCACCTCAATCTCCTTAATAAATCTTGTTACCTCCTGTAGGTGGATGTCCTCCCTTTGTGCTTCCATAGTATCATGGGCATATCTGTATCCAAACACTTACTCTAAGACATAAGTTGTTAAGTAATGTCACCCAGTTGCTATTCATCTCTGTATCCACACTCCAGCACTACGTGCTCTAGCCACATGGAATGGCTTATAGCTACCTTAATTCATCAGACACTCTCACAAATTTCTTCTGCCTGGTATGTCCTTTCTATCCTCCCCTACCTGGTAGAAGACTATTCATTTTTTGAAAATATCTCAAAGATCACCTGCTCAAATCCCCCAGGGGAAGAAAAAAAATATCACTTACATGTCGGTACTATTGGCACTTGATTTACCCTACAATTATAACTGTTCATCAGATTGCATCATAGTTAGCTAAATATTATGTTTCCAACTCCTTGAAAGCTGGGACTATTTTTTACTTCCTGTTGTTTTTTCTCTCCAGCCTCCAGCACATAATAAGTGCCGAGGTGTGTTTTCTGAATGCTGAGAAAATCCAGGAGCAGGGATGGAGTAAATAGCAAGAGCCTGCAGCAAAGTACAGAACTATTCTACTCTCTAATTATTTCATCTGTGTTAGTCTTGTATTTACAACTAGATCATAAACCCTTTGAGGGCCAGAACTATGCTATACATTTTTATATGACTTTCGATGTTAAATATGGGATAGGTGGTCAGTAAATACATATAAATACGACCTGAGTATAATCAAATGACTTGAACTGGCAGATGTGGGTAGAGGAAATAGATCATAAAGAGAGTAAACAGAGCTCTATTACAAAGCAAAAAATAATCTTAATCTTTTCTTGCCAAGTTTGGCAATGAAAATAAGAATATTCACCATGAAATAAAAAGGACACATACTGACAATTATATTTAAACCCCGTTTATGCTAATTTCAACTTAAAAATATTTCTGGGAAGGTCTTTACTTCACTAGTTGTTTTAAAAAAAATTCAGATTTCTATCTTATTGAATATTCTAAAAATCACAAAAAAGCAAAGCTGTTTGAATAATATGCATCATTTTCCCACTACCCCTCTTTTTTTCTTTTTCCTTCTCAAAAACTTCATCACCTTGGCTATGTTGACTTATGAGTCAAGGTCTCTTTCATATGTGAAATTTTTCAATTAACCTCATGTTTTCTCCTACTTCAAAGAAGTTACAAAATGTTAAAAATTAAAATTAAAAAGGTCCCCAGAGCAGCAGAGAGATGGCCTCCACCTGTCATCTTAAAGTGAAGAGAATACCCTCTGACAACCCATAGTCACAAGTACTGAATCTGAGCGTCTAGTGGGTTCTTCTGTCAGCATTGGCTTGGCTTCTAGGTTCACTACACACTTCTCTTACAAATCCAAGTCTCCTGAGGTAGAGTAGAGCCAGAAACATACCTGTCTGCCCATCCCACCTTCCAGGTATAAACAAAAATAAAGATGGAGAAACTTTCACACATGGCACTTTCTGGACTTAAAGAACTTAAAAATCTGTGACTCTGCTAAAGGTTAGCCCAGGAATAATTAAGTGTTTTACTCTCTAGATGTGGCATTCTAGAAATCTCCAAAACAGAGTTTCATGGATGAATAAAAGCCACCAACCACAGCAGAAGTAGGAGAAGGGGTATATGAATTCCATGAAGGCTGCAGGGTGCCTATTCCTGCCTTAATTGGCCTCTAGTCACACCTCTCCTAAATGGCCATCATCTGTTCCTCTTCTAGTCACCTTTGTCCCAGTGCTGGACTCCACACACACTCCCCCGGTCTCTGCTGTTTCAAAGGGCCATTAGATTTGAGGATATTCCCAGGTGCACTCTGAGACCCGCCCCAGTTGGGGCTGGCATTTTAGGGAATCTTTTCTTCGGGATCTATTCCCTAGTACCGAAGAGATATTCAGAACGGTGCCTGTCGATCAGCAAGGTATCAGGCTGCAGAGAATCGTTCCCACGAAAGAGGCTAAAAGGGAAAACGATATCCCCACAAAGAAAAATAACCCAGAATCCTCCACATATTCCACGTGTGTGTCATAAAACCCCAGGGCAAAAATAAAACGCTAGCTTTTTTCGGCTGCAACCACAGCTACAATAGCCCCAGCCCCAGCAGTCCCAGCCCAGCTCCCAGTGCTTCTGCCTCGGTGTGCGTAAGACAGCACCTTCCCGGGGGAGGAGAGATCCCGGCGCCCAGCGTTTCTAGGAGGTGATTATGGAAAGCCTTTCAGTAACTCATCATTCATCCCCGCGCTGACCCGAGCCTCACCCCTGCGCCTATGGCACTGGCGCTGAATGAGAAAGCCGAGGGCTGCCCCTCCAATTCCGCAGGTGACAACTCCCACCCAACCCCCGCCACGATGCGCCTTGGGTACGGAGGTAGGCGGGAGGAAAGGATGACAGGTGCCCAACCTGAGGCAAAATCAAAGGCCACGCTTACAGCCAGGGGTGAGAAATCCCAACCCCCGCCGGGGCGGGAGGACTTGGCAGCTGCTACCTGCAGGGCGCCCCCGCTCGCACGTCGGCTCCCGTCGCAGCCCGGAATACAGCCAGGAGGGTGGAACGGGACGGAGGGAGCCTCCACGCCCCCTTTGTCTCCACGTTTCCCAAATGACAAGGGAGGAAAGTTTACGAGCAGGGACGGTGTGGCTTTCTGCTGGGTCAGTCTGACACCTCACAGGAGGCGACCCTCCCTGGGATCTTCCTCTCACCCTGCACAGCCCTGGCACCGCCTTCATCTGCACCTTGAAACCCGCAAGCCAGGTTTGGGCCACCTGCACCGCTGCGTCCGGCAGGAAACCTGCCCCCTTCCGCCCTGACGCCCTGGAGCGGCCCGCGGCTGCGGGCGTCCTGCTCACCTCTGGTGGCGGAGCGTCCTCTCCCGTGCGCCCTACTGGGCCGTCCGGCTCCCCGGAGCGAGGTGCATTCAGGCAGCGGCCGGAGACACGCTCCCCGGGCTCTGCTGCATTCCGCCTGCGTGGGAGAGCAAGCCGGCAAGCGCGCGGCGGGCGTGGACGAGTGTGTGTGTGAGTGTGAGTGTGTGTGAGTGTGTGTGTGTGCGCGCGCGTGCGTGGGGCGAGGGTGCGCGGGATCACAGATCCCCCTCGGCGCCCATCCTGCGCTCTGCCTTCGCCTCCGTCTCCCCCTCGCACTGCCGCCTGCACAGGGTCCAGGTTTCAGGATCTCTGGTTTGTTTAATGAAAGGAAGGAGCAAAAGGCTGGCGGGGAGGGGTATGGGGGGGGCGCGGCGAGAGAGGTGGGGAGGGCACCGGGTTGCGCATGCTCAGAGAGGGACACTGAGCGCTCACTCGGGAGCTCAGGCAGAGGGAGGAGCGCGAGCTGGGTTGAAGGCGAGCTTGGCTGCGCCCGCCGGAGCAGCAGGGGCTCCGCCGGCTTCCCGGAAAGCAGCTGGGAAACCCGTCAGCAAAGGTGCGCCCTGCGCGGGGACTCCCTGGAGCCCGCGTGCGGGAAGCTGGCGGCGGCGGGATACCGACCCATCCTAGGGGACCACTTCAGCCGTGAGTCCTCGTAACGCCAGACTCTGTTCTCGGTGTATTTTTAGTGGCAGCCTCGGGGTTCTTGTGCACCGCTCTCCTGCCTCTGTGCTGTGGGGGTACCGTGGTGCATCTCCCCAGAGGTCCAGGAGGAACCACAGGCAGCAGATCTCACCTGAACTAAAATAAGTTTCCTGATCTGTGTTTCTTTCTCCCCCTCCCAACTTCCACTCCGGGAAGCGCAGAAAAGGTCAGCTGCGCACTTGGGTCCCAAAACAGGTTTGATGGGACGAAGGCGGGGAGGGTCACACAAATACTCTCTTCCAGAGAACAAAGCAGGAGTGGAAGGAAGGTGAGTCTCAGAGGGCTCCATACTCAGCCTCCTTTGGTGACAGGGGTGGATGGAGGAGACATTTCCCCTATGAAAGAAGGCCAAAAGAATAGATTCATTGTCCCTATTAACTTGAATGCCAAAGCAATTCTTCCTGAGTATTCTGGCTACTTGGTAAAATGGAAGAACTGTCGACACAAAGAGAGTCCAGTAAGAGAACCTGAGCCCGCTCTGGTGATGGCGGGGTAACCTGAGGCCAGGGGAGATGCTGGGCGAGAGGCTTAGTGAGTGGAGTGGAAACTCTTCTTTAGTGAGATTGTTCTATGAGCAAAACAGGCCAGTAGTTAGGACCCATTCAAGAGCTTCCATTTTCAACCTCTTCCCTGTTTAATCACTCTGTTTTTCTGTGTTCTCTTCTACAGAAGACATCCCAAACAGGAAACTCACTGCAAAGATATGCCTACTTCCTGGGGTTTTTTTTTGTTTTTGGCCCCTCTTTTGGTCACCCAGCCTTGGAGGGATAGAAAACAGCCATCTCTATGCAAATCTTTTCCAAGCTTTCATTAAAGATCACCCTGAGCATTTCTACTATGCAGTGCAAGTGAGCAGATGCCTTCTTGCTGAACTCCGACCCCCATCCCATTCATCTTCCCAATAATAATGCCCAGTGACATTAGAACAACAGGACAATTAGATCAAACCTAAGAGCACACCAAGACAAGAGAAAACAGCATGTCTAAATACTACCCACAAAAGCAAAGTTTAGGAGAAAAGACATAGGGGAAGGGAGGGAAGGAGAAAGGAAGGGAGAGAGAGAGAAGTGGAGAGGAAGGAAGGAAGGAAGGAGGGGGAGAGAGAGAGAAGAAGGGAGGGAGGGAGGGAGAAAAAACTAAGAGAAAGGAAAATTTAAAACATCAAAGTGCCCTGAGTGTTATTGGCTTGTTCCTTTGCTTGGTAGTTCATCAAAAAGAGTAGAATTGCAGCATCTCTTTGCTTAAAGGAAAATGAGTATGAGTCTCTCTATCCACCAGGTAGGAGAGATCAGATTCTCCTGAAAAACAGCAAAGTCTCTATAGTGAACAGTATGTGGGGCTCCTACTTTCATGTTCATTTTTCTCAGGCCTTCCTCTTGGCACCAGGTTTCTTGGAAGGCATCTTAGACAGATCTGCCTTGTTATCACATTATCCAGGGAACAGAATAGAGTTCCCTGGGATTTCGGGGTGTTAGCATTGGCAGGGCCTCGAGACAGGAAAGCCATTCTCCCTGCACTCGGTACTGTCAAACGGCAGGCGAGTGAGGGCTCTGAAGCTAAGAGAGGGGTGAGTCCTGGAACAAGGCTGTGGGGCTGGGGTAGCTGCAGGTCTCCGCTTTGTAGTTCTATCAGTGGAGATAGTATTGGGACACTTCCTCCTATGATGGGACATAGCAAGGGCCTCCTGGCCAACATATACACTCTCCTTTGTCTGAGCCTGGCTTTGGGTGAGGAGGAAAGGGACACTCTGTTCACAATATCAAAGCTCCAACAAGGTCAAGGGTGAAGGAGACTATAAATCTGAAATTGCAAATAAAACTGAATCCCTTTATGGTGCTGCTATGAGAGAGTGAACTAGTAGTTCTGGAGAGATTTTTACTACTTGGGAAGAGTAGAGGAAGCACGGGGGACATTAAACGAGATGATGTACATAAAACACAGTGCCTAATGCATAGCAAGATCGCCATAACTTGTAGCTGTTATTATTTTGGTTAACATTTTCATTATTATAATGTATTTTTCTTAAAAGGCTGAGGAGATTTTTTCCCTCTAAGCTTAAACAAAATGGATGAAAGCCAAATGCCTTCCAATTTTCCTGTTGGCTTCCTCCATCACCCCCTCACACATCGCTCTGATCACTGATGTATTCAAATCCATGAAATGAAAAGCATGCTAAAAAAATGTGTGGCAGTGGGAATGGTGAATAACCCCAGCCCTCACCCTCCACACTCGGAGCTAGACGTAAGTGTGAGATAGCATGATTTTTTAGTAATATGCCTCAAGCACTTTTTGCCACTCATTTCTCACAGAGATTAAGGACCCCTCCCACCTGGCAGTCAGGGTCTCCTGCTGTCACGCTCCACATACGTTAACTCACCAAGCTTTGTATTTTCACCTTTTTTTTTTTTGCCTTCTAATTTTAGCTATCTAATGTGTTACTCCTCCTAGGTAACAGGATGCCCAAAGCCAATTAATATGCACACATCTGCAGATGGTTTTGAGAGAAATTAATGGTAAGAATTTCAGTGGCTGCAGGTATTTTCAATGCTCCTTAAGTTCAGATTTCAGACTTAGCATTCATCCCTCTACCTAGGGGACAATCCCTAAACTTGGCACCTCTCTCTACCAATAGACACGTCTAATGGCCTCACCTCCAATGTCAACAAAATAACCCAGTATTGTTGCTGTTCAAAACAGAGTATCAATACCAAAAGAAAAAAGAAAAAATCCAGAATTAAAAAAAAACAGTATAATAGACACCGTGTTTGAACATAAAACTCTCCCAAGTTATGCATGCTATAGAAATGCCTCAGTTCTTAGAAAGTTATATGAAAGTAATTCCACTAGGTTTTATATTGCTGAAATAATATAACAACTCTATAGTGATGCAGTATGTACATAAGTTCTCCTCTGAATATTTTCTAATAACTATGAAGCATACTTACCATTTGCATTTAAATTGTCTCTATGTATAATTTTGGTCCTCTGATGAGACAAATAGATTTATAAGTGTTTCTTCTTGTAGAAAGTTCATGTGTGTGTGTGTGTGTGTGTGTGTGTGTGTGTGTGTGTGTGTTCAAGGTACATATAATTCTCCAAACTGGTACATACATACATACACAGAGAGAGAGAGTGAGAGAGCGAGCAATATTTTCTGGTTGAGTAAAAATGTCAAGCTATGACTGTAAGAGCTAAACTAGTAATTATTATAAAAATCAAAATGTTTCTGTGAACATCAAAAACTATTACCAAACTATCCCTTATAACCCTTTCCATCTTTCTTATTGTCACCCTTTCTTATTGTTACATCAAGTCCTTTAATTTTATGTCTGACTTGCCCCTAATTAGGTTGGTTGAGAGCCATTCAAGGTCAGAGGTTCATTTCTTTTCAATGCTCCAGGTGCCTAATGAAAGTAAGCAGGTAGTATACGTTCAGTAAATGTTTAAAGAGTGAATGAATAAATATATAGCCAAAAATAAATTTCTGCTGGTAATATGCTGACTTAGAAAAAGATTCCCAAATACCTTGACCTTGTTACTCTTTGTAGATAATGTAGTCAATAGACACTATTTTTTAAGGTTTTGTGTGTGTGGTGATCTAAAAATGGAAGTTGGATGAGAAAAGCAAAGCAGATTTCTGCAGATAGTTTTTATCCCCTTGGAAACATATAAATAAAGCCCATTCTAATTTTTTCTGGTTCAGAAAGAGAACGCATTTTGGCTCAAAGTGCATTATTATTCAAAGGATAGCTTCATGCTGGCCAACCTAATCCAGTCAGAATTATGTTCTAATTTATTTAACTTTTCCCCTAAGAAGGACGAAATGGTTGACTCAATAGTGGTTAGAACTCTTTTTCTCTTCGAAAGAGATAATCCAAAAAATGAAAAGGGCCACCTCCAGGATCCCACCCCCAGCATTTCTTTTATTACCATCCAGAGTGAAAAAGACCAGTAAAAAGTTGGTTTTGTCACATTCTATCAATCACACAGGCCACCCTTGGTACTCTTCCCAGGTTATCGTCATCTGTGGGTGCCTGTGTTTCTTGCCGAGACCCTGACTGATAGATTTAAAGAAACTTTTTTTTTTTTAATTTATGAACTCATCTCACCCACTTTGGACCTAATGCTTATTGCTACTTCATCTGCTCTGATTTCTGGGGTCCCCCATATACCATGATTTGTGTTCTGGGTTACTACATTATGTGTCCCAGCCTCCAGGATCCATGCATATTTGTTGCTGAAACGCCAGCCTGTTTCCACATGCCCACAAGTGGGATCCAGACACCTATTATTGATTCTCCCACTGTTTGGTTCTATCCTTGGTGCCATCCTTGTTATCTCCTCTTGGAAATTTTACCAGGAATTGTTAGAACCATAACTCAACTTCCCTTGTACTTTACATATTGTAGACATTCCACTGCTAGCAAATTCCTGCCTGCTGACCCTGCCCTAATCCATGAGAGGCTGGTCTACCCATCTCTCTCTTCTTTAGTCTATCTCATGCTCTCAACGTGGAACCCTTCACTCCCAATATTAGTGTCTTCATTTTCCCTGATCTTTAAAATGAGAGGTCTGAATAAATTACTCAGTCATCAATTAATAGTGTTGCCCAGGGGTCAATAAACATTCTATAAAAAAAATAGATTATAGTTTACGCTTTGCAGGCTGTGCAGTCTCTTTCATAACTACTCAATTCTGCAGCCACAGACACTGCATAAACAGATAAGAATGGCTATGTTCCAATTTTTTCTTCTTCTTTTTTTTTTTTTTTTTTACAAAAACAGGTGGTAGACTGGATTTGGCTCACAAGTTATAGTTGGCCAACCCTGAGTCAAATCCTTTACTTTCTGCCCTTCACCTCTGCCACTAGTGATATGTTGGGTGGAAGGAACCTGACAAATCCTTTCTGTCCTGACTATAGGAAAATAATATAAACCATGAAAGTGATAAAGGAAGTCTTCGTCCATCGTCAATTTAGGGGCTCCTTGTCAGTGTGGCTTTCATATTATCTTGAGAATATACTCAGAAAATTTTTTTTTCTTTTCTACAAAGCAGTTGGCTATGTTTTCCACATGGAACAGTGGCAGCAACAGCAAATATTCTATTTTTAGCCTAAAACTAACTCGTGTGGTATACAAGTTTAATGAGAGGAATATTTGAAAGAAAAATGGGAAAAAATAATAGTGTGAGCAATATTCCTGTTAAAATAAGGCAGGTAAATATATTCTAATTATGACTGGAACCTAAAGAAAATTGCCTCTTTAAAGATAAATAAACTCAACTCCAATAAAAAAGGATACATTCTTATGTAGGTCACAGTATAAGAACAACATTTCTACTGAGTTGAACTCACACAAATTTAGCTACTAGCTGAGCATTTTTACACATTTAGTCCAAAGTTATAAAATTCAGCTCATCTAAAAATTTTACTCCCCCAAAGCAATCTACAGATTCAGTGCAATTCCTATTTGTATTAATTTGCTGGGGCTGCCATAACAAAGTACTACAGACTGGGTAGCTTAAACAACAGAAATTCTTTTTCCCACAGTTCTGAAGGCCAGAAGCTGTTGGCAGGGTTCATTTATTCTGAGGCCTTTCTCCTTAGCTTGTAGATGGTCTCTTCTTGTGTCTACACACTGTCTTCCCTCTCTACATGTCTATGTCCAAATTTCCTCTTCTTTTAAGGACAATAGCCATATTGAATCAAGTCCCACCCTAATGATCTCATTTTAACTTAATTACCTCTTTAAGATCCCATCTTCGAATACAGTCACATTCTGAGATACGAGGGTCAGGATTTTGACATGTGGATTTTGGGGGGCCACAATAGAACCCATAATACTGTCGAAATCACAATTTTTTTTTGCAGAAATAGAAAAATTCATCCTAAAATTCATATGGAATCTCAAGGGACACTGAGTCACCAAAACAATTTTGAAAAAGAACAAAGTTGTAAGTCTTACACTTTCTGTTTTCAAAACTTACTACAAAGCTACACTAGTCAAAAGCAGTATAAATGAGATGTATAGACCAAAGTAATAGAATAGAGAACAGAAATAAATCCTTGCCTATATGGTCAAATGATTTTCAACAAGGGTGCCAAGACCACCACTTGATGAGGAAGGGAAATCTTTTCAACAAATGGTGCTGGGAAACTAGACAGCCATATTCAAAAGAATGAAGTTATACCCTTACCTTACACCATATTCAAAATAAACACAAAATCAATCAGAGACCTAAACATAAGATCTAAAACTATAAAACTCTTAGAAGAAGACATAAAGGAAAGGCTTCACATTAGGTTTAGCAATGTGAAGTAAATAAATTAAATTCTTTAATTTCTTGAATATGACACCAAAAGCAGAAGCTACAAAAGAAAAAATAGATAAGTTATACTACATTAAAATTAAAATCTCTTTATATCAAAGGACACTATCGACAGAATAAAAAGGGAATCCATAGGAGAAAATATCAATACTCAGGATATGTAAAGAACTACAATTCAGCAACAGCAGCAGCAGCGGCAGAAACCCAATTCGATAATGGACAAAGGACTGGAATAGACATTTTTCCAAAGAAGATATCTAATGTGCCAATATGTACATGAAAAGATGTTCAACATCACTAATCATTAGGGCAATGCAAATCAAAACCACAATGATAATGGTTATATGAAATAATAAATAATAAAGTATAATTTGCATGGAAAAGAAAAAACACAATGTTATCACTTCACATCTGTTAAGATAACTTATCAAAAAGAAAAAAAAGAAGATAACAATTGTTAGCAAGGATTTTGAGAAACTGGAACCCTTGCGCATTACTAGTGGGAATGTAAAAGAGTTCAGCCACTACGGAAAACAGTATGGCAGTTCCTCAAAAAATTAAAAGTAGAATTATTATATGATCCAGCAATTCTACTTCTGGGTATATATCTGGCTATGTCATCTTGGGTGGCTATCTGGGAAACATACCAGGTAAGATAGTCATTCATTCTTTTATTTAACCAATATGTATTAAATGTTTGATGCCAATGTAAACAGAGAATTTGAGATCAAGAATTCCAGCTAGTACTCTGAGGAAATTATGCCTAATATTCTGACTCTGTATTTGTGTTTTGTAGTTTACAAATGTATTTGTTAAAATAACAATTCCATGAAAGGCTTAAAGGAAATTCCTTGAAGACTTAGATAAAAACAATCTAACGATGTTTCTGGAATTATGCAGTATGATCATATGAAAAATTTATTTTAACTATATAATTTTGATGTAGACGTGAATTATAACATAAAGTCCTTTTACTGGGATTCTACACATTTAAAGTGCTCTAAGAAGAGAAGCCTGAACACAGTTTGAACCCCTGAATCTTGCCATACCTTAAGGTATCACTGGACTTTTCAGTTACTTGAGAAATTAATTCATCTTTGCTTAAGGCATTTTGAATTAGGTTTTCATTCCCCACTAAAAATGTCTTTATGATATAGTAATTTTGGCATCTCTTTAAGAATAATAACAGCAAACAAAAGGGAAAGCAAGCAAAGAATGAGAACAATGTTTAAAGGATCACATACTGTGACTGATTTCTAGGCCTGAACATTTTAGGCAGCCTTCTACTCTTAGCGTACAGCTTGCGTGTCCTCTTCCCCTTTTCTGAATTGCCAGATTCGGAGGCTGGCACTCTTCAAGGATGACACCTACCGTTAGACAGATGGAGCTGAGGGGGGCAAGGCAGAGGCCAGGCAGACCCTGCCAACTCATTTGGCCTCAGGCCCAGCCCAACTCTACAACCATGACTGCTGTCACTACCCAGCTAAGGCTGGTCTCAGTGCTCCTTACTGTCAGCTTCTCTAGGCTCCTAAACATGACAGTGGTGTTGGAAACTCCTTGACCCTCCCAGGCCTGGTGGGTCCCTGCGCTAACCACATCTTTGTGTGGTCAGACAGGTGTCCCTCGGTACTCGGGCAGGCTGAAGCTGCCTCCCTTCCCAGAGGCTTCTGCACCACAGGGGTAGTCAGGGAAAATGTCTGGAACAGCTGTCACCCCTCTGACTGCCAGGCTGATCTGACTGGCTTTGTGGGTGTTCCCTTCTTCCACACAGCAACCAAAGGTGTTCAGTTCACACGCAACAACTTCCCAAAGAAGAATGTTCTTGTTTTTTCCCCTTCCCCAGGCCAGTCTTTTATTCTGCACCCAGAAGGGATCTAAAATGTAATCTAACCATGTTGCTGACTAGTTTAACTCTTCAATGGCTTTCCCCTGCCTGATGCTCAAGGGTCTTCATGATCTTGACAAAGACTTCATATGTATCACCCCCAAATCTTGTCACCTGCCAACTGTTCCAAATGTGTCAAGTTTTCTCTCCCCAGTACCTCCTACATGCTGTTCTGCCTTTCCCAACATGTCTACCCAAGTTTTATTTGTCCTTTGTCAGCTCAGACACCTCAGAGAGCCTTCTCTGCATCCCCCAAGGTGGGAGGGAGGAACTGCAGTAGTCACTCCTCTGTGTTCTCATAGCATCCTGAGCTTACCTCTAGCCTAGCGCTTCTCACACCATGTTGTAATTCCATTTATATTTGTGACTCCCTTTATAACTCATGAGCAAATTGAAGATAGGAGTTATGTCTTTTACCTGCTATATAATAGGTGCTTAGCTTATATTTGTTGAATGAATAAATGACATATGAATGGCTGTGCCTCCCTACAAAAATTAGGGCATAAAATGTGGCAGTAAAGCCAGGTTCTTAAGGGGTATCTCACCTCAGGAAAAATGTTACTTTCTTTTTCTGCTCATTCATAGGAGTGCCAGATTCAAAGTGAATGTGGATTGTGCTGGCCTGGAAACAGAAGCAGCAAGAGGACTCTCAGCACTGTTTCCCTCCACTACTTACTAAGTCTAAGAGAAAAGAACTCTTGGCTCTGGAGCATCCCATCACCACTGCCACTAAACTAAATCACTTTTAGCTCTGTGCCCACTCCCCCAAATGGCAGCATATTATGGGTGTGCACAGAGCATCAGGGAACATAGCCTGCCTTGGCACATCAGTGGTGCCGGTAGCCCCACATGTCCAGTGGCTGCTGTGCTACCTCATGCCTGCGTTAATGAGTGTTAGCAGTATTGAGGGCATTGGGACTTCAGGGGCACCTGCAATGTTGGCTCAGTGTATTCATTTTGTCACAAAGATCAGCATCTGCGCCAATAATGGTGGACATCAGCAGCAGTTACAATGTTGAGGCTCCCTCTTCCAGTATAATGGTTTGCCCTTGCCAGCAAACAGCATTAAGCAGGAAAATAGTTGTTTTATGTGGTAGAGGAGAGGATCTTTTCATCTCTACTTGTGACCTCATTTGATACACCATAACAAACTGGAAGAAGCCAGAGGAATACTGTTTCATTTTTTTTTCAGTGAGATTCTGTCATCTAGTTTGGTATGGCCTAAGAAAACATTATAAATTCTAGGGACTCCATTGAAAAAGAACCCCAAAACTTGAGTTTAAATCTGTATTGTGTTCTTCATTTGTTTCTTACACTGTTACTGGGTGAGGTCCTTCTCAGCGTCAGGGTCACCATCTGTAAAAGGGGCACAATAAAGACTCATCTCATTGGATGCACATATGGATTAGATAAGATCATGTATATTGGTGCTCTACAAATGTGGAGTGTGATCAACAGCCACTCTGCAAAGCATGGTGCTTTATACAGAGAAGGTGCTCAATAAATATTTGAACTGAAATATAAGAGAGCTATCTCTAGCTCTGAACACAGCACTGAAATGTTGCTAGGATAAATTGATAAATCCTAATTTTCTCCATGTCACATCATTCTCCTCCATTTGGGGGAAAAAGACTGACATTCACAAGATGGTTGGCAGCTAGGTGAAAAAAATATAGGACTTGAGTCTTGATTTCAGTGTAAAAGATGCCCCCGAGGTTCTGAAGCAGCAATCACACTTTCAGGATATCCTGAGAGATTCTCACAATCCCACAGAGTTCTGCCTTATAAACCCTGGGGAAGGTGAGCGCTGAAGAAGCTGCAGGGAGTAATTAGCTAGACTTCCCTGACTACTTAACAGCACAGAGTTTTGCTGGTTGTAAGTGACCGAAGCAGTCAACATGGACAAGAACTACAAAACGAAATCCACTCACAGCCTCACCACCAGCTATAAATGGAAAGGGGCAGTCTTGCCTAATTGGCTTGGCATCCATGCTTCAGATAACAATAACCATGATTCAAGTAAAGCCAGAATCAGCAAACTAAAAAAGCCTAATGGGTAGGCAGTGAGAACACTGAGGAAGGCTGGGTATAGATGCAGGTACTCGGTCTGGTGGAAGGGTCTGGGATGGATCAGAGAGGTGTGCCCTCCTAAAGGAGGCAGCTGATTGTTATGCGGGAAAGCAGCAGTGTTTTCAGTTTTTTGTTCTTCAAGAGAAGTTGTAAGTCAGGTTTTGCATGGAATCTTTGGTTTTTTTGAATAAAACTCAGATGCCAATAAAGATGCCAACAAAACCCTATGTTGGCCAAGAAATCAGGATTCAACCCCTAGCCAGCCAGTGTGCATCTTCTAACACAGAGCTCTTCTGCCACTCTTCAGAGATCTCTTAATGTGGTTTATAGGCTACACAAGGGCACATCCTAGGGCATGTGGGTGACTGGATTATGCTATAATCACCAGGAAATTATGAGGTGAAGTAGAATCTATCAAAAATGAGCAGTGATATCATAGGGTGCAATTTCTAGTGAAGCGGGGCAGTAAGGTGAGTGGGGGTGGTGAAGGCTTTCTTAGGTAGTTCAAAGAGCATAGAAGCACATGTGTCTCTGTACGCACAGACAGACACAGACAGACAGACAGACAGACACACACACACACACACACACACACACACACACACATCTCATGGATTCATCACCTAGGTAGAAACATTTACAGTGAATTCAGTAGAAGAATACTACAGATGAATGAAAATAGCATTGTGCTATTAAATACTGACTCCTTATTAACTGCAATTATCTAGCTTAGTTTTCTCATCTGTGAAAGTGATAAAAATCATGCTCTTGGTAAGGCAGAGGATTCAGTAAGATAATATGTTTGGCACCCAGCACAGTGTCTAGTAAATAGTATATTCTATTTATTATTATTAATTATTATCATTATTATTGAAGTTAAGTCCCATGCAGGCATAGGCTTTCCTTTTAACACACATTTCATAGCATCTAACACACTCGTGTGTTGGACTGTCACGGATGTCATCTCCAGTGGGCGGCTCCATGCTTTTGCATATTGCTGACAAGGAAAAGGCTCACTGAGATTAGCCTGAGAGACTAGTTTCGAAAATTCAGTTGCGCTGCTGCCTCCCGCAGCTTCTCTCATTATGATCCTCCACTGGGATGGCAGTGAGGAGTATCAGACAGCTCCTCAGTAGCAGCGCTCTTTGCCAATAATGAAGTCATTTCCATAGTGAGAAATTCGGCAGAAAAATTAGGCTATCAGCATTTTTTATTGTAGTTGACATATTTCACTTCACCACTGACTGAGCAAGATCTCTGTAAAAATGGAGAAACAAACACTTATTGACATTTTCCAAAGGAGTCTGATATGTATCTGGGGTCCGATTGGCTCCAGTTGAATAGATTGAGGCTGTGTAGGAGCAGTTCTGAATTTGTCAGCCTGTCCGCCTGTCAATTTCAATGTGCCTTTACTCCTACTCCCCATCAGTCTTTCAGGCTGGTCTACTGGAATGACTGGTGAGCTATCATAAAATGTGCAACACATGTAAATATCTGCAAATAAAAAATTAAAAGATAGAAAATTCCTTACTGGTTACTAGTCATGTATCTTCGTCAAGAACAAACTAGTGAAACTGGCAACATTTGATGAGGTGCTCATTTCTTATTGCCTCTCTTCAGACACTTGAATGATTGTGCTAAAAACCACAGGAGTTGTCAGTGAGAAGACAGGGTTATTATTTTGGGAGAAATAATAGATATCTTCCCAAATGTGTTTTGATAAATATTGAAATTTATGTTTTCCATTCTAGGGGCTACAAGTTTCAATCTAACATTAGTGGAAGGCTTCTTTTGAGGCATAGAGAGAAACCTATTGTTATGAGTTGAATTGAGTCCCCTCAAAATTTGTATGTAGAAGTCCTAACCCCCAATACCTCCGAATGTGACTTTATTTGGAAATAGGGTCACTGTAATTAGTTAAGATAAGATCATACTGGAGTAGAGCAGGCCCCTAATCCGATATGACTGATGTTCTTACACAAATGAGAAATTTCGTGTAAGGAGGCACACACACAGAAAACACCATGTGAAGACTGGAGTTATGCTGCCACAAACCAAGGAACAGATCCTTCCCTAGTGCCTTCAGAGGGAGCATGGCCCTACTGACACTTTGATTTCAGACTTCTGGCCTCAGAACTGTGAGACCATAAATTTCTGTTGTTCTAAGCCACTCATTTTGTGGTACTTTGTTATGGCAGTCCTAGCAAATAAATATACCTATAAACCAATAAACTGGATTTTGGTCAATGGAATATAATGGATAAATAAAACAAAATACTTAGATTTTAACACAAAGTCTCTTCTATTGAGCCACAATTTATATTATTTTGTTGTACCTTTATACATGATACATTCATGTTGAGAGACCTTCCAATAAAGGACAGTTATTGTAAAAAATAATAATAATAAAGTTAATAAAACACTAATAGAAAGAGAACACCAATATCACAGAAGACAGAGAAAGGACATATTAGCTACAAGAATTAATAAAATTTCTGAAACTGGGTCTCGAACTTCTCAATGCTTCTTAATTGCCTGAGCAAAAAGCAAAACATAGATCACATCACAGAATAGAGAGGAAGCTTACCAAGTTTTCTCAGAGATACAAAGCTTTGGTTGGTAGTTTATTACTTTGTAGTTTATTACTATTACTTCTACTATGATAATGATTAGATAGATAAGCACTAACATAAAGGGCCAAACACAGAAGTTTCTACTGACTGAGGGAAGCATGGCTCATGCCATCCATTAATAAAGAAATCCAACGTACATTATGTATACTCCATGACAACCTTCTGCCCACTTAGCTATTTTCAATAAAATTTACAATCCATGGCCTGTTCAGTTTCAACCATGTTGTCTCATTCTGAAGTTCTATTCAGTACATATTAGCAATTCTACATAATCTTCCTTCTTACTTAACTTTCTCATGGTTTTTTTTTTTGTTATAATGAATTCTAAGATAATTTCTCAGCTCTTTAAGGTCTATAACTCACTCTAGCTAACGTCATCCTTCTAGTCAGTCCATTGATTTTCCTTTTTGATTGATTTTATTTACTCTTTAAATTTTGACCATGTTACTGATTTTTAAGATCTCTAACTGGATCCTTTTGATAATTACCTGTTCCTATAAGCACCTCTGAAAATATTATACATATTTAAAAGTATTTTCTCCATTGCTCTTGTTTCTTTGGTATTAGTTTTTCTTTTGGTTGTGCCTTTCTCTCACAGTACTGTTTTTTCTTAATGGTATGGTGATTCTTAGTTGATTGCTTTCTACATAACTGATCATCTTTGTTTAAATATGGAAACTTTTGGCATATAGTGTCTGCCTCTTGTGATCATGATCCAAAGGAAGAGAATACTTCAAGTGTGTCAATAACATTTCTTCTGAATTTCCTTAGCAGGTGGGGTGATACTTTGTTTCTTGCCCAGCTATCCACATTTCCCACTTGAGCCTGTATATAAACATGTCTGCTTCACGTGTTCAACAGAAGTTGGTGTGGGACAGAAACCAACCTTCTATGTAGCTCTAAATGCTGTTCCCAGGACCCCTTCAATTCCTTTCATCCATTGTTTCTAAGCTTAGAGAACTCCCAGAAGCACACAGTCTTCCTTCTCGTGTATGTTTTGAGCTGTAATTTTCTTTATCAATCTGTGTCCATATTTTCTCAATATTTAATTATCTCTATTCTAGGACTTTTTCCCATT
>NW_006435793.1:1175705-1188762 GCF_000325575.1 Pteropus alecto
GTATATATATATATATATATATTTCAATTATTCTGTGGTGTGGGGTTAAAAATACATCCCTACACCCGACCTTAAAGGTCTAGTTTCACGATCTAAGTCCCCAGAAATCTTTTAGTGATCTTAAATGTTCTACGCTAGTAGTGGAGCTGACAATGGAATACTGGCAAAAGGAAATTCCAACTAAAAGAAATAAAGCATTCACTTTTCTATATTGAACTACAGTAATATGTGTAAAGACTAATTTCTATTATAGAAAGAAAAAGAATTTAATGTTTTTCTTATATATTACACCCTTCTCTTTGTGGAAGCACAGCAAAGTAGAAAACACACTTCTGTGAGATTTTTAAAAGGCTGAGCCCGGTAAATATTTGGTTTTTACATTTGTATTGAGATATAATTAAAATAGAAACATAGCTATCAAGGGCTTAGTTCAATTAATTTTGATAATTGTATACACCCACATACCATCACCCCCAAATCAGATACTAAATATAAAATCAACTTTGCATTACTGGAATAAGCACCACAATCTCAAGGTGTATTATACTTTTAAAAATATTTCTAGATCAAATCTACTAATATTTTGTTTAGAATTTTTTCATCTATATTCATGGTAAATGTTAAATTAGCAAACTCAAAATCATCTTAAATAAGGTTTCAGAAAAGTCATTCTTTATTATTTTTCTTTTTCTGCCTTTTCCTATAACTTTTTTTATACCTACAACTCATAGCATGATAATTTTATTACTTTGTATATTTTTTAGCATGTCTTTTAGGTTCTTATTCTTTTTCTTATTCTTAGTATTTACTGAATGTTTACTATGTGCCCAGTGTTGTGCTACATACATTATTATTGCATTACCTCATTTAATTCTTCAAACAATTGTATTTAGTGGATATTATTAACCTCCCAATTTTATAAGCAAAGAAAATAAAACTTACAGGCATTAAATATATTACCCGAGATCATAAGTGATAGAGTTTGGGTTTAAAACAGTATTTTGATAATTTCAGAAACACATTTTTGATAATTTCAAAACCATATTATTTGCTCCCAGCATCACCCAGGGATTTAGGGAAAGTTTCTATTGAATACATTACTTCTTAATTAAGAGCAAATAACAGGTATAATAGTTACCACAAACTTTGTGGATTAAAACAACAGAACTTTATTCTCTCACAATTTTGTAGGCCAGAAGTCAGAGATGAAAGTGTTAGCAGGGTGATACTCCCTTTGGGGAGACTCTAGGGTAGAATCCATTCCTTGCATCTTCCAGTTTCTGGTGACGGTCAGTATCCCTTAGCTGATGGCAGCATCTCTCTCCAGTCCATCCTCGCATCACCTTCTCTGTGTGTATATGTCTTCTACATCCTGTCTCAAAGCTCCTCCCACCTCTCTTCTAAAATATATGTGATTGCACTTAGGGTCCCTCCAGGTAATCCAGGATAAACTCTTGCCTCTCAGTATCCTTAACTTAATATCTTTTCCCACATAAGGTAATATTCAATTTCTTTTGCCCAATAAAGTAACATTCATGGGTTCCAGGAATTAGGAAGTAAATTAATTTTTTTGAGCCAAGGGTATTTTTTCAGCCTACCACGACAAGGCAATCCTAGTTGAGAAGAGCATGCTTTCCAGATCACATATACATTTCTTTGGGTAAAAATCCATTGACTCTTTAGATTACCTAAACTGGCTCTTATGCTCAGTTCTACAAAGGCTCAGTCTGTAAAATCAGCATCATATCATTTATTCATGCCTACTTCATGGGCATATGGAAAAATAAAATGAACTGTGACATATAACACATTTTCTGAATGGTACATGAAAAGAATAAAGGGTCTAATTCTACATTCTAGGTTCTGGGATCAGACACTGAGATTATACCTTGAGCCCTGCCACTTATTAGTGACCTTGGTCTTTTCATTTATACAGGGAACGTAAGATACATATTTTACAAGTTTTTTGTGATAATTAAATGAGATAATGTATGTTAAAATGACTGGCATGCTGCCTGGCTCCTGGGAACATTCATTCTCTTTCTTCTCTGCTAAAAAAAGGTCCTGCACACACTCTCTGTATTGCTACAAGACATTATGCAGATAAGCTTAGGTCAGCAGTTTTCATTTTAAGCAAGAAGGACAAACATAGATAATAACTATTTAAATAATTAATAGGCTGGAACAAACCATTCACTGATGCTATGCATGGGAAATAAGAATTCTCTGCCATGACCTAATTCGTGTCCTTGATCAATACACTTTTCCTTCTTTATTCTGGGGAAGATTAACAATATTATGTAAAAAAGACCTAGTCAAGGCCTGGAAAAGTATAGACCAGTAAGTTGACATTATTGCTAATAAAGTTATTATCATTTACTTGCATTCTAGAAGACATTCCTGGTGATATTACTATTCATATATAAGAGTAAATGAGAGTGTGATTCAAAGGACTAATAAATAACCCTGAGTTCATTCCAGAGGAGTTCTATTCCTTTTTACATCTCTAGCTAAATGGCTCCATTCATTAGTTTACAGACTGGTAACATCAAGCTTATGGATTTATTTCCTAGGTGACCTTTTACCCATGACCTCTTACATGATCACAGACTGAAGCCCTGATGTCAGGAAGAGGCCTTATAAATGGGGGCCTTTGACCAAAAGGAGGGCTTGATGAGGAGCTGTTCTTAGTATTTAAAACAAACTCCTACTCTACTTTCTACCATTTAATTGGTGGTGTTTCTCACAGATTCATTCTCCATGTTCTTATTTTGAAGGGTAGGGAGAAGATTCCCTGGGGAATCTTGCACAGTCCCATGTATTCAGCCATGTCCCATGACCTTCAACTATATAACTCCAGCTGCAGCCCAGCCTTTTATCCTCTCCCTCCTCCTCTCCCCGGCTTCAGGCCAGTAGCTATAGTCACTAGCCTTTAGATTGATTACTCAGGCAAGGGACCATATCAGGCTCTCTGAATGTCCCTCTGAAGACTCTCTTACCATATTTAAGGAGCAGCCACTACTCCTTTCCCTCGCCTGTTCACTGAGTTCGGAGCAGAAAGAGGCAAAAAAAAAAAAAGCAATCAGAGGGCAGAGTGTAGGGGAGGCAGGAAAGTTCTCACTTAACTGTTGACACAAGCATCCTCTTGGACCTGGCAGATGTTTCAAAACGACTCCATCTCTTGGAGTGCTTTTCTCATCTATTGATAACTTCCTGATGATTCTTCATGACCACAGTTCTCTTGCCATGGTAGGGGATACCATTCCGCCTGGCCAAAATCAAAGGGTAAAAATCACTGGGTAAAATCAAAGTCGTATTCCTTCCTGGAGGCTCTTAAGGAGAACCCATTATCTTGTATCTTCCAACTTCTAGAGGCTGCCTGTATTTCTTGTCTTGCGGCTCGCTTCCATCTTTAAAGCCAGAATGGCCAATCAAACCTTTCTCATATTGAATAATTCTACTTCCTGCTTCTATAGTCATGTTTCCTTCCCCAGCTCTGACTCTCCTGCCTCTCTCTTCCACCTTTAAAGACCCTTAAGATTACAGTGGATATTCTTCCTTATCTTCAGGTGAACTGGTTAGCAACCATAATTCTATTTGCAATTTTAATTACCCTTAGCCAGTAACAAAACATATTCACAGGTTCTGGGAATTAGAACTGGGACATTTGGGTCGAGTCATTATTCTACCTACTACACAAGGAGTAACCTCAGATTGTACCAGAGGTTTCTTGAATCCTTCTTTGTCTTCCCCTCTCACTCAGGAAGCAGTTGTCTATCACTCTGGCTGCTTGTTTGACCCTAGAATCATGGCCAATATCTGCTCAATAATCTCAGGTGCTAATGAAGAACAGGATTCAAGGCCTGTTTTCATAACAATTTTATTGGAACACACAGTCATGTCATTTGTTTACATATTATCTACGTCTGCTTTCATGATGCAACAGCAGAGTTGAGTAGTTCAGCAGAGACTGTGTGGCCTGCAAGGTCTAAAATATTTATCATCTGGCCCTGGAAAAAGTTTCCTGATCCCCAACATAGAGGGCTGCTCTCTTTCTCTCTGATTTATTCTTACTCCTAGATTGTAGCCTTTCACAGTCCCTACTGAAAGCCAAGTGTGTGGAACAGGGCCTCCCTGCTTTGGTGGACTCTGAATCTCATTTTTTACAGCACCAGCCCCATTAGTCCATCATAAACTCTGATCCGTTTCTCAACCTTTAAGGTGACACTTTCAGAATCAGCAACTTTCTTGAAGAGAAAGGCAGTACCAAATGCAAGGTCTGCTTCTTTCTCGGAGTTCGTTTCCTGCAAATCACTTCCATTTTAGTAGCTCACCGACAGCTTCAAACAAATACTGTTTATATTTTGTCTAGCTTTCTAGCTGTTCTGAGCAAGAAGAATGGCACAAGCAATCTGGTCCACCATACCAGTAGCATGGTTTTAGTGCTCGTATTACATTTTTATTGCCTCCAAATCCTTGTTATATTATCCATATTCCTTTACATATTGTTCTGTTCTCTTCTGTGTTTAGCTTATGATTTTTTAATAGCTTCCTTTACAGTACTCTATCTTTTAAGGACTATGCTTTCTTGCTAATGAAGTCAGGTCTTATGAAATATTCTTCTGAATCCTATAGTTAATTATTTTCTCAAACTTCTTGACCCTTTAGAATAACATTTTCCCCCCTTGTTTTGTATTAATTTACTACAGACCTCATTTATTTACTTTTGCTTCTACCTCTTTATCTATCTCCCAACTAGGTAAAGTCTATCTGGACTTGATAATAAATGTTTGCTCTTAGTCCCACTTCTCAGATAAACAACAAATCTGCTAATGAGATTTGTCCTCAACTAGAGGGCACACTAATGCATAATTTGCATTCAAAGTCCAATTTTCCAGCAGTTTCTTCCATCTTCTGTGCATTTTTGCTCTATTCATATGAAATATCCTGTCTCCACTGCTTCATCCTTTCTAACACTGAACTAAAAAAAAAAAATCTTTAAAAATTCCTTTCAGATCATTTACAGCAATTGAAATTCTTAACGTCTCTCAGTCCTTACATTTATCCAGTAACTTTTTCTGAATAACTAATACACAAGTAAGGTACAGTCATTTAGCCATCACATGGAGAAGCACCTATAATCAGGGATAACCACTAAGTTTTCTGATCCATCGACATAGTCACTGGTTCTCTAGTTCAAGAGACAGGTCAAAAGAGTAGAACAAAGCTTCTTAACTTCTCCGATTGTGTCTATTTCAAGAGGTGAAGCCTCAATAGGTTCATTCTCAATGCTGCTCTGTCTTCTATAGTGGAAATTTCTCTTATTTTCATATATTATATTTCTTATGAATCTTAGCTTTTTGTATTGTCTTGAACTTTTTTTTTATACTGATATTCTTATTTTGTGATTCTGAGAACACTGATTGATGCTGGTAACAGTTCTGCAGAACTGAATCCTGCCGTCATCCAGGGACTGGGTTATTTCCTTGATTTCAGGCCATTAAATGCCTTTCATACCTGTTGTTAGGCTTTCCAGATTCAAAGAAATGACATGGTTTGTGAAATGAGTCGCAAAGATGCAAATTAATATCGATGGAAATACTTGGTATAAAATAAACCTTTTCTTAAAAATTTCTGCTTTGGTATCCAGGAATTTTCGTACAGTCAAGGATTTCTTCTTCTTTTACGAAAAGTGTTAATGAGTTACAAAAGAAGCCACAGCAGAAATTTTCTACTTTGTGCAAATGCATTCTGATATTTGGATGTCTAATGAACAAACTATGTTGTACAGTGGAAAGAATCAGAAAACCTGGGTTTGAATCCTTTCTTGTGACCTTGAACAATGCATTTAACTCTGAACCTCTCTTTTCTCTTACTTAAAATAGAGATGATGATGATATGATGATGCAGCCTCACCTACTTCACTTGCTCATTAAGTAAATGAATTGATGTAAGACATGGAAAAACTTTGGAAATTATTAAGCCCTGTTTAAGTTATACTCATTTTTGAAACTATTTCTAAATGAAAACTGAGTACTACTTGTTGCCCAGGTTAAATTTGAATGATAAATATTCCTGTTGATCTCTAATTATGCATTCGCTCCAGAAACTGATGTAGAAAATCCATAATATTTATTTTCTATATGATGGGTGAACAGAACTGCCTGTGAGTGATGAAGCTAGTTTAAACTTTAAAGGTAAATGCATCTTCTGCTAGTGACATGTCAGACATCAACTACGAGCACATTTCTCAGCCTCAGGTGCCTTCATTCAAGCAAATTGGGGGAAGTTCAGACCAAGATGTCGAGGTTAAAAACAAAAAACAAAACACAAAGAAGACCCACCACGAGCTATAAGAAATCTATTTCATATTTTTCATTTTCAATTGTATTCAGAGGAATTTCATGTAGACATCATGGTATGGGATTTTTCTTACTTTTTTTTCCTACAGTAGAATTGGATACATGCATTCTTACTGCCAATGAAAAGGACTCAACTCTGAGAATACAGTTCCTCATTAAAACAGCAGAAAAACAGACTGCAGTGGAAGATTAGCTCACTAGTAGTAAAGATTTTTCTGTATGTCTTTCAGGAAAATATTGCTGATGCAGAAGCAAGACTTTGAGAAATTATCTCTAATTAGCAAAAGATTTATAAATCTTTACTCAGTTTTTATTAACATTAGTGGTTGTAAACTTGCTTAGATGGAGTGTTACAGTTATGAAAATTAGCAATAAAAACTTCTGGTTCCTCCATTCTCTCTTAAATTTCATCATGTACACATGGAATATTCATCTGAGCCTACAAGTAAAATGATTACTGTTGCAAAATTTTTACTGTTATTCATTCTTATTTTTAATGTTACTTGTTATTGGATGACTTTCCTGGACACCAAAAAATATATGATAAAGATTTAAAATAATTAGAAAGTACAAAATAATAAAGAAAAATATTAATAATCTTACTACTGTAATTGTTTAACTAAAATTTTTAATTTTATCTATGCAAGTATCCACATATAAATACATATACTATGTTTTGCAAAAATTTGTCATATTATAAATTTAGTTTTATTTAATGATTCCATCTTTTTTACTTAAAATTTCATAGATATTATCCATGTAATTAAATATTCTTCAAAAAATATGTAATTTATGAGAAACGTGTACTAATTTTGACATCTGGAATAAGATATTAGAGAGCTCATCAGTTAAATGGTCAGACTATGAATACTTTTTGGAATTATGTAACTTTTAGAATTTTTTTCATAATTATAGAAGTTTTTTTCAATTTTTCTTTCTTCCCTTAAGCAATTAAATTAATGTGTGGTCTCATTTTCTTAATATAAAATTAGTTTGATTTCTCTAAAGAATATTCAATAATGTAGGCAAAAATAAATATCATTTGTAGACTCACTTCATAGTTAATTTCTATTGATGTTGCATTTCCTTCCAGGCCCTTTTTTTATTCATTCATTTATAACCGTGCATTCAGTTATGTAAAAAAAAAAAAATCATGCTATATATATATATGGTCTTTCACCCTGCTTTTTTTCAATTAACTCTATATCATGTCCATTTGCTCATATCTCTGAATTTTTTGAGAACATGACTTTTTATGGATGCACAGCATCCTGTATCATACAGACAATAATTTATTTCACTAGTGTTTTATTGTTAGACATTTAAGTTGTTTCCAATTTCTCACTACTATAATGTTTCAATAAGCAGCCTTGATACCTGCATATGTTTCTATACATTTAGGATAAATTCTTAGAAATAAAAGTCATTTCATATTCAATATCAAATGTCTATACAAATTTAACTTTACCAAAGTGTTTGATAAAGCATATTCCACTGAGTCCTTTACATTAAAAAAAAAAAAAAACTTTGCCATTTTGAAAAGCAAACCGTGCCTCATTGTTTTTTTTAAATCTTAGTTGACTTTGATTAAGGCATTTGTTGGTGATTTGTCTATTTATACTCTTTACATATTTATTGGTAATACATTTTATTGGTAATTTGTCTTTCTACTTTGTGAAATGTTTATTTACCTTATGTGACCGATTTGATTTGTAAGTGCTCTTTACATCTGAAGATATAAATCTTAACTTGACCTTCAGAGCTATAAGCAAATTGCTCAATATCAGTAACAATTAAAGCAAGGATTCCAATCTGTTTTATTTCTTGGTGTTTAATTGATGGTTTCTCAATCTATAGTAGTATTTGCCAACCATGTGGTCTTCAGTAAAATACTTCACCTCTCTAGGCCTTGTTCATAAATTATATTTATTCATATATATTCATGTACATGAATTTTATACATGAACCATTACATACATCATGTTTTAAATGAAATATTGATTTTTGATATTTCTCCTGAATATACAGATAAAAGTAATCTCATGCCAAGATCAAACAAGTCCTGATTCTAATGATATTTAATGAGAACTCAGTAATGTCTGCAGAGGGCTTTAAACAAGCTCTTTGGACTTAATGTAATAGGTCCCTGAGAATAGGATATCTTAGGCCTTTCCAACCATATCATCACTATAGCTGAAGCACTTCCAGCTTCCTGTCCAGAGCTTGATACTTTGAATAAATTATTATGGTAACCACAATCCGTTTGTGCCAGAGTATATATGTGTTTGTGAAAATATATTCGTTACAAAACCCCACTGAAAATATATTCTATGTCCACCTGTAATTTATACATTACAAAACCCCACTGAAAATATATTCTATGTCTACTTGTAATTTATACTCCCTAAGACCTCAAATGCCTATAACTTTTTTTATCCTTGTCAGTTTCAATATTTTATTGAAAATTTTGAGGGTAGAAAAATGAGAGTGAGAAAGAAGAGAAAATGACAGTGGTGTAATTGATATGTGGTTGAATTAGTAGATGCCAGGAGAAGGCTGTGCAAAAGAAGCTTAAAAGAAAAATGTCGAAATGTTTGAACAAACAAGTCACTAGCCTATCTGCCTCAATTTTATTTTTTCATATTGTCCATCCCAGGAAACTTGACTTGCTGGTTGGTATAGCTATTACATTGTTCTTGAATCCTAGAACTGCGTGAGCAGAGAGAGAATAATTGCAAGCAGATTCCTGAGTCCTAAAGAAGCTTTGATCTAGCAAGGGAAATGAATCCTAAGAAGCTTCATTCTTAGTGTCCCTCATTCTTCTCAGCATAGAGTGCACTATTTCACAATATGAGATCTTTGTCAATTATCATATTATTTATTATGTAACTTTAACAACTGAGTTGATCTGTTTAAAATATAAATCTCAAGTTAATTAAAAATAAGCTTTTCAAAAATGTATTATATTTATAACAAATGTACTGTAAATAGAATAAAGACATGCTATTCACTGTAAAAAAAAAAAAAATTCTACCTCTTTACCAAGATGAAACCAACAGGACTTGATAAGGGCAGATCTGTGAAAAGGCTGGACTTTGCCACACTCACCCTCATTCCCTCACCAGCCCCAAGACACTGAACTCACTTTCAAAATGTTGAGCTTCAGAAGAGCTGGTGTTTTGTTCTTTTTTTTTAAGTCTCTCCTTGGGTTCTATGGAAATCATTCCCTCTTCAGGAGGATATAGGACTATTTAAAACTTTGCTTTAAATAAGTGGCTGATCCTTCTCCTTTTCAACCATGTATTGAGAATGAAGGTCCTCACCCAGCATCAAATTCACTACACTGGATCTGTGATAAAGTCTAGAAGGTAATGCTGTTCCTGGCTGAGGATGGAATTTTTCTATCACAAACACAGAGAAACAGAGGGAAAAAAGCAGACAGTGGTGGTGGTGGTGTGTGGTTGTGGGAGAGAGTGAGAGAATTTCCAGTTAGATCAAATTCCTTTTGAAGGCCACCTATATTTTTCTGGCTCTAAATACCATGAAAACATACATTTTTAAAAACAAATAGTATTTAAGATAAATGATCTCTGAAAGGTTTCTGCTGGTTGCAATAAAAACAACATCGACTAAAACACTAGTCAGACATAACTTATATCTACCTATTGGATCCCAGCTACGGTTCAAATATTCTCTGTTGCCAACATTAGATCTCCGAACATCCTGGTTTCCCCTAAGAACACCTTATGCTCCAACTACTTCCCCAACTCTCTTTACTAAAACAAACAAGCATGCAAAAAAAAAAAAAATGCCAATGAACAATATCTTATTACATTTACATCAGGTTGAAAATGTCAGTTGTTTTTTTAAGAGGGAAAGTGGTCTTATAAGGTCTTACACGTTAAAGTGTGAATGCCACTAGTTTACCTCCCAGGAGTGTTTTTTTTCGAGAGACAGATTTAATTTCAACTGTTAAATTTTATGCAGCAAGAAATGCTGATAATGACATAAAGATTCTTCTCAAATTTAACTTAACCCAACAGACACTTGAAATTACTGTCTTTGGAACTATATTTGTGTTCAATACTAAAAGTAGGTGAACTTCCTCAGCCATAAAATAAAGACAAATACCTATCTGGCAGATTTGTAGGAGTAAATAAGACAGTATTTGTCCCATGGAGACCAAAGTTTATGGCATTCATGTGTATGTGATTAGTTATCTTAATTTATTCAGGAACATGCTAGATTTGTCTTACGTTAGAAGTCACCTGCTCTGCCTTTTATTAAAGACAGCCCTCAAGGCATCAGGGACTTTCTTGGCTTAGGGTGGTCTCACAGCAGTGTGGGGAAATGAAAGCCTGCAGTAGGGAATAGCAAATACTTGGCACAAATACCACCAATCCCTAGTTTGTGTCTACAGCAGACATTGCTAATTCATCTCAGTATTCCTTCTCCTTGACCAGAGACATAGTTTTAGAGTTTTTAACACAGTCCGAACTAATTAGTGCTGGCATCAAAATTAAAGCATTTTCACATTAAAGGTCTAGGACAAAGATCAGCAACTTTTTCTGTAAAAAGCCAGAGTTACTATTTTTTACTTTGTGTGCCATATGGCTTCTGTTTCAGCTACTCAACTCTGCCTTCATACTACTCTGTAATATGAAAGCAACCATAGACAATATGTGAACAAATGAGAGTGACTATGTTCCAATAAAATTGCATTTACAATAGGCGGTGGGCTAGATTTGGCCCACGGCCCAATGTTTGCCAATTCCAGGTCTAGAGTCTCTCCTAAAATCAACGGGAGTCACTATAATGGCAAATGCTGCTGAAATCATTACAGGAGAGTTTGCAAAAGAGGTATTTTGGCCATCTGGCAAGGTGGGGAATGCAAAAATGGGCCTGAGACTTGACTTCCTTTGCTTAAGTCCACCTGAAATCGTGCTGAGTCCATTTTTCTCTCAGCTCTCAGAGACTGCAGAGATTAAGTGTACCCATTTTTCTTTGACCTCAGATGATTCAGTGAATCTATTGCAGGTGTTTGTATTGATGTTAAAATGTACAATCTGATATATCCTACCCAGGCCATTTACTGTTAATGTTAGATTACAACACTGGTCTTTAACCTTGAGTTTGAGGTTCTTTCCCATTTAAATTCATAATCCAGAGGTCATTGGAGACTCCCGCTGCCCCAGCAATTAACCCTCGAGTGTTGCCTCCTCCATAACCATGCAATAAACTGAGTTACAGGTAAGTATCACCAAAACCATGTACTTTCTCTTAGAGAATTATCACGTTGAGAATTTTCTTCAATGAGGAAAAATAATGAATGGCTGAGTGTTTGACATTGGGCAAGTAGTTTTACCTTTCTGAGCCACAGTTTCTTCATCCATAAAATAGATATAATAATACCGTCCCTACCTATTTCAGAGACTCAGTGGGTACCTTTCTTACTTGGCTAATATGTGTCATGAAACACCACATAATCTGTTAAAACCCCTTCACCTGCCATTCACCTCCATGCACATTATCATAATTACTTACACCCCGTGACAAACATCAGGGTTAACATTGGAGGAATAGGTCTGCTAATGCAACTTTCACCCCCAGGTCAGAGCTGTTTGTGATGATGAGTGTCCTACCTTCTTTATTCATCAGTCCCTCATGACAGGGAACATGTAAATGTCTCCAGATGGATCCTGGCTTTCATTGCCTTTTGGCACCAAGAAACTTCCAAGTATCCAGCATCAGCAAATCAGACAACTATAAAAGTACTTAAAAACTCTCCATATTTATGCCAAGGAAGATGATGATAACATATCCTAAGACATACAGAACTGAAGCAGTGACTTCTGCTGGGAAGCATTAGGTAAGAATTATTTACTATAATAGCTTTGATGGGCAGAAGAGCCCTTCAAATTCCAGCTGAAGAACCCTTCAAGAAAAGTCAAAGCCTGCTGTTTTCCATCCAAAGTCCCTAAGTTGCATAGGAATAGTGTATTCGATTTCCTGGAGAAATTCAGATTTGTCAGAGTTCCCAGAGAACTCTGAAAACATTCATTTCAGAACAATCTACATTGTCTTCATGCATGCATTTGCCAAATGATTGTAGATACCACCTTTTTAGCATCAAAAGGTATCCATGGCAATAGTTTTTCCCAAGGTCATTTGTTCCTCAGTTTCCCCACTCTACAAACACTACTTCAGTAAAGTAGGATTTACAAATATCTGCTTTCCTTCCTCGTGAGGGTATGAAAAAAGAACAAATGGAACAATACCTATGAACTTTGGAACTGAAAGATCCATAGAGCCAAGTCCAATGAAAGAGAAAGGATGACCTCCTTGCAAGCAGCATTTGTCTCAAAATGATTTCTGCAATGTAAAATCAAATAAGGTACCTTTTATTACTTTTATTTTTCCTCCTACTTAAGAGTCAGCTGCCACTTATTAAACATAGTCTCTGCTATCCAACAGTTTTCCTACTATTTATTCATAAACTAATAAGGTGACCAACTTTACTGCGAAAAATAGGATGTAAATCATTCTTACAAAGTATATCATGTTTGCTCTTCACAGGGCATGATGGTTATAATTTATACAGTCAAAAACTGGCAGTATGTTTGGCTATTTTCCTAATAAGAAAAATAAAGCTATTTCCATTCATCTGCTTTGGTCAGATGTTGGCGAGCACTTTC
>NW_006435793.1:1190819-1228429 GCF_000325575.1 Pteropus alecto
TTTTATTCTCATAGTAAAGATATTGATTGAGGGTGATGTGAAGCGGAAAACCAGAATATAGGAATGAGAGTAGTAATAAGATTATGATGGTTTTTTTAAAGACTTTTTTTAAAGCAATTTCAGGTTCACAGTAAAATTGAGAGGAAGGTACCAAGATTTCCCATATACTATTTGCCCAGTATATGCGTAGCCTCCCCTATTATCAACATCCCCCACTGGAATGGTACATATGTTGCAATTTATGAAGCTACACTGACACATCGTAATCACCCAAAGTATATAGTTTACCTTAGGATTCACTCTTGATACACATGCTATGGGCATGGACAAATGTATTATGACATGTATCCATCATTATGGTATCATACGGAGTATTTTCACATCCCTAAAAGTCCTCTGTGTTCTGCCTATTCATCCTCCCCGACCCCAAGCTTTGATCTTTCTATTGTATCCATAGTTTTGCCTTTTCCAGAATATCATATCGTTGGAATCATATAATGTGTAGACTTTTCAAACTGGCTTTTCTATTAGTATTATGCATTTAAGTTTCCTCCATATCCTTTCATGTCTTCATAGCTCATTTGTTTTTAGAAATGAATAATTTTTCATTATCTGGATGTATCAATTTATTTATCCATTCACCTACTAAAGGACATCTTTGATACTTCCAAGTTTTGATAATTATGAATAAAGATGCTAGAAACATCCATGTGCAGGTTTTTGTGTGAACATAAATTTTCAGCTCTTTTGGATAAAAACCAAGGAGCAAACTTGCCAAATTGTAGAGTAAAAGTATTTTTAGTTTTCTAAGATATCGCCAAACTGTCTTCCAAGTGGCTATAGCATTGTGCATTGAACCGGCAATGAACGAGAGTTCCTGTTGCTCCACATTCTTCATCAGCATTTGGTGTTGTTAGTGTTCCAGATTTTGGCCATTCTAAAAGGTGCATAGTGGTAACTCATTTTAATTTGCATTTCCCTGATGACATATTATGTGAAGCATCTTTTCATATGCTTATTTGCCATCCGTCTATTTTCTTTGCTAATGTCCCTGTTAAGGTCTTTGGCTCATTCTTTTATGTGGGTTGTTTTCTTATTGTGGAGTTTTAAGAGTTCTTTCTATATTTTGGATAATAGTTCTTTATCCAATGTGTCTTTTGCAAATATTTTTTCCCAGTCTGTGGCTTGTCTTCTCATTCTCTTGACATTGTCTTTCATAGAACAGAAGTTTTTCATTAAGTCCAGCTTATCAATTCTTTCTTTATGAATCACACTTTTGGTGTTATACCTAAAAAGCAATTGCCATATCCAATGTCATCTAGGTTTTCTGCTATGTTATCTTCTAGGGGTTTTATAGTTTTGCATTTTACATTTGAGGTTTGTGATCCATTTTGAGTCAATTTTTGTGGATGTAAGTTCTGTGCCTAGATTTTTTTTTCATGTGGATGTACAGTTATTCCAGCACCATTTGTTGAAAAAACTGTTTTTGCTTCATTGTATTGCCTTTGCTCTTTTGTCAAAGATCAGCTGGCTATAGTTATATGGGTCTATTTCTATGATATCTATTCTGTCCCATTGATCTATTTATCTAGAACAATTATTTTTTCACTTAACTGTGAGTATAAAGTAATTTTTTAAATATAATAATCAAATTTGTTATGGCTGATTGGTAATTTTTTTTTTTGAATTATAAAATTAGAATGCAAGCAGCTGGCTATATGGGAAAACCTTAGGACAGTTCAGGCAACTAAGAGTAGTCTCTTGCATAAAGGAATCTATACTTGCTGTGCTTAACAACTATATTGAACTTCCAGATAATCTTCACTCACTGTCAATATACAGAATTCGATAGTGCTTTAGAAGAAAAAAATTATAAGTGAAAAAAGAAAACATCTTAATTAAGTTTGTTTAGAGTTCTTTTGAAGGAAAAAAAAGATCATTTCAGATGTGCTGAAGTCAAAAAAATTACATTATATTTATTCATTCATCAATCTATACTTGCTGTGCTTAATAAATATATTTTGTTCATAAAATGCCACCACCTTTATCAAACTGTTTCCTCATTCTAGGTAAACAGAAGCATGTGTGTATTGAATTTCCAGATAATCTTCACTCACTGTCAATATACGGAATTCGATAGTGCTTTAGAAGAAAAAAATTATGTGAAAAAATAAAACATCTTAATTAGGTTTGTTTAGAGTTCTTTTGAAGGAAAAAAAGAGATCATTTCAGATGTGCCGAAGTCAAAAAAATTACATTATATTTATTCATTCATCAAATCCTTATTGAATGCCACCAGCATCTCTACCTCTGTAGATGCTCAAAGGCCAGGTTATTCTCCAAATTAATACATGTTCATGTCTAGTAAGTATATTCCTTTTCATATGCTAAGTCCTTTCACAGTTACAACTGTTACTACATTTGCTATTAAATTCTGTTTAATTTTTAAATCACATGAATTTAATGTATTTTCTAAAAGAATGTAATACATTTCTTAATTTGAATATAGCATGAATATTAAACACTATCAAAACACTACTTGTTTTAATTCACACGTAGAATATTTACACCTTATTTGAACTATACTTCTATCTGTTCCATCCTTGTTTTCAAATAGATTCTTAACATTCACAACCTAGAATATTTTATCCCAAACATTTAAAATGAAATCATTTATATTTTTATTGGAAACCAAATCTACTCTAGCACTAATTATGTTTTTATTCAGTTTTAAGCATTCATTTATATTTGTGCTCTATTTCAAGCATTCAAATCTTTGAATGGGAATTTTATAGCTAAAAAATGTAGACGTGCTCTTTCAATGTCTCCACTTTCTGCCTTCATTGTACCATTAGTCATTATTAGGGTAGGATTCTGATCAAGGAAAGAAGCATGTAGATGATGGAAATACCAACATAAAAATAAAGATTATGATACAAAATACCTTGTTTATTGTGTCCAGCTAACATTCTGGAAATAACATAGTCTTCTATTTGCTGACAATCTTAGAATCTATCAAAGAATATGTATGCTAGCTAAAATCCTCCACATTTGAGAATGCTTCTTTTGGAAACTACATTGTACTTTTAAATTTTTATTAAATATACTGATATATAATTTTATAGATT
Organism: Pteropus alecto; assembly: GCF_000325575.1. Lineage (NCBI taxonomy): Eukaryota > Metazoa > Chordata > Mammalia > Chiroptera > Pteropodidae > Pteropus > Pteropus alecto. The sequence continues at coordinate 1,193,948 of NW_006435793.1, forward strand.
ATGTACTAGGTAACAAATTTTTCATACTATAAAATTGCAGAGATCTAAGGCATGTGATTCAGGCACACGTCAGTTTATATCATAACAAAAATTAGTAAATTGTTGTTATGAGTAAATTGCTGAGGAAATTATTAGAATTCTATGATGTAGTGTTTAAAATTTGAACTGAAAAAAAAAAAAAAAAAGACTATCTACCAAAGTATTATAAATTCAATTACAATATGACAATGCTTGTGCCCCCTGCCCAAAATTCATATGTTGGAGCCCTAATTCACAATGTGATGGTCCTAGGCGGTAGGGCCTTTAAGAAGTAATTATGTTCAGATGAGATCATGAGGGTAGAACCCCTATGATAGGATTAGTGCCCTTGTAAGAAGAAGAGACTGTAGACCTTCCCCTCTGCCATGTAAGGGTACAGCAAGAAGGTGGCCATCTGCAAGCCAGGAAAAGGGTCTTCTCTAGTAACCAAACCTGTGGACACCTTGATCTTGGTCCTCCCAGCTTCCAGAAATGTGATAAATAAATGTCCATTGTTTAAGCCACCCAGTCCATGATATTTATAGTAGCCTGAACTAAAATAGTGGGAAATTAAGAAACTGGTTTTTATCCATTTATTACATATAAATTTACTGGGTACCTATCTGTATGCAGAGTAAAGACAAATAGGGAATATTTCTTGACCTCAAGATGTTCACCATCTAGTCATGAAGACATATGTATTAATAATTATTATTCTATTTTATTACAAAGGTCTGTACGAATTCCTCTGAGTGCAAGGAAAATGGGGTAGCAAATTGCTTGGAACAGCCAGAGTCATGTTTACAAAAGAGATAATATTTTAAATATGAATTTGAAGAAAGAGAAAGAGTTCTCTAAGCAGAGAACTGAGAAGAGGCCATTTCAGAAAGAGGGAAGATCAGCTGAAGACTCAAGGCCCGGCATTGCAACGTGAGCATGGAGAATTGCGGATGGTTCCCTAAGGCTGTCATGGAGGGTGTGGTGGTTAGGAAAGGGGAGCAGCTGAGTCCAGAAAGGCACATTAGTGGGAGACTGCAGGGTTTGGAATTGTAGGCCGTGCTAAATAAGTTGTATTTAATTCTGGGGGCAAAAAGAGGTCACTGAAGTTATTACCTAGGAGAGTCGATGAAATGTTTTAAATATATTACTGTGGTAACCTCTCTCCCTAAATGAGAACACTTGGTGGTTATAATTCCATAAGCATCCAATACCATGCAGAACAGTTTCTTCAGTAGGCACTCGATACAGTGTCAAGTAACCAGTGAGAGTGGCTTGGGGTTGAACTGTCCTAATAGAATAATTGTCCTGATAAATCTATATCTGTGAGTATGTGTGTGTAAGCCTCATCTCTTATTCACAAATTAATGCATTAATTTGAAAATATTCAGTAGTATATACTTAGTATGAGCCATACACTGGGATAGATGCTGAGAATGCAGAAGAAAAAAAACAAAATCCCTCACAAACTGCCCAATATTGCTTCATTTATTCACTCATTCAATGATTCTTTTTGAATATGGGTGCCTGATATGTGCTAGTTACTCTTCTAGGAGGCATACTGATAAGTAAACAGGCAATATAATTACCACCTGGTATGTGCTATAATAGGGTAAATGCAGAATAAAAGAGAAGAGCATTGGGACAGTTCTGAAGGGCAGTTAGTTCTGAGAAGTTTTCTAATGGGGGTGAGGTCTGAACTGAGGCAGAAGGATAAATAAAAACTACCTGGAGAAGAAAGAAAGGGGGAGGGTTGTGGCCTGAGGCCTCAAAGCCAAGGGGGTCACACTGCTTAGGCCTGAGAAGGAAGAGAACTCAGTACATTCCTTGGCCTGCATGCAGAAGTTTAGCATGGCTGGAGTGGAGAGTGAAGGTGAGGGAAAGGGAGATGAGGCTGGAAGAGAGAATCAGAAGCCATGTTGTCAAGAGCCTTGACTGAACTTGATTGATCACGAGTATAATGAGGATACAATGGTATGATGTGATATCTCATCTCTGAATAGCCTGATGACATGGGCAGGACATGGTCAGAATTACGTTTTAGGAAGATCACTCTGGATCTCCATGGAGCTGTGGAGAATGGGCTGGATTGTGGAAAAGGGGAAGGAAATCCAGAAGCAGAGACATCTTCATGGCTATATTCTCAACAGTCAGCACAGACATTCAATAAATACAAACATGGGGTGGGGTGGAGTGGGGCCCAAAGGTAACCCCTGTTTATTGGCTCTATAACTACCTACTCAGATGCATTAAAAAAAAAACAACCTGAAGTTCTTAATAAACCTTCTGAAGTTAAACTTTTACATATTTTCTTGAAGCTCTTGGCTAGTTATTTTCTGTTCCCAAAGACTGGTATACCTACATGCACCCTCAGTGACCTCTAAGTAACAATGGCTAATCTTGCAGAATATTGATCAAACTAGCTTTTTTCATTCCTTGACAGTATGTATACTGCAATTACTTATTTGTTATCTTATTACCTAATTCAAAATGTCCGGTGCAAAATCAGCAGGTTTACTTGACTTTAAAGCGTTTTTGCAAAAGAGCCAGAGTGATCTTTAGGAAAGAGTATAAGATTTGGGAGCATAAGATCCAGGTTCTACTTCTGGCTTTGCCTCTTAATAGTTCTGTGATAACAAATAAATCATAACCTTCCTCACTGGCAAAATGAGCATAACATACCTAACTCATGTAATTATAAAGATTAAATAATATCATGTACACACAACGTATTTTGTATAATCTATGAAACTATAAAAAATATGTCATTGATGCTATTATAAAAATAATTTGGAAAATCTTTGTGCTTTATTACTATAACCAACATGTCTTGTTTCTTGACAAGTACATAGTAACTCTTTTCTCACTAGTGTGGTCTACCCAGGATCATAGATTTACTTAAATCCAGTGTCTAAAGAGGTGACCTAATGGAATTGCAGTGAGACACAGGAGCTGTAATTACACTGATTTCGATTTCGCACACCCAGGGTCTTATCTGGCCTCCCTCCTTAGGCCAAACTCTGAAGATGAGGACGATCAATAAGATGTTTGCCTGAGGAAAGAATGCAGCATCAGGTCCACAGAGAACAGGAAATGTCATTGACCGTGTAGAAGAATTACACCCTGGAAAACACAAAGAAACCTTCATTTGTTAAAATAGAGGAGATTCCTCACTGTTAAATCGAGAATAACAAAAAAGTGAGAAACCTTTACTACTTATCTAAAAAAGGGTCAATCTCTTCTTTATATAGCCCACATATATATGTACGTATGTGTCAATGCTACATGCTGCAAACACGAGAAAGAATGGATGTGAGCCGTGACGCTTTGAGGAAACACTACTTCAGCTCACAAAAGAAAAATAGCCTATGAAAACAAAAATCATTTTCATACCCTAATTCTGCATCAATTTCCAATTCATGATTTACATTTTCATGCAATTTGCGCATGTTATTGCCAGATCCACTAGGTTTATTGTGACAAGTGGAGTGAATCTGTACAATTTGCACTTTTTCAACAGCTCTCATTCACTTTTCAGAACATAAATAACTAAGAAGACCAATCAAATGTTCCTGGAGAAGCTGTCAATGATTCTTTAACATTATCTTGAGAGATGCATATGCCCCCAGTCCCAAATTACATACAAATATACTTATATAAATATATATGTACATACATAAAATATCTACACTACGGTGCAATAGTTGATAATTAAATATACCTCTTAGTCCACCCCTCAAGAGAGGCATTTAATAATTTGTCCCTTGGGAAGGTGTATTTCTAGCTGAAGAAAGCCCACACTTAACACCCATTGCATGTGCAGTTCTAACCACAAGGCCGGTACAGAGAAAACCTTCAATAAACGTAAGTAGTAGCAATTGTTGTTGTTGCTCTTAATCATCACCCTTCTTAAAGTGTCAAGTAGAAATCTGCATTCGGGAAAATTATGCCCTTGCTTTCCCAAGCGTCTCATAAAGGTCACCATATCAACACTGGTCTGTCTCCCTGGTGCCACAGGCCTGAAACTCCACACAGGATCAGGGAGACCAATTTTATTCTGACAAAATTTCCTTTGTGTGATGCCCGAATTCTCACATTCTCACAATTGAAAATATAAAGCCCTTTCCCAAAAAACAAGAACGGATCTTGCGAGATTTCTACTTTATGGGATAGTAGAGCAAGTATGAGCTGTGGAAAACTGGATTCAAATTCTAGCAAAACCACTTACTAAAAATGACCTTGGGTAAACTATCTCTCTGAACCTTGGGCTTATCTCTTTAAAATAAGGATAATTTACTTTTTATGGCCGCTATGAGTAAAATATTATATATTTGCAAATATATATCTTGTCAGGCATCTGATAGATACCCAGCCAACAAATGGTACCCATCATCCTAGCCTTCTTCCTCTTCTTTAAGTTTCTTGGATCTATAAGATTAATAAAGATCTTACCATGGGCCATAAGAGAGTTTTATTTGCTGTACACTAGAAGTCAATCCAGGAGTCAGCAACTTCTAGTTTCCCCTAAGCTGTGGTTACGTCAAGGTAAGAGGTGCCTCTAAGTTACCAACACACTTTAGACTCTGACTATCTTACTCTTCCAGGTGGACACTCATTCCAAGGAAATTGTCGCAACTCAGCACGAGTAATCTCTGGATCTCCTCTATGGATCTGGCCTCCGGAGCCAAGATCTGGAGGTAGATTTTTCAGGATGGCTTCCATGCCCTCTGAGGGTTAATTAGTAATTTGGAAACAGCTAAAAATTGTTTTTGAATTTGGATAATATGGCAGATGATGAAGCTGGAGTCACAAACACAAGAATGATGTTGGCAATGGCAACGGCATTGCCTTCCAGGACTGTACTCTAAAAACATGCAACTAGGTGCATTCATGAGTGTGTTTATAAAACAAACAAACCAGTCTCTGCTCCTTTTCAAAAGTTGTCTTCCAGTTTTGAAAATATACATATGCCATTGTCAGCACAATAGAATGATACTAAAGTGTTTCTTCAAGAATTTAGAAATACATTTCACACACAATGGAAATGACTAGTCAGTGATGGAAGTGAACCAGAAGAATGCTTGTGAGAGAAACAGATGTGACTCGGGAGGGAACTCGGGAAAGCAGACCTGAATTGTGGTACTGTTTGGTAAGCAGAAATCTAATTAATTCCATGTGAAGAGGAGGGTCTGCATAATGCATGGAAAGGTAAATAAATGCAAAGAGCTAGAAGTTGAATGTGTTTTGTTTAGCACTGTTCAGGCAGACAAGCACGCACTTTCTTATCATGAAAGAGGTGATTTCTGCTGTGGGCAGGGGTGATTTATTGCCTTTCCCCTTAGCCCTGATAAAATATCTCTCAAGACTAGCCACCTTCCCTTGCTCTGATTATAGGCTGGACAAGTGACCTTCTGATAATACTGGAAGGTGACAGCCTGAGGGCTGACCCTGGGCCATGGCAAAGTCTCAGAGATAATGCAATATTATAAAGCCCCTTGTAAAACCCCAGCCAGTCTTCTGCCCAAAGCCATCCTTTCTGCCTATAAAATATGTCTATAACTGAAAATCTAAAATTATAGAAAATTATTCAGAAAGTTAAAATCACCTTAACTCACAACCTAGAGATAATCACTGTGAACATCTTGGTGTATTTCATCTGAACTATTTTTTAACAATTTTTAATATAACAGATCAAATTATATAGTTTTCCATTCTGCTTTTTAAATAAGCATTACAACCTAGATATTTTCTGAATTATCTAAAGTATCCATAAATATAATCATTAAAATTATAGAATATCCCACTAAGTGATTTTTTTTTTTCAGTGTACTTAACTAATCCTCTATTACTGGATATTTCAGTGGCCTCTAATTTTTTTTCCTTTTATTAAGAATACTATATAATAGGTATACTAATGCAAAAGTCTTATTCTCTATTTGTGATTATTTCCTCGGTTCGAATCCTCATGGTTGATTTGTAAGCTTACTAAGCGCTCTGTTTCTGAATCCAACTGGTTATTGGACTCCTCCACTTGAAAATTAACATGGCCCAAGCAGAGCAATACTGAGGGTGAACCTGCCCCTGGCCTCGGCCTAGGCGCTCTGATATGTTTTCTGCTGAGAAACCTGTCTTCAAGTATGATCCGGGGGCTGCTGGCAAAGTCATAGGGACCGAAGGGCATGGGAATCGGAGAAGAGGGAGAGAAGAGCCGCCCTCACCACTAGCCTTTACAATCTGGGCCTATGGATCTTGATTACGTAAACTCTGATGCTCATGTCAGATGCTCGTTCTATTCTAGTTCAAAAACTCTTATTTACTGGCTCCTTCATTAGTTTGTCAGTCCTCAGTCCTGGCTCTAAGGTAGCTTCTAATATTCACCCCATTTTACTGAGACTCAGAGAAGTTAAGTGCCTTGTTCAAAGCCACACATGTAATAAATAGTAAAATTGTATTCAGCCCAGATCTGTTGTGTCTGAGTTTGTAATATTTCCATTTCGCCATGATGTTTCCTCTTCATCGAGTTATGTTGGGGTGGAGGGAAAACACATCAGGCTGCTAAAGCATTTTATTATTCTTTTTGAAGGTGTTTGAGGTGGCAAGCATCAATCTGTAATTCTAAACAAACACAGTTTAAAATCCCAAGTGTACTATCTCACACACAGATCCACCTGAGACCCCCAGTTTGAGTGATGATAGAAGCAGCTGGAGGTCTGCAGCAGTTATGGGAGATTATATATGTTCTTGGAGCTCGGGAGGTCTAAGCACTCCACTATCTATAATTGAAAATGTACTGAAGTAAATGGAAGCTTGTGATCTCCTGTGTATTTTATCAGATGCTTTGGACATTAAAGGAATTCCTGGAAAATTATAAATTGAAACACCTGTCACATAGTGGTAACAGGGAAAAAAAAAATCGTACTCAGACTTTGGAAAGAAAAGAATAAATTGCCCATAAAATAATTCATAACAGATCTGCAGCTAGAATTGGTTATGAGAGTGTAATGTGGTATAAAAAAGAAACAGAATTTCAAAAATGCATGAGAACCACTGCTAATTCTTATATGGGAGCAGGAATAATTGTACAGAGATTCCTAATTGTTCTGCACGGAGTGCAAAAGGAAAACAAATATAACAGTATTACTTAAGGCATGTGAGGGAGAAATAGAGTAAATATATTTTTTCTTTATTCTAATTTTATAAGGAAATGTCACTCAAAGTGATATCAAATTGCTTTCACAATAGAAAGTACTATGAAAACATAAAAAGTGTGCCCTCGTTTTCTCATTTTTTGATAAGAGGGACTCCAGACAAATCTAAGAATCAGTTTTAGTAAAACATACAGGAACATTATTTAATTAAGTACTCTAAAGATACTTCCAGGCAGAATGGTGGCAAGGATTGCCCTTCTCCCAAATCCCCAGGAAAATAACAAAATGTACAAATAGGATCCATACGTAAGAAGTCAAAAGTAGGTTCTTCAGAGAATAGTACTAAATGGACCAGATTAATGGAATCATTGAAAACAGACCTCAGATCTGTCACTGAGAAAGAAGAGCATAACTAGAAAGCAAATGAGAGAATGCTCCTAGCTTGGAGGGTAAGAGTTTGAGGACAAGTGCAGGCTGAGGAGTTGATGGAAAATGCCCCACGTAAAACATTTTGTGATCTGGCAGCAACTGACCCAATGGTAAAGACTACTACGGAGGTGTGTATGCATCGAAATGCGTACGACAAATAAAGAAGTGGGTTTTGTGTGTAGTGTGACGTGTGTGCGTGTGCATTGTGTGCATGTGTGTCTACTGCAGAGAAGAATTCCATGGGGATCTAGGTCGTAACAGTAGTAAATAAAAGAAAGTCTAATCTTTGGCTAAGAGCTGATAATCTACTTTCCTCCCTCTGTATTCTTCCTTTCTATCTGCATCTAAAGTTCCAAGCCTAAAACATTCAGACAGGCACACACAGGGTCTTAGACCCTTCGGAATTTCATTCCCAATAGTGGGCAAGTGCAGATTAGGACAATAAAGATATGAAAAAATTTCTGCTGCTCAAAGAAAAGAGGAAATTGGCAGGTAGTTTTGTTCTGTTTTGCTGCCTTCACCGGGTTTTGATTTAAGAGTTATGCTTTTAAATATACTGAAGAAAACCTTTTTCCATGAACAAGAACAGTTTAACTAGCATGGGAATTACTCATGTAAAAGGTTGACTAAGACTCAGTGGTAGAAAAATCCAGACTCATTGCTATTTTAGGGGAAAATTCTTGGACAATCTTTCACAATTTTCCTTCTTTTTATTGAATCATTTAATCTTTTCTATTTCTTGAATCAAATTTGTTTTGGGGCTTCCCTCAAAAACTCAGTAGAGATAGTAGTAGGATTGTTTTAAAAATCTTGTTCTGACACTGACACCCTCAGTTTTGGAGGCCTCACTCCATGTCACATCACATTAATTTTTTGGCAAAGGACTGTAAAATAATTGGCAGGAAAGATTTTGGAAAGACTTTTAAAATTTTTATTTTGGCTGTAATCATGTGAAGATAATACATTCACATGATTCAAAATTCAAAAATGTATACATGAAAAGTTCCCACACTTTTGCCCCAAAGCTATTTGGGTCCATTACCAGGACAAAACTGATTTATCACGTATTTTTAAATGATTTGTAAAATTTTAGTTTTTGACATTAATAATGCAGTTTCTAGCTCACTTCTTGTTCTTTGATATTTTCATGTTTGTGTTTCCATGCTTACAGGCCTTTGGAATGCCACAGGCTCTGGGTCTAAGCACAGTGCCTGGAGCACCCTATCAAGAACGGGGTCCTGGTCCTGGCCCTGGCTGTTCCTAACAACCCTGCATTACATTTACACACCTCCCCAGCAACTCCACTAGCAGTATACCCTCCCTGTGCCCCGGGCTGAAAATAAGGCAGCAAAGTTTCTAACTGGATGAACTATTTACTCAGATTTTTTAAAATCTCCAGGGCCATTTCTTACAGAATGATACCTAGACCTGCTACTCTTGGCTTAAAATCCTATCACCTTTACTTTCCCTCTTCCACACAAGAATGTTGGAAGGTTGTAGAAATGAGCATTTGGGATTTTGTGAGGCTAACAAATTTATAAGATTTATAGAGTTTACATTCTTCCCAGAGTAAGCACTAGTCAACTTATAGGAGTTCTCTTGCAGAGCATTCAAAGGAGTGTGCATTTGTTTTATGGCTCAATTATACAAAGATAATATGAGTGTGGTTTTATATGTGTAGGTACTACCACTTTTAAGATCTAGTTGGATATAATTCCACACATTTTTCAATGCTTTACCACATATTTAGGGATATGCATGTATGTATGCATATGTGTGTATGTGTATTTTATATATGTGTTTGTGTGTGTATATGTATGTGTGTGTATATATATACATATATATAGAGCGCGAGAGAGATTGAGATTCCTTTACTAGGACCTTGAACACTGCCTGCTGAAATGAAACCAGAGGTGTTCATCCATCCTGGAAGAGATGAGATCAGGGGATCTAAAATTGGAACAAAGATCCTTGAAGTCAATTAGAAGAACAATCTTCCCAGCCTAAGGCCAGTCACTAGGTGTTTTTGCAGCTCAGTTTTCCATTATGTTAGACACAAGTGCTGCTGCAGGCTCTCTTGAAATGAATGAAAAGAGCCTCATTTGTGTTAATAGTCAAAATGCATTCCAAAGGCAGCTGAGGTCTGAAGGCAGAGATATGATTTCCGCATCTCAGTGTTTGAAGATAACTTTACCAAGGTGAATGATCACTAACTCCCTCTGCCAGTGTCCTGCACTGGACAAACTTAACTGTGTCTGGTGCAATGTCCCCTGCCTCTGAATCAGGGCTCTTAAGGAAGTACAGCTCTCACCTCTTTCATTCATAAAGCATGGTTCCTATAAATTCTTGGTTATTATATTGGTATCCTGTGACATTAATCACTTTGTAACTATTGAATGCTAAGACTTCTGGAGTGGTAGGAGAATAGAGTTGAAGATCAGGAGCCCAATACTCAGTCATGGCTCTGACGACAGTGGGAACAATGGCACAAAACATAACTCCCTTGCTCAAAAGTCAAGTAAAACTTTAATCATGTTCATGAAGTCAAATAGTTTTATATTTACCCAGAACTATTAATATTCTTAACTAATAAGTACAGATAACAAGTAGACATTATCTAAAGACATATTCATTTGCCTGTGCAGATGAAGTTTAGGCATTCTGAAAATGAAATTTTTTTTCCTTTCAACTGTAACTTTACACAAGAAACACAAAATTATACCAATATTAAAAAGGATAAAAAACAGTAGAAGCCAAAGTCGAACATTTTCCAGGAAGATATTCTGCTCCTTGAGAAAACCAGTAGAAGGAAAACTTTAGGTCATAAGTACCACTGAATATTTTTAGAACTGACTGCAGTGTTATCAGGAGTCTGCAGCAATCACCACTCGCATGCAGCAACCACAAGAAGAAAAAAAGGCATTGGAAAAGCATAGAACTCCAAAGTCAGAAACAAGCACTCAGTCTCTTTGTAGTTACAATGTAGTTACTAAGTATTTGAATTTAGTATGATTATGAAAGAGGTGATTGTAACGGTGAAAAAATATGTATGTGCTATTTAATACTATTTCAGAAACAGAGTAAATGCATAATAAGCAATAACTGTCATTATTTTTTAATGTCATTATTTTTTAGTTCTGCAAAAAAAAGCAGAACTCAAGTTGAGGCAGCAGAGGGCAAACTATTGTAGAAATTCAGCACGTGGCAAGTCTTATTTTTAGTAAGTTTAAGGATAATGGTAATGTGTCCCTCCAAAATAGAAAAGAGCTAAAATATACATACAGACATACATACATACATATATACAATGCAAAAAGAGTAAAAAGAAACAAGATCTCTCCTACATCGGAGTTTAATATTAAGTGACTTTACTCATCTCTCTTCTGGCAACTATCACCATTAAGTGGTCTGTCTATTCCAAGACACCCCAGAAAGCCACCTACACTCTCAGTCCTCAGATAATCTAGAAGCCAGTGTGTTCCACCATCAGAATCAAGAAGCACAAAGCTCCAATTCAGAATGAGAAGCAGACAGCTCCTAATCATAGGGCTCTGTTTCTGAGTGTCTGGTTTATCAAGAGTTAAACCTCTGCATTCAAGTGCTGCTCCCAACTAAGAGATTGAAAAAGAAATCTTCTCTGATTAAGGAAATTGCAGGTTTTTATGTATGTTGATTTTGGAAAGGATATTGCAATATAATACAGTTCTTTAAAATTTTATGTAAATATTCCTAGATTATTCTGTGATTATTTTCTTTGAAAATTAAGAGACAATGATGAGGTTTGTACAAAATGTCTCCTAATTTCTTTCCTTTTAAATAACACAAATTTTCTTATTTTCCATCAATGATATCACAAATACATGTCCCTATATGGTACACCAGTCTGACTTACAAGAAATCCTCGCACCTGGCCAGTGAAATCCAAAACTGTACTTCCTTTGTTTGGGCTAAGTTTTAACTTTCTCAAGTTCATATTAAACTAATAGTACGGAATTTACCTGGAAAAGTAAAAAATACTTTTTCTATTTTTATTTTCATAGATCTTCATAATCCTTTGTAAAAAAATTTTTTTAAAAGCGTGGAAAACACATAAGCTTCCAAAATGCTCCTAGATTTCCCTATTGTACAATACACACACTAACTAGAAAATATATTCTGATCCAGTAAGTATTCTTGATACATACAATAAATTAAGCTCTTATTACAAAAAACATTGGGCTGATTAAAATATGAAAAACTTTCCCAGCAAAACCTATAATTAAGCTTAAAGAGCCCTAGATATTGGAAAAGTGACCTAGAAATCAAAGGGAATGGGAGACATAGGACTGATCCTTTGATCTCTTTGAACCAGTTCATATTAAACATTTACTTTCTGACTTCTAGAGATTCAGAGATTCAAAACTGGATTAGACATAGACCCTGGTCTCAAGAATTTCAAAGTATAATGTGGAAAGTGAGAATACTGACAACTTTTATACTACTTGGCATTGTCCAAACTTACAAGATTCCCTTAACAGTTTCTTTACCCCAAGGGTTCCATCAGGCAGTTTCCTGAAAGGCTCCTCCCATTCTGGAGAGTGGCCTGAAGAATATTTCCAGACATGGCCTCTGGGACACAGTCTGCCATGCCTGTTCCCTGTTTCCAAACCTTGGCTTCAATGCATTGCTTTCTCTCTTCACTTCTACCTTGGTCTGGACACTTCAGAGTTTCTCTTGCTACCTGAGCTTATCTTTGCCTAGGATTCAGAATCCAGTTCCTCTCCAATCCATACCTCACAGCTGCCTTCTATTTCTATTCTCATTCATTCCTTGACTTGAGTGGATCCTGAATTCCAGCTGACCCTGAACTCTGGGCATTCCCTTGCTTCTGTTGTAAAGTCGGTGGGGGATCTTCTCAATGGACTCGGTGTAATAAAATGAGGTTTACAAAGATGCAGGAACACTTAAACCAGTCCCACGAGGACATTAAATTGCCAAGTGTTTGAGCAACTCAAAGTTAATGGCAATGATGATCACCACCATTTATCCTTAGGGATTCCAGCCCTGTTTACAGGTGAGAAAACAGGTTCACATGGGTTAAATAACTTGTCCAAGTTCATACAACTTGTAAATGTGAGGGACAGAGATAATATTCAATCTCAAATTTATTACGCTCCAAAGCTGTACTCCATGCAAGATTATATACTTTTATTTTATTTTTAATGACAGTACCACCACTCTCACTGGATTCATTAAGATGGCAAATACTATAATGGAGGATCTGGAGGCCATTGCCACTCAAGAAAATAACTGTTAATATGCCAGGTTTGGGGCCATGTCCTTTACAGAAATCATCTCATCTAAGCCTCAAAAATAACCCTATGGGATACATATTACTATTTTACTGTTATTTTCATTTTTCAAATAAAAAGAAAAAACTAAGGCACACAGAAGTTAAGTAACTTGCTAAGATCCCACAGCTACTAAGCAGGGGAGCTAAAATATCCTGACTCCATAGCCTATGACACTAGTCACCATGCATCCCCATCCTATCAGCCACTCTGCCCATTTATCAATCTGACAGATGTGAGTGACTTCGATCTCAAAGGGGATTTACCCAATCTCCTTTGCTTAGATGGTGTCACACCCGCTCCTCACCATTCCTGTAGCTTCCAACTTAATCTATAAAATCAATCCTTGCTGAAACAAGAAGCTCTTACCAGTTGGTGTAACTAGTAAAAAATGGATCCTAAAGCAAAGTCTGAGTTAGACTTTCCTTCTCCTTTCTATGTAGGGGTGCAAGGGCTGCCAGTGTCCTCTAAGATCATATCACAATCTAGGGGTGCTATCATCTGTTCCAAAACTGGAGATATAAGTGCTTAAACGGTATGAATTAGCAAAGAGGGAAACTCTGGATTAGGAAAACTGGATACATTTAACCAGTTAAATGATGTATTGTGATGTTGTTTATAAGAGTATTACTCACAGACTATTGTCCATTGATCTCATTGCTTTAGAATCATTTAAGACAATTTTTAAATGCAGATTTGTACACCTCCCTATGCCTGTGTCTAGAAACTCGGGGCAGGGGGGAGGTGCAGACAGGGCTCAGCAATCTTTATTTAACAATTAACAAGCACCTCTAGTGTTTCAGATGTAAATGCACACCAGTACCCGCCATGTGCTTATACGTTCTTCAGTATTCTAATTTGGGTTTTGCAACTGTTTTGACAGATTACGATGAGAATTTATATTACTTCAGAGCTGACAGAATAATTTATTACTTCAATCATTATCAGAATAGATTATAGATGTTATAGATATATTCAAATACTTAGATAATTTTGTTTTCTATTGTCACTGAGGCCCAGCGCGCACACGTGCACACGCACACACTACCTCGAAGCAGCAAGTAGAATTCAGTTCAAGCATATTTTTTTGCTTATTATTTCATACTGATTTTAAATGCATTAGCCCAAGTACTGCAGAGAGATGCTAATCAGTGCTTTGAGAACAAAGGGTTTTATACTCAAAAAAAAAAAAAAAAAAGAAGAGCTTGGGAAACTGCTTTCCTAAATCCTTCTGAAGATTCACAATACATACTAAAGATGCAAGGTGCTCCAGGGTAAAAAAGAAACTTGCTAACTTCATTTAATATTTGACAAACAAACTTATTCGGGTAGAAGGTGATCTTTTCCTTAACTTCTGTGCTTTCCTTACCACCAATTTGCTTAGCTCTGAATTCATTTACTCCCCAAATATATGTTACAAAATATGCAGCAACTATAAGCTAGGCAGTGTGTTAGATTAGGGGATAAAAGAGTGAATAAACTAGACAGACTATTCGACAGCCGCATAGATTACCATTTGAAACTTGTCAAATCACAAAGGTTCCTCGTAGCCCAAGGGGCCCTGATGCAACGCAATCAGCTATATTGCTTCAGTTCCACCACTGACCTTACTTTAGTTACAGTTTGCAAAGGACTTGGAGAATCTCTAAACAAACTCGAAGGGACTGCTGAGCTGGGCTTAGCACGTGGAGGGACTCCCCAGGGAGCTGCATACCCAAGTGAGTTCTATAGCAATTACAGTATTATAGAATCTGTCTTGGTATACTTGAGAGCAAAATGGCTACTTCAAAACAGGCATTTGAACTAGTTGTTGAATCAAAATTTAGTTTGCAAATTTTATTCTGGGCAGTAGTTTCTTCGTATTATGACACAATGCCAGTTGTATGTAGAGCTATTTCAAATGTTTACTGATAAATGAAGTAGATAATTGGGGTATTTATTTGACGATTTAGGTGGACAATACTTTGTTATTGTATGTGTTATTGCTGGTTTATTAATTTTCTCTTGAAATAAGGGACATTATATAGTCCACTAAAGGAGCAGGTCTTCCTATTATTTATCCCATTGCTTTGAGAATGAGTAAGAGAATGCTAAATCACTGGCTCATGTAAGAACTGATTTGGGGGCTTAATTTGTTTTAGTGACCATGCCAATGATAGGTACTCCAGGCTATAAATTCACATCTGTCACAGTGCAGGCAGTTTTGATTTTGTCTTTGCAAAAGATGCCTTCCAACAAGGAGAATCTGTAATCTGTAAGTGGTTTTATGACGGTTAAACATTAGACTCTCCCTTAGTTCTCTCCTATGGCAGAGGATATAAAAGTAGGAATTTAGGAATTGAAATGGGGTCAAAAGTCAGGTCATCTACACAAACAAAGGTAGCAATTTTTCCATTGTTACATCTTCCGCTTTGCCCAGCTGTAGCTTAGCCATGTATACCTAAACCTGTAACAATGTAAGACCCTTGTAACTCTCGGGAAGAATAAGCTGACTCACTTCAGCACCCTGAATTCTAAACATCAGCTAGATCAGCCCAGCTCATAAACAGTGCAAATATTGCTGCCCAATCATACACACATCTACATTATGGCTATTAGCTTTGAATGTCTGTGTATTGTACTCCCTTTTCTTCTAAATAGTGGAATGCTTTGCAAATATGTTTGTTTCTTTGTTTGAGAGAGCAGAATTAGCCTCCATCTATTTAGTCAAGAACTATTTAGTGAAAGTTTACTATCAGATATTCTGCTAAGGGCTGGAGACACAGCAGGGAGAATGAGATGATGTCTAGAATTAAAAGTACACCTTCCGCAGTCATGTGAAGCTTGATTTGGAATGCACAAAATAGAGAGTGTATTAGTTTTGAAGTTGCCTCATAAGTTTGGGTCACAAAAAGGCTCATTCACCCCCACCCGCTTTGAGGATATTCATGGAATCCTAACTTCCAGCTGAAGGACTTTCAAAAGGAAGACTGTGTAGGAATGAATGGAAAAAATGAGAGGAAGACTTTTAATAAAAGATGTTTAAAGTAGAGAGAAAATTAAGTGACCTAATTTGGGAATATGGTGTACAAGGTCACATGTAATGTTTGAGAAGTCTCTACCACAAAGAGGCCATCAGAGGTACCACTCTGCCAATATCAAGTTTACCATTTAAGACAAAAATGAAAAGAAAAAAATCAAATTGTACTATGCCTTTATAACCTGAATTTTGAGAACTACCACCTGGTTTCAAGAGGGAAAACAACATGAGTAGAAAATCAGCATTCCATTATCAAATGGCTAGATTTCAGTCTTTTAGTAGAAAAGTCTGAAATTTTTATATACATCACTTATTTACCTTCTAACATGTAGGTTTTTTATTTGTCTGTATTTATTATTTTCTACTGAATAAAATCTATATTGAGTCTTCTAAAGTGCTCTTAGAGAGTACAGTATAACTACATGTGGAGTATAAATGCAATATGTGTGTGTGTTTGCACACAAATAAACTTTATAACACTGAGCAATTCATCCTTGGAGCTTGAGATAGCACTTTGTGAGGTGGCTTTAAACAGGAGGTGGGAGAAACTGGAGCTTTTTGTGTTTGTCTCAAGAGAATAAAGCTTTTTCCTTGAGTTCTCTGATGCAATGTAATGTTTGAGATTTATAGAAATAGCATCCTTTTCCCCTGAGAATAAAATCACCCCCAAGGCAGAAAAATAACCCTGCAACATGTAACTAGCAGGTAGTCTATTTCATCAGCTACTCAAATAAAAGTTGCAGAAATTTGAGAAAAAGAATATTTTAAATTATATTGCAAAAGCATATTATTCCCTTAACAGAGCTCATAGCCCATTGTGCTTCATCAAAAGAAAAGGCCTAGAATTATTAAAGCTGCCTCTCTTTCTGCTTTGTCCCCACTCCTCTATGCCACAGAAATCCAGTTCCCAAGGAGGCTTTGCAATCAAGGATAGCTGTTCAACAAGCTCACTAGTCAGCTTTTCCTGTTGTTTACACTGCTGCCAATCCCACCAAATGTTCCAGGTGTTCAAGAACATTCTGACAGTTAAGTAGAGAATGAAAGCTTTCCCTCTTTCCATGACAAAGTTGCTTCATCACCAAACTCCTGAGTTTCCTTTTGCCCCCCTACCCCCACCCCTTTCAACCCCTGAAGCCTGGCTTCCCCCCACCCCCACCCCCCCCCACAGGATGTTAGTGTCCCAAGGTCCTGTCCAAAGCATGTGTTCCCCTCTCACAGCACTGGAATCAACAGCCACTCCCTTCTTCCTGACATTCCCACCCCCACGGCTTCCCCTCCATTTCTCAAGCTTGCTTTTTCTTGAACATGTCTGACTCTCCATCTCAGTTTGTCTTGCCTTCTTGTCCTTTAAGTATTCATGGTCCTAATGCTTCCTCCTCAGTCTTCTTTCTTGTATATTCTTCTTAAGCTGGGCTTCGTTAGGTAAGCCACTTCTCTCTGGTTCTCAGTTGACACATACGTGGAGGGAAGAAGATACTGGACTGGGTAATTTTTGTGATTTAATCCCATTCTCAAATTTTGTGACGATAACCCAGAGAGAAGAAATGACAATGGAGCTAGAAAGCTACATACCCAGGAAGAGAAAAAGACAGGCTCGGGAGAATGAATCTCAGGAAGGACATCATGAGAGAATTAGGTGCCACGGCTCAGGACAGGCCCCAGAACCCTGTGAGCCCCACTGAGATTTTCTAATAAACATCAAATGTAGCTTGTAAAGGGGAATAGGTCACAAAAGGGAGGACTGAGAAGTGTCTGGACAAGAAACTGGATATGTTGCCTTTTTTTCCTTTCTTTATTTTCCTCTTTTCTTCCCTTCCTGACCCAAAGAAAAGCAAGGTAGAATCAATAGTCTCAGATCATCTGGTTTTGCTTCAGGAAGCCCAAGCATCAGATACCTGACTCTAATTAGTCAATTAGGGCTCACCTAGGATTCAAAACCAGCTAAAGTACTCTCTTTAATTAAGGACTCTATAAGGAAAACAAGAGGCTTTCTTGATAGTGCAAGTGTTCTGGAATGAAAACTCTACACACATGGTTTATGGGTAACTTGTACATAAAAATTATAAAGAATATTCATTTGGGAGTTGATATAAATGTCCAGCTGTTCCTTGTTAGAGACCTGGTAAAAAGCCTGCACCAGATGTGACTGAAGGCTTCTGCTCTGTTCCCCACAACCAACCCTGACTGCACTGGGATGTCTCAGTGGGTTTGGGGGCCTTAATGCCACCTTCTATCACTGCTGAAGAAGTTTGTTTGTGCCCACATGTCTACAAAACACCTAGAGCACATTACTTGTTACCCAGGTATAATGGGTAACAATTCCAAGGCTATCACGAGACCTGTTCTACAAGGTTCAG
Source organism: Pteropus alecto (assembly GCF_000325575.1). Taxonomy (NCBI): domain Eukaryota; kingdom Metazoa; phylum Chordata; class Mammalia; order Chiroptera; family Pteropodidae; genus Pteropus; species Pteropus alecto. The sequence goes on from NW_006435793.1 coordinate 1,212,246, forward strand.
GTTCAAATAATACCTTTTTTCTTTTTCCCATTTTGTCATTTATTGAGAACAGTAGTTCTCAACTGGAGAACCCTAAGACACATTTGGCAATGTGTGGAGACAATATTGATTGTCACACTGACAGAGGGGGTTGATAATGATATCCAGTGGATAAAGGTCAGAGATGCTGCTAAACATCTTACAATGCAGAGAACAGTGTCCACACACGCACACGAAATAATAATTATTATTATACAATCCGAAATTTCAGTAGTGCCAAGGTTGAGAAACTCTTGATTTATAACAAACTCAATGAATTCTCTGTCACGATTTATAAGAAGTCCAGTATCAGTCACCCAGGTACCCTCTCCCCTTCGCTTCCCCCCTTCGCTTCCCTCCTTTCCTTTTGGGAATTTGTGGTGAGCCTGAAGAGAGATCCCTGGGACTTCCAGTTTGGGATGGTGAGCTCTGCCTCTCAGTCTATGGTTACTTGATGTTCCGTGTGACCACGTGGTACCACGGGTCTGAAACAAAGGGGTTTGCCCTTACCTCCTGTTTTCCCACAAAAGACACTTGATGTTGCCAGTTGGATCTAGGACTACCTAAAAGATGTTTTTTTGTTTTTGTTTTTGTTTTTGTTTTGCCTTTTCTGGAGCTAAGGAGAGCCAGGGCCTTAGGCATGCTATGCCTTTATTAACCAATTACTGGGATAATCTAAATGTCTTTCAATTCTTACTGATGAGACCACAGCAGTGAAAGATAAAACACAAGAAATTTCCCAGTGGGTCCTCTTGCGATGTGGAATTCTCAGTAACTTCCCTGATTCTGGTAAGGACTTCTCTCAAGCTGAGGCCTCTGAGTCCTGAATTCTGCCCCTGGGAATACTCCTCACATTTCGCCAGCCCTATAGTGTTGGGAAAGGTGAGAAAACTGACCCCCCGCTGGAGAAAAGGGTAATTCTCTGATACAACATCAGATCAACTAATGGATGTCACGTGGTACAGACAGCTGAGCATGGCTCCTTCCATGGCCTGCCTGCCACCGCATACCCTCACCACTGGTGATGGTTTCAGACTTTCCCATTTAACTATGCCGTACACAATGTATGCTGACTCCGAGTCTTTATCAAAATATATCATGGAAGTGTAGTGATCAGTGCACACATTTATTTCTGAGGGCTTCTGAGCTCTTTGTGAAAAAGACTGTCTTAGTCATCTCCACAAAGTCAGCACAAGCCTCAGTGCTTAGCACATAGGAAGCACTTAGAATTACAGAATGGAAAAAGCAACTAAATAAATAATTTCCAAGTGAAATATTTGTAAGGATTTATAAAGAAAAGTAGGATGGGAATAGCTATCCAGAATTCACAGGGCAATATTTTATACAGACAGCTGAAAAGATCAGCACACAATTCTTCCGAAGCTTTTAGCATAATGGAATAAAAATCAGAAACAGATGATTTTTTTTTTCTGTCACATGGAAATCGTAGCAGCAAATAAACTCTGTCTTTTATTTTTGGAAGACAATAATAAAATCTCACACATCAACAGTTGAATTATTTGTCTCACAAGGTTAGCTGAAAAACTTACCTGCAAGTTAAACAGTTAGAGATGATGGGGTGGGCTTTCAGAGGCTTACTACCTCTTCACCCATCTCAAGGACAAAAAGACTGACATCAAAGCGTTATGGACATATAAGCAGATTCTCTCCAAATACCCACTTTGATCTAAAGGCAGCTTAAAATCTGCCTGCTTTTAGGGATAGTTTTCAGTTATATGAATGATCTTTCTACTGGGCTCATTTAGCCCAAGGTCAGGGAACTATCATGCAAATGAATTTCACTAAGAGGAATTCTGATTTTACACCATTGGGTATATTTGACTCACAGGAATGAGAAATGAAGTCAAGATTGCACTTACTATTATTCTGACCCTTGGGTCCTTGTTACCAAACTGTTGAACCTCTTGAATTAAATCTCTAGATTAAGTTTGAAGTCTTCATTATATAGCAAATTATAACCTATGCTGGAATCTCCAGTTACCTCAAAAACTGGCATAAAATTATCAACACATTTTTCTTTATTTTTAAAGACTGTGCTTCATTGAGCAAAGAATAGCTTCAGATGAAGGTTATAATATCAAAGTAATAATAACTATAGCCAATGTACTTAATATTTATCTCAGTTTACATCTCAGATGTGCAAATAAACATCACTTTATAATAATTATTAGTAACTTGACCTGATATCTATTTCCCGCTCCACCATGATGGCAGAAACTTAATCCCAGATAATTTGGGGTCTCTTCCTCTTTTCTTAAGAGTTGTATCTAAGTTTTGCATGACTTGTACAATGCTATGGCATTTGATACAAGGGGTGGGACTCTAATGTGGTCTTCAATATCATATGTCCATGCAGATTTTTTCTGAGATAGCTCTTACCTCTTCTAGTTCTCTGTCATTAATCTGCACATGCCACCACTGAAAGAAATATCACTAGCTTCTCTCTTCCCTTCAGATCTGATGGCTCTCATATTTCCTCTCATTTTATGGGCACGAAATATAGTCTAATCTTTCCATGTTATGTTAAGACACCAAAATCTCTGTCAAACTGACCAACACTCATTCTTTCTAATCTTACCACGACTATTTCCTCTCTGAATCCCAGGCTTCCTCCAGAAATCAGGATACGAGGTCCATCTCCCTGAAAAAAATCCATCTCCTTTCCTCCAGCTTAGGTAGAAAGGTAATTCTCTTTCTCACTAACCCTAATATTTTAGCCATGCCTAAAGTCTTCTCCAGTCATCTAAGGACTTAGGCTTTTGGAGACAGTCAATAGTACTTCTTTGTTTCTGTCTTCTGACCTGTCCCATCCCTGCCTTAATCAAAGAGCACAGACCTGCCACCTCCTTGAATGGGGTAGGGGTGGGAGGTATAAGAAAAAAATGAAGCATCAGGAGAAAAAGAATAGGTTAGTATCTCAAAATGTTACCTTACCACACTTATATTTATTGAGTATCCTCCTCCTATGGTTAATTTGTGTGATTTGTTTTTCTGTTTCCTCATCTGTCAGTCCAAGTCCAATGTTTGTCATGAGACAGATTTGCAGGATGGTCACTCATCCCCTTTACTACCCATTCAGATGCTGCCACTTTCCTTCATATAACTAAATATAGGGTTTGGAGGTTTATGCAGAGCCCACAGCTTCATTTATCATTCCTAGCAGATATTCATCTAGTAATGGTCCATTGGGCTGAGGATGGATCTTTTCTTCCTCAATCTGGTCATTTCTCTCAACCCTCTGTATTCACTATTCCAACTCTACCTCTGTTTTCATTTTTTGGCTGACAAAAGTTCCAGACAAAAGACTTCTCTCATAGTACATCGGACAATGCATTTTTTTTCCAGGCTCTTCTTCCTTCTGCAATGTTGTACCTTTAGAGTCACATTTGCTACACGGATTAGAGAATGATACTCTCCATTTCAGGGCTGACAAACTGGGAAATTATAACATAGCGGGGAAGAGATGATTCCAGCTTAGTCTGGCTTAGAACATTTCATGCATAACTGTATAACAGTTCTGATTTTTTCAAACTATATCCCTTCACTGCCCTAGAGTAGATAGATGAATAAAGAGGGAACCAATTAGAGTTTTCCAATATCTTCCAGAGGAACTATTTTAGGTAGAGTACATAGTTTGCCATCTAGGAAAGTGCTTCTCAATCCTTACCTTCAATGATGCAGCTAATGAAAAGTAAGGCCAGATTTTGAACTACAGTCTCCTCTTTGTCATTACCATTGTTAATTTGTTGTTTTTTCATATTCTTTTGAATTTTCAGTGGGATCTTGATGACATAGGTATTGGGCACATCTAATCTGCTACTTTAGATGTCCTAAAGCTGGAACTTTTATCCATGTCTACCTAACTCTATCTCACCACGCTTTCTGCTACTTCATGTAGCTGTTTAAGGCAGGCCTTAAATGTAGTGCAGTCAATTCTAATTCTTAAATACTTGAGTCTATTTCAAAAATAGATTTGAATCCTTTATTATAACTTCGATTTGTATTTCCTGAATGCAATCGGGGGATTCAGTAATTAAAAAATATGTGGCCTATACCATAAAAACATTTGTAGATGGAAGAAGTTCTAGGCAGAAGTCAACAGTAGGCTTTTGACATATCGAACACATAACTTTAATGAAGTTCTTGGTGATTTGAGACTCCACAATTGGGATATAATATGATAAAAGAGAAAAAAAGTCCAGGCTTCAGTGTAAAGGACCCAAATCCAAATTCCTGCTCTAGATTTTGAGCAACAATTCTGAGTCTTGACTTTCTGATTTGTAAAATAGAGATAACGATGTTTACTCCCAGGAGTGTACATATATTAAACGAGTTTATATCTAAAGTTTTGGACATACACAGAAGGTACACAAAAATAGTAGTTATCTTATCATGTTAGATACTACTGATTTCAAGTAACCGAATACCTAACTCAGAATGACTTAATAATAAAGGAGATACCTTGTATTACGTAGGTGAAAAGTTCAAAAACAGTGGGCTTCACATGGAATTTAATGTAACAGTTCGTAAAGTCAATTAGGACTCTAAATGCTCTCTGAAATTGCCTCAGGTTTGCTCTCTTCCTTGAGTCAGCTTTGTGTTGAAGGTACCTTCCCTCATGCTGACAAAATGGTTCATCCCACTCCCCCAAAGAAGAGAATGAGCATTTGCTCCAGAATTACTAGCAGGAGTCTTGAGATTCACTCTGATTCATCATTCCAGAAACAAGTGGCCAAGGAAGTAAAATCCACTGATTGGCTCAGCTTTAAGGCTCTGACTTCAGAGCAGGATATAAGACTACTCTTTGCAAACCCTCAATATCTCTCTTTCATTCCCCCCATTTCTTCCCACACCCCCAACCCCTCTACAAAAATCTTTTCTAGCCTGAATTTGGGAGATGGAAAAAGGGAGCCCTCTCTGTTCAAGCTCTCAAATATTTTTCTGTACCTAAAGTTCTCTACACATTCCTAAAACTTTAGGTTTTTGAAAACCAAAGCTGGAAAGTTCTTTGTTTCTATATTTTACCCCAGTACATCCCACCTCTGTGACCATGCTCACTTGATACTTTTTTCCCTTTCCTAGAATCAGAGGAGTTAGAAAATCTTGCAATTATTTAAATAAAATACTTATATTTGCCTGTGGAGACAAGACGCACTACACACATAACACTTATTTCAGTAATCATCAGCATTTTCATTCTGGTGAGTTTTTATAGCTGCCTCAGTATTAGCAATAAACTCTAAGGACTACCTTGCTGATACTGTTGAACAAATAAATAAGGACATTTCTAATCCCCAACCTATAGGTACGAGGACTTGAGCATGCACAAAATCTTAAAGTATGCCCAAGGAGTCCTTGTGGGAGCCCCACCAACTCTGGGGTCGGATTCTTATTAGCAGTTATAACTGAATCTAGGTATTCTGGTTTTCATCAGCTGTTGGGATTTGATAGCTGAACCTAACAATCTTTGTTTGGGATTCTCATTCTGTTCTTGTAGTTTAAAAAGAAAACCAGCAACAACAAATTGCTGAGAATAAAGAAATGCAGCTTTTCAATTCCCGATCAATGGTAGTAGAATTATATTCAGTTGCATATCTTTGAATATTTAGGCTATTGTTTGTCTGAACACAACATTGCTTCAAAAGGTCAATGTGTAACCATCAAACAGACAGACACAGAAAGACAAACAAGAAAACCTTCCAGACTTCCAGAATGGCTCTTTTTTCCCCTCTACAAACTTCAAGGACTGGTGACATCATAATTTACATACGGAGCTTTGCATATACTCAATTCATGATTTCTTTCCTTATTACCATTATTCTGTGAAGAAAGCTATACATTCTTCCTAAACTCCTGGACCGGGCCTTCAGATCTGTTTCTCAACACAGTCCCAGTGAGAGGTGGCAAGGATTTGTAGCAGAGGCCCTAATTGAAATTGGATACATGGGGCTTTTCAGTGAAGCTGCAAGTAGGGGGTCTGTGTTAGATTATTTTAAATACTGTTTCGTGTTGTTAAAGTTGTATTGTATATGTGTTAATATTGGATTTGGCTGAAATTCTGTCTGAAAACATTTTATTCAAGAGATTTTAATAAATGATAAGCCGAGGGAAAATGTATAAAACTTTGAGGAAGAAATAATCTGGCAGTCCATAATTGCAGTCCTCAGACACCCTTGAAAATAATGAACCACACCTAGGAGTTACCAAACCCTCAATGGGCAGTTTGGGCTCCAGATACTTAACTGAATAACACCTAGGTGGATAACCCAGGAGAGTAACAATTCCTGACACTGGACTCAAGTCTTCCACATATAAAGTCCTTTTAACCAGGCTTCTTCTTTTAATAGTTCACCTATAATAGTTGTTGGCACAGATTGGGCACTTTATATGTATTGAATGAGTAAATTAATGAATGACCCACCTTCAGATTTTGGTGTGTTCTGGCACTCCAAACACCTTCAGCCCAAGCAATGGCTTTCGACAGTAGAGATTTTCAGATAGATACACAAAGACCCTAAAATGAAAACATACTATCACTGAGTCACATGTTAAAAGAATCAACCTTTTCTCCTGTAACATAGTAAGCCAAAAGAGATATAAGCACAAGGACATGCTGCCAAGACCAATATCAACCCACTTACCGATTTAGTAATAGCCAGCATTTCTTTGAGAAAAACAGTTAAGTGTAAGAATAAGAGTTGTGGAGGAAAAATGCAACATGCATTTCTCTCCAAATGATTTCATTAGATTTTCCAGCCTGGGACAGTCAGATGCAAAATTACAAATGGTGAGGAGGAAATAAATCCTTCTGAGCAGACCAATCAGGGAAGTGTTCCCTGTCATTCTGCTCATCTAACCTCATCCATTGGTCGAATCTCCCTCAGCTTCCCAGGCTGCATCCAGCTGACCCACCTCTGAGGGTCTGTACTTTCTAGCCTCTCCCCGAGACCTGCGCCCCAGCCCAGGAGCCACCATAGACATGATGAAACTGTTGACCAACAGTCGTGAGTATGAGTAAAATAATAAGTAAACAATTAGAGTAAACTATTAGCTGTCTATTTCAAAAAATTAGGCTTTCTAACAGGGCTCAGTAGTTATAAATTCATCAAAACAAACAAACTGATTTAATAAAAGGAATGAAAGAAAAACAGGAAGAAGAAAGGGAGAGAGGGAGGGAGGGAAAGGAAAGGAGTGAAGGAGGGAGGAAAGAACTTAATTTTCATTTTCTTTTACATTTTAAAAACATCATAGCTGATACCATTCACCACTTTCTAGAAGGCTAAGTAATGTAACCAACCCTTGATTTCGACAGCTATAATTTGGAAATGAAAAAACCCTCATTTCTTAAAAACTAAGAAAATAGAACTCTCAAAGTAAATCAAACCCACGAGCTAAATTATTTACAGAACCCCAGGTGATTATTTATTCTTTAATGTAATTTCATTTTTCAACTTCTCTCATTTATGCACCCTCAAAGTCCCTCTTCCTTGATTACAACAATCATTATCTGGCTGGGCTGTGGCCTTGTTCGAACACTATCAGCCAATTTATCTGCCGGTGGGAAATCCAGGGCATGATTGCCCTAAGAGATTTCAAGGAAGAAGATAGACTAATTTATAAAGTCCTTCCTTATGTTTCATTTCAGAATAGTAGTAACTGTAGAATAAATGCATTTACATTATTAAAAAAATTCCCCACCTCTTTTCTATTTATTCAAATATAGTTTAAATTCAGAAGTCTTCATTTGAAAAATCATTGACTTTGTAGGTTAAAAAGATTGTTGCTTGTAGGATTTTAGATTACCTTTTGAAGGAAAAGACACAATCAGGATTTGGGCAGTAAAAGGGCACTTGCTTGATTTTTTTTTTTTTTTTTAATATCTTATTTTTTTAAAAGCAGTTTTAGGTTGACAGCAAAATTAGGAGTCAGGTATACAATTTTCCCATACACCCTCTGTTCTCACACATGCATAGCCTCCCCATTATTAATATCCCCACCAGAATTGTACATTTGTTACAACTGATGAACCAATATTGACACATCATAGTCACCGAAAGTGCACAGTTTACCTTAGGGCTCACTCTTAGTGTTGTACATTGTTTGGGTGTAGACAAATGTATAATGAGATGTATCCATTGTAGTTATCATACAGAGGATTTTCATTGTCTTAAATGTCCTCTGTGTTCTGCCTATTCATCCTTCCTCAACCCTCAAAACCTGGAAACCACTAATCTTTTTACCGTCTCCATATTTTTGCCTTTTCAAGAATCTCATACAGTTGAATCATACACTTTGGAGCCTTTTGAGACTGGCTTCTTTCACTTAGTAATATGCATGTGTTTTCTCCATGTCTTTTCATGGCTTGATAGCTCATTTCACTTTAATGCTGAATAATTTTTCTTTCTCTGGATGTAACAGTTTATTAATCCATTCACCTACTAAAGGATATCTTTTTCACTTCTAAGTATTGGCAGTTATGAATAAAATCGTTATAAACATCCATGTGCAGGTTTTATGTGAACATAAATTTTCAACTCCTTTGGATAAATACCAAAGAACATGATTACTATATCATATGGTAAGAATATGCTTAGTTTTAGAAACCACTCAACTGTCTTTCAGAGTAGCTGTGCCATTTTCATTCCCACTAGCAATGAACAAGAGTTCCTGTTGCTCCACATCCTTGCCGACATTTGGTGTTGTCAATGTTCCACATTTTGGCCATTCTAGTAGGTGTACAGTGGCATCTCATCTCATTGTTATTTAAATTGTTTTTCTCTAATGCCATATACTTATTTGCCACCTGTATATCTTCTCTGATAAGATATCTGTTAAAGTCTTTGATCCATTTTTTAAATTGGGTTTTTTTCTATTAGTGAAATTTTAAGAATTCTTTATATATTTTGGATAACAGTCCTTTATCAAACCTATCTTTTGCAAATATTTTCTCCCAGTCAGTGGCTTGTCTTCTCATTCTCTTGACATTTTCACAGAGCCGAAATTTTTAATTTTAATTAAGTCTAGCTTATTAATTATTTATTTCATGGATCATGGATCACGCCTCTGGTGTTACATCTAAAAACTCATCGCCATATCCAAGGTCATCTAGGTTTTCTCTTATGTTATCTTCTAGGAGCTTCATAGTTCTACATTTGACATTTAGATCTGTGATCCATTTTGAATTAATTTTTGGAAAGATGTAAGGTCTGAGACTAGATTTATCTTTTTTTTTCCATGTGGTTATCCAGTTGTTCCAGCACTATCTGTTGAAAAAGACCATCTTCCAAATGTGATAATCAACATGACCTGCTCATTCCAACATAACTTTGTCACTTATCAAACAGGCTTTATTGGGGATGGGCCTGTGCTGTATGAGAACTACAGAAACAAATAGATTGGCCTATATAAAATCTCGCTGTTGTCTTTCCAACCATATCTATATTTATCCTGCTCTTGCCTTCCTATATTAAATTTCACTATTATTTACATTCTTATTTTAAGCATCTTCAGATTCTTAATAAACAAACACTAAAAAACAAAACGAAACAAAACAAAAACAACCTAGAAGATAATTTAGGTTTCTCATAGCTCAGAAGACATGTTTAAAGATTAATGTTCCGAAAGTATAATCCCCATCAGCCTCATTAACATTTACACATGGTTAAGGTTGAAATGGGACATTATACATCCTTAGTTCATTTCACTCTCCTTTGAGGGATGACGCTGAGGGCATGTGCAGGTGTGGCTGTCACACATGATGCATTACCACTATTTAAGATTGTGCTTGTTTTATGAACACCAGTGCAGTTTTCAGAGCCTTCCGTTGGCCATTTGATTCTCCCAGTCACATTTACCCTAAGTGGCCTTGTTTGAAGCTCTAATTGAGAATGATCATATACGTTTATGTCCTGTCCTTCATCTTGGGTTAGCCCCATTTGAGCTCATCCCATACGAGCTGGTTTATCATCTGTTGCAATCTATTCTCCACACATGCCCTCGTTCAGTTCCTTGCAGTCCTGATAAGCTTCACCAAAACTGCATTTTAGTTTTGGCCTCATATCTAGGTTGATGAAACAACTCAAAAACCCCCAATGAGGCATCCTGGAGCTAATCTAAGTTTCCCCATCACCTAGGTAATAAGAAATTGTCCCTACTTGACAGATTTGTATTTGGCATTGAGTTTGATGCCACATTTACCATACTCTCAGAAGATATTCTTCAATTTTAATCATTTTCCAAATGCTTTGGTCCTTAACACATTGCTGACAAAGTGATATTTATGTAGAAATAACTGACAGTTTTCAGCTGTCTCAACAAATCTAAGGAAGGCTGTTGAATAGCCTGAGTTTTAGTTTTTGTTTTTCCAGTTGATTTATGTTCATAACACTGTACCAATTTTCTAAAACTTAGCCCTTTGTGTCTTATGTTAGCAGTACTGGCATGGCATACATTAATAACAATTAATAGATTAATGTTATTAATGATTGCATTTATTTTTTTAATTAGCACTTTTGTTATTCTAAGATAATGCTTCCTGAACTTAATAATCATGCTCTTGAGAGAGCAACACTCAGTTGTTTGTGACTAAAAGCAGCTATCGGGAGAGATATGTAATTGAAACCAAACTCTTACACCTAAGAGAAATTCAAAAGTACATACATTTATAACTACTATTTAAAGCACTGTATGAAATGCAAAATAAGAAAGACATATTTACCACTGGACAGAGTAGAAATTCTAAGTTGGAGGTAAAAAAAAAAAAAGATAAAAATTCTAACAGTGACTACATGCATGACACCATGTCTTTTTTCTTTGTGAATCTGGAGTGGTCAGTGTATCTGAGGTGGTCAGTCTGTACTGAGATGCTGGTTAGTGTGAGTAAAGTAATCAGAATACAGGTCCTGAGAGTCTGTCAGGAATTCAGGAATGGAGAGTGGTTCTGGTCAGACAATCCAAGCCCCAGTGGACCCAGGGTGGTCAGTTAGTCAAAGGCTGTCAAGGTATGTGTGTGTGCCTGAGTACTTCTCCAATACCTTCTCATAGGCCTGGGTGAAATCTTGCTTCTCCAGGGTTGTGGGCCCTAAAGGAAGCCATAAGACAGACAGGAGCAGATGACTATTGGTGGCTACTAAAATACAGACTTCCTCTCTTCTCCTTCCTCTCCAGCTCAACCACTTAGCCTTTGAAGTACCTGCCCCAAACTCCCTGACTCCTTAGTGGAGAGAAGGGAGATCCTCTTCTATTGCAGCTGTTCCATAAAATATTCCAGGGGACCCTAGTCCCTACTGAAGCTCCAGCCAAGATCGCAGGTGACCTAGAATACAGAGCTCTTCCCTTCTTCACCCACCCTGCATCTCAGTTCTTCATTCATAACCCACACATCTGACCAAAAGTTGCCCTCTCCAACTTGCAATCATAGTGAGGTCCTCAAAAGGCAGCAGAGCCAGCATGCCACTAGCAGCACTGTCCAATAGAACTTTCTGCAGAGATGGAAATGTTCTATATCTTCAATACGGTAGCCATTGGCCAAATGTGGGTATTGAGCATTTAAAATATAGTTAGTATGACTAAGAAACTGAATTTTTATTTAATTTCAGTCAATTTAAATAGTCACCTGTAGCTAGTGGCTATTGTTATTGGACAGCACAGCTTTAGAGACAGCCTAAGTCCAAGCCCCATTGCTGTATTTTCTGGCCCCGTTGCATTGGGAAAGTGACTTTAATTCTCTGAGCCTCAGTCTCATATCTGAGAGTAATATATTACTTACCTAATAGTGCCACTGCAAAGATAAACTATGCTCTAAATTGAAGCACCTAGAATAGGATATATTCTAGAGTAAGGTTTCAGGAATTATAGGTATTACATGCATTTAAAAATACTTACTTACATTTCCCCATGATTGAGCTGGGTTTGCTCTTCTCAGAGTATTGATTCATTGAAGTAGTCACACCAAAATCACGTTCAGTTGACCCTTAAGAAAACATAGAGAAAACATCAACCAATATTACTTGATGGAATTAAAACAAAAGCTTTTTTCAACTATACCTTGGGGAAATACAACGACAACCATGCCTAGCTGAGCCTTGGAGAAACATACCTAAACCTATTTTTTAATCAAGAGAGATCTTATTCTGTAGGTGTTTCAAAAGCCAAGTCATAACAAAATTTCTTAAACCAATGACATATTTTGTTTGGTCGGTTTGGGCCTTGCCTGAAATATCTGATGTAGATATTTAACAAAGGGTCATCAATAATCATTTATTAAAGCAGGAAATCAATTTAATAAAATCTTCATTGAATACCTGCTCTGTGCTAAGTGCAATGGAATGCACAAGAATAATATGACATCGTCTTGGCTTTTAAGAATTTCACAGTGTTTTTGGCGACGCAATGTTTTCAAAGCACAAATGGCAGAAAAATGAAATATAAGTGCCATGGGTGTTTGGAAGAGAAAAGCTCAGTGTCAGTTGAAACAGTTGAGGTGAGCTTAATAGATGGAGGTGGGCATCAGATCATAAAGCCCAACAAAAAGCATTGCTCATCTTCCATGTCTGAAAGGATTAGTATAGGAGGAATCATTTATGGAAGCACATGCTTATAGCGGACATCGTTTAAATTGTGCAGACTGGTATGGAAATTAAATAAGTATCCTTTTGAATCAATTCATTCAACAAATAGGTACTAAGCATCTCTTAGGTGGCTGGCAAGGACACATCATAGGTAGCTCGTGGTTTGCTCAGATTCGTATAGTTGAAAACTTCATGTGGGTTGGGGAATCCGCTTTATGCATGACAGCTTTGTACCCCCATATTCATAAACCAGAATGCCCTAGTACATGAAGATGTAAATTTACATGGTTATCACAACAACAATTTCTACAGAAATATTACTGTCTAGATGTCTGGGTGTTCACTTTAAATCATTATGGGTGGGCTTTATGTTTCAAGTTTTTCAGTTTCAATGTCCTTTATTATTCCTTTTAAAAGAATATTTTTTACAAAAATTCCTACTGGGTAGATCAAAATGTTATCATTTTTAAAATAGTCACAAGTATAGGCCAACAAGAGCTTTCATATCTCTTGTTCTAAGCAGAAACTTTGAAATGTAAATTCTAAAATCATAGAATCATATAATTTTCTCCTAAGAATATAAGCCTCCATTTTTTGCAACATACCTAAAATAAGCAGGAAATTTCTTTAGTATTAGGGGCCAGCAAACTACTTATCCCCCAAAAAACGTATTATATTAAATATATTGGAGTGACACTGATTGATAAAATTATATAGGTTTTAAGGGTACAATTCAATAATATGTCATATGTATTTTATATGTTACATAGATTTTAAGGGCACAATTCAATAATACATCATATTGCATTGTGTCTTCACCACTCGAAGTGAAATTTCCGGTAGGGTAAATGTGGTCAAAAAAATGTTTCAAGGATTCACAAATAAAAATAGAAAAAGAAATAAGTAAATTTTAAAAAAGAAAATGAGTTTAAAAAAAACTAGCTAATGCCCCACCTCCAGTTTCATATAAAAATGTTGACTCTTCTATTTGAACCAGAGTGAAAGAGATGATATGACATCTCCTCCATTCCCTAAGTGTGGTCCTTGGATTAGCAATATCCACATTGTGTGGAAACTTCTTAGAAATGCAGAATCTTAGGCTCTGCCTCAGACAGACTCAGTCAGAATTCACTGAATCTGCTTTTAAAAGATTCCCAGGTGATAGATATGCACGTGGGAAGTTGAAAAGTACTGCTTTAAGAAATATTAAAATATTACTAAATTAACTTGAAAGTACAGTGCCCATTAACTCAGCCCTGTGTCCTCAATTTCTTTCACAGCTAACTACATGTAAATTGGTCCTACAGAATAGACAGGAATAGTGCTTTCATGTTGAAACAACAAAGGATTCTTAACTGGTGAGAACATTTCCTCCTGCTCAAATAAATACTGAACATGCATTTTTAAAATATCAGTTTAAAGAGATGACAAATTGCTTTTCTCCTGGGTCACATACATGAATGTAGAGTCATCTTTCCCATCAACTGTTTCATATTTTAAGTTAAAGTGAGGTATAAATGCAACCTAATAAGTACTACAATTAACTAAATAATGATGAAAGTAGAATTGGAAAGATTGAGGATCAAAGAGATAGCAAGGCAGTCAAGAGAAATGGAGAGAACAGCTGGGTCAAGGGAAGCGGTGTCCTGGAATCCCTGCTTCCTTACCTCTCAGGGTCCTCCTGGACAATCTACCTCCATGCTTCAGAGAGATGAGGCAGACCTGGAAGCAGGGCCCTAAGCCAGAGACAGTCATTTACAAAATACTCTCGAGGGCAAATGAAATTAAGCCCACTGTCATTGTAACCAGAGGCATTCATGTTAAATGTTAAAGCTTAAAAACTGGAATAGAAGTGCATCTTTTAGTTTGGAAAGATTAATGATTAAAATAAATTAAAGAAGATCTAGCTTATAGTTGTTGCCTTTTTGTAGTTGTTAGCTACAACTAACAATTCCTTATGAAAAAGAAGGAACAAAACCTTTGCTTAAACATGGGTTTCTACTCTTGTGTAAAAGCAAATTCATGAAAATTCATCTAGGATGATTTGCTCACTCAATCACTCTAATGGGGGCTAGGAGTTTAATATAAATAAACCAAGTATAATGAAATCATTGAAATAAAGTATTAAAAGGGCCCTAATAATAGTGGTATTCTAATAAATGTTTAAAAACTGGCTCTCTGGTGGCGGGGGGAAAGCCCAAACTGCCAATTTCAATGACATAAATGCTCCCAACACCATTGGTTTCAGGCTACCATTGTAATGGCATTGAATGCAAAGTTTGGAAGAGATTCACATAATTGGTTTTCAGGAACCCATAAAAGCTGCTCTAGCACACTCCTAAAAATAACTAAATGTGCAATGTTTTTCTACTCATCAATAGATTAAGCATCATTTGATTACTAATCTACAAGTGTATTTATTTATACCATGAAATGTCTAGTAGTTCTACTGTTAATCAAAGGTTAAAGGCCAAAGTTTAAACTTCAAATGAATAAGTACATGAATTTTGAAGTTTGGCTTCCTTTTCTTATTTTTAGCATATCAGAAAAGGCCTTCAAAGGCTTGCACTTTTTATATCCTCCTGAACATCAATCACTCTCAGGATGATGTTTTTAATACCTGTTAAAGATGTACTCTGCATGGCTTATATTTTGCTTTCTTAGATATCTTCTGAGTTTCTGTCACTATGTTGTATATAATCATGAATTCTGAGGATAGACATGCAGTAATGGCCATGAATATCTACACTTTGGGGCACTCTGTCATAATTTTTGACAGCAATATTCCTCAAGATTGGCAAATAAAGTTGAAGTGGTTGCCTCAAAAATAATTTTAAGGTAGACATTTATATATAGCACATACAAAGCAGGTTTACAAAGTTATTTGTCAAAGATGATTTTTTAAACCCTAATAGAAAATAATGTTACTTATGAGTAAAGTTTAAAACACAAGAAACTCAAAGCCTTATTGCTATATATCGTGTTCAACTAATTAGACAAAATCTATTATGCACTTATTCTAATATCATGCAGATGAGATTTCTCATTTAAAAGAATGTCTCATTAACATTTACTTATCCAGTTTCTCCCAATCTTTCACAGCAATATTAATAACACATTAAAAGAAGACAATTCACAAGGCCACTAGAAATTAAGGCTCTCATAATACCTAGCAATAACTTATAAACTAGTAACAGTTATAAGAAATACAGACATGAATTTAGAATACTGACCAAAGCATCAGCTCATAGTAGTAATCAGCTTTGCTTTAGGAAAAAAGTACCATGCAAAATAAGAAAAAAAATCTACTATGCCTCTTGCGACATAACATATTTCTTAAACGAAACAAGTCATTTTAAAAGCTGAGCGAGATGAAAGGGGCAGAAAAAAACTTCATCCTCAGTGTAACCCAGAAAATAAATCTATTAATCAGCAAAAAAGTTGGAGGAATTTCTAAAAGATATAGCAAAAATAGGATCTGGCTAAGGAAAGTACCACTCCCAAGGTTCAATGCATGAATGTTTAAAATATGTGGAGTTGTCCTTCTCAGTGCCTGTACTCTGTCTCTCACTGTCT
>NW_006435793.1:1228924-1237661 GCF_000325575.1 Pteropus alecto
GATAAGATTGCAGCCCCTACCTACACTTCGATTGCAGCCTGTGAATGATCCTGAAGCAGAAGATCCAGGAAATCTGCCTACACTCCTAACACTCGGAATCTATGAGACAATGAACACTGTTTTAAGTCATTAAGTTTTAGAGTAACTTGTTACAAAGCGATAAATAATATGCCCAGAACCACCACCCTCAACATCAACACTCAGGACTTGGAAATAAGAATCGCTCATCAGGAAGCAGTGGACAAATTGAACAAATTCCAGATTTGCATCAGTACCTTCACTAACCTTCCTTATAAATGTCTAGACTGTTCAGTGGTGTAGGTATTACCACTAAGAGCTCCCAGTCATTGTGGCCATGCCAGTTAGAGGTCAATTTCAGACCCTCAGCCATCTTTGTGCTGCTGTCCATAGTGTATCAAAGATAGGGCACTGAGAGTGGTCTGCTTCTTGTGAAGTCAATAAGGGTTGCATTTTCTGTAAAAGACTATAAACAAAGCCAACTAAAGGCAGTCTCCATCCTATTACTATGCACTGGAAATTCTAAACAATGTCAGTGATGAAATACTGCTCCCCATTGGGCAGACAGCCCTCTCTGCCTCCCTTTGGTGCATCACAGACTGCCAGGACAAAGATCTTACAAATACTTGGCAGAGCAAGGTTTGCTGCTGTGCATACCCTTCCTGATAACTCCATCTGCGTTTTTTTTTTAATAGAAAACTGGGTCTCTTACCCAACACAGATGCCCTCACAGATTAAGAGTGGCAAGAAAGAGCAGGAGTAAAGGCAAAGGCAGGCTCTGGATCAAAACAAATTAGACCTTATGATTGACTTTCAGGAGTGTAACAGTGCCCCACGCACAGTCACCACCTGTGGTCACCTGTCAGTGGCAATATTTATTCTCATTCATTCAAGAAATATTTATTGAGTGCCTAATTTGAGCCAGATATGGTCCTGGACTAGGGAATCAGTAATGAAAAGACACAAATAATTGCCTTTATGGAGCTTATATTCTAGCAGAAATAGATTGAAATAAATTAAAAATAAATGCTACGAAAGAAACTAAAACAAGGAATGGGGAATGGCATGTGCAATGACGGATTCTGCAATTTTAAATGAGGTGCTCAGAGGAGACTTCAATAAGTAGGGGACATTTGAGCAAAGATCTGAAAGAGGTAATGAAGAGAGCCATGTGGATACCTGAGGAAAGAACAATCTGGGTAAAAGAATGATCGAGCGCAAATTTCCTGAGAGTGCAGTATACTTGGAGTATTTGATAACAGCAAAAAGGTCAAGAGGGCTGGACTGGAGAAAATGAGGAAGTGGCAGTAGATGAGATCAAGGAGGGTAATAATCTCTGCTTCTCTTCCTTTCCCAAATCTTCTGTGAATTCCCTTCATCTGCGGAATCTAAAGTTGAACACTGCTGGCAAAGGATTCTAGGAAATATAGGTCCAGGCTTCCCACTTCTGAGAACAGAAGTGGGCAGAAAAAGTGCTAAATACCAATAAGTAATATGGCACATTAACTTTCTCCCACCTTCCCTTTAGTATCTGAAAAGAATATTGTCAAAAATACCTTCTACCACTTTAAGACACTGACATAACCTGAAAGAATTAAAGAAACACTCGCCTGAAAGCGGCCTGATTTCTAGTCCAAATCTACTACTTGACCTTGAATAGGCCCCTAAACCTCTCCAAATCTCAGTTTCCTAATCTGTCTAGTGAAGACAACAAATATCTATCTGTCAAAGTCATGAATATTTAATGATTTGGTACATGTGAATGACTCATCCCAGTATCTGATATACTCTGAATAGCAGCTAATATTATAGATGAAAAAATTAAGAGTCCTATGAGTCCTAACTCTGGCTCCACTGCCCAGTCATTATATGATATCAAGTAATTTCTTTCACTTCTGTGAAAATCAATTTCCTCATCTTTAAAATGAGAATAATAAGACCTACCTCATGGAGTTATTTTGAGGATTAAGTGAGATAATAGAAATATGATACTTATGCTGGTACACAGTAAAGTCTCAAGGAATGCTAATTAGGATTAAGAAATAAAGGGGTTGGATTTTCTTCAAATTCCTTTTGTATCCTACAGTACTTGGTGCTAACAGTGAGTCTGTAATATAGGACTTTCATAATCTGCCTTTTTCAGAACTTGTGGGATTTACAAATCTTATTTCCTTATAAGTATATTTCTTTCTAACGCACTTTAGGAAGAACACAAGAAAACTAGAAATGCTTGGCTGTCTAATCACCTGCATGTCCACTGCCCAGATTTCTGTGCAGGTGCTGAAATCAAGAAGCAGGAGTTATCACGGATGACCCTGACCCTATGGGTCTCGTAGGTCATTTAAATTAACTCACCCTTTCACTTTCTCATTTGTCTACCACTTGGCCTCTTTGTCTACAGGGCAACTGCATAGTTGAGGAAGGTGGTTCTATTTTCTGGGGATATTTCATCAGGAAGTAAACCCAGTACTGAGGACTTGACTGTCCCAAAGAAACTTACATGGCCAAAGCCAAGCAAGGAAGGAGAGTGGAGAGCAGGCAGCAGCCTACCAATCGCTAATTGCACTGCTTCCCAGAGCCCCCATCGTGGCCCTGGGAACTGTGAGAGCTATAGGAAAGAAGGAAGTGGCAGAGGATGCTAGACAAAGGGCATAAAAATCAGAAAGAGAATTGAAGGAGGCTTCCAAGAAGAACTACATTTGAATTGATTTTAGAAGGATCTAAAGGAGTTAGCAAGGTAGATGGGCAGAGAAGTGGGAGTACTCATGGTTATGTCCAAGATGGAATTCTAGGCAGAGAGAAACAGCAAGGAGAAAGGCATTATGTGTCCCAAGTCCCACAAGTGGCTTAGTGGGATTGGGATTGTGGTGGGAGATAACATCTGCAGCTCAGAAAAGACCTACAAGCTAGAGCCAGAGCTTGCAAGTCCTCAGACTCAAGGACCTTGCTGAAGCCATGGAAGACAACCATATCACCTGTGGTGTGTAGAGTGAGAAATAATCCGTTAAATTAATTAAACAAGGAGGCCATTAGACTGGTATGGCTTTAATGCTGCAGCAGCCTATATAAGTAAACCAAGATCTAAGTCTGGAAATGCTTCAAGTTTATGAAATCAAAACACTAAGGACAATCAATCACAAATAGCCAACTAGGCTTTAAGCTATAGCCAATCAAATAATTTAGTTTCTTTGCTTCCACATTTTATATAAGCCTTTCCCCTGGCTCCTGTCAGCAGAGCACTTTTAACCACCTCTGGTTTTGGTGTTGCCCAATTCCAATCCATTTTTGCTCAAATAAATTTTATATGCCTCAGCTTTTCTTCTAATGAGTCTAAGAACCAAGACTTGCAATGCACCTGATCATTTTTAACACCCTATTCAACTCTACATAAGCTTTATTTACCACACTGGAGTCCCACCCCCTTTATCTTCCCTGGCATCTAGACTCTTAGTCAGCTACCATTTTCTGTTTCTATATTTTCTAGCACTGTTTCCAATTATTAATCATTTCAAGGTAGAATAAGAACCATCAACTCTCTACATTTTTAAGTGACAGTGGGGATTTAGTCACAGTTCAGCACTAGAGAATTCTCTTAGAATGGAAATAATCATTCCCAACAGAACTGTGTAATACATTGGTCAAAAGAGGATGTTGACTTTCTTTAAAAAGAGAGACTCAATTGATGTTAACCTCTAGATGTTGCTAATTAAGTTTTTTCCACCAAGTCAGTTATCAGCCAGTTTCACAGATTTCATAGCCTTTTGCTTTAGTGTTCCCTTTGTGGGAATCCTGGCAGAAAATAAGCCTGTCCTTTTTGCTTTGTTGTTCTTGCTTACAGGGTCAACTAGATAGATTGTGTCCACTGAACCTTTTTGATTGAAGGTTTCTGACTCCTTTTGGCTAGGCAAGCCCCTAGGTCCCTAGGTCTACCTTCTGGACTCACATCGTGGCAATTTCTTTTTTATTGGATTTCTTCTGATTGATCCTTCTGCTGCTGTACACTGTAATTTTCTGCCCAGGATGTTTCCTGGAAGTAAATGGTGACTTCCATTTTTCACTTAAAGTCTTAAAACTTTCTAGTCCATGTTGATGGAGGCCTCCTATAACCTAGGTATACCTTGTCCTTACTGAAGCTGTCCAGCCCCATCATTATGGTGACTCCAAGGGACAGTGGAAAGAAGATGCAGAGGACCTGTGCCGACATCCAGGGCTGGTTTTATGGATATATGACCTGTGTAGTCACTCAGGGCCCCACACTTGGAAAGGCTTACGCTCGGTTTAATGCTCTGCTGTCATCACCTTGAAATTATTCATAGCTTTTTCCAAAATTTTCATTTTGCACCGGGCCCCATAAATTAGGTAGCTGGCCCTGCTGACATTATAATCCCTTTTGATAACGAAAATGAGCCTCAGTGTTTCATCAGGTCTAGTTTTTCAGGGGAGCAAAGCCAGTTCATTTACTCCTACCATCATGCCTATGGCTGCATACCTGGTAAACTGAATTTCAAAGAAGTCTAAGGACACCATTACACTGGGAAACGATGGACAGACACATAACTATGGCCAGCTGAATACTACTAGGCACCATGCACAACTTCACTGCCAAACTCCAGACCATTCAGGATAATAAAGACAATCAAAATTGTCAAGGCACTGAGAGCCTCCCAAGCTGTGCCCAGCCCCAGCTATAACCTCAATCAGCCTAAGACCAGTTCCCTAGAGAGTGGTACTTGAACCATCCAAAAAAAAAGAAACCATAATTTATAGCAATCTGGATCTGTTTTTAGGAAGTGTAAAGGGAGATGTCTCTTTGATTAAACCTTTTATTCATTTAAATACAGTTAAACTAAAAAACCAGGTTAACAGAACAATGCTCTGTTTTCTTCCTTTTAATCTAAGAACATCTGGTTTGTTAGACAAGCAACCTGAGAAGAAGGCATCTCTCCAATTGTGGAGAGTTTTTATACCTAATCTCCTTATTCATTTAGATTTTATCCAAAGGAGTAAAGCTGTTATGTTGGATTTCACTTGCATTCACTTGATAGCCAGTTGCCAAGGAAATCAAAATGCTTAAAATTCTGGCTACAAAAAAAGGAGATATAGATATATAGAGAGATGTAGATATAAAATATGTCCTGCATATATATCTAGATATAGATATAGATATATATACATACATACACACACTCCTATATATGCACACATACATATATACACACATACACATTTATACATATATATATAATGTCTCTCGACTAGTGTGCTATAATTTTGGAATAGTGATTCATTTTCTTGGCTAAAATATGCTGTTAATTATAGAAGCAGTAGTGTACTGGAGCTGTCTCGTAGGCTCTCAAGCACCAAATATACACGTCTCTTCCCACCTTCACATTCGATAATGTCACATTGGTGTCTCGAAATTAGCCATGATGGAAGTACTTATATCATGGGGATACATGCTACAAACCAGGGCATTATTCCCCAAGAGCTCCATTTACTGGTATACCATTGTATGGAGAGGGCTTACTGTAAAGAATTCTAAATGAAACTTGGAAGTTGTGTAAATTAAGACGTCATAGATTGAAATTATTAAAACTAAATAAAACTGATGAAGAATGGTTAAAGTAGGAGTTTTCATTCCACATTAAAGGAGAGAGAGAGAACTGGGAGAATAACATGTAACTCCATTAGCTCCAACCTGTTGCTGTGGACCATCTTCCAGAGAGAGCACGGGGTAGCCTAAGACAGCAGTTAAATCCTTCCCCTGACCTTGAGCAACGCTGCACCTAAAACTGAGATTAGTGAATACGTGTGCGTCTGTGGGGGTTAGGGATATCTAATGTCATAAGTACAAATCATAAAAATAAATGACTTCATAAAACACATGCCTTCATTTTCTCAAACTTAATACTATTAAACTAAAGACAATTTTATAAGGATGGGGGGAATCAAAACCATCAGAACACTAATTATCCCATTATGTGTAAGTGTATAAAAATAATCTAAGCATTATGTATAACAGAGAAACAAACTGATTAAAACTGAATAGGAACACTTTCGTTCTTTTTTTCTCATCAAGCATCATCATGAGAAGGAACCCCCTTCCCAACAGGAGATTATGAGAAATTAAACAAAGGATTTATTGCTCAGCTGTCTCTGGCTGCAGAAATGTATGGCCAAAGGGAAAATTGCAACAGATGAGTTCTGTAGAGGGAAATGAGTCCGCTGCATTTCATTAGTGCTGGCAAAGTTCTTACAGGAATAATCCAGCCAATTTCATTCTATCTTTTCAGCTTTTGGATATATCACTAAACACCCTCCACAGCCCACCAAATACCCAGTATTTACTTTTCTATTAACTTCTTTATTCTGTAATTCTTAATGGTGGAGAGAGCTAGAGAGATGGATATGGAAGGTATATAGGAATCTTAAGATCAGGTGTATAATTTAGTTTCAATATACCTTTTTTTATAATATAAATTAAAGGAAGAAAATCTGGAAAAATCTTCTGGACTAGTGAAAATACAGAAAAGATGCAGCGTATCATGGTTTACAGACATGGTTTACAGTGCTAATTATTAATGCTCTAGGCTAACTATTAACACTCTAGCACTGTGTGCATTCTGTTCCAAATGCCTTACATAATTAGCCTATTTAATACTCACAACAACCTTATCAGGTGATTATCTATTATAAATCCCTTGGTATAAATGAGGAAACTGAGGCACAGAAAATCTAAGTTACTTGCCCATGATCATATAACCAGTAAATGACTGAGCATGAATTATAAAACCAGTAAGTCTAGTTCTAGACTAGAACTTATGTGTCTGTGCTCAAAACTTCTCCACCTTGCTGCCTTGAGCAAGAAGATACCCACCTTGAGAAAGCCAAAGAGATGAAAATATAAAACTACCAAACACATAATTTGGGGTAGAATTTTATTATTGTTATTTTACAGAAAGTTAGTCTTATATAAAGTAACATATATACATAGCACATTTCTCTTTTATCATTGAGAAATTTTTCTACCCTGCCAGACTTAACTTTCATTTATCTCCTTGAAAGACTTCCTCTTTCCCATCTCCTGGTACAGCCATCACGCAGAATACAGTGCTGCTTATGAGATAACTTTTCAATAAATGAATCAACCAACCAATTAGTCAGTGGCTGATATAGAGTTAATTTGGCCTGGAATTGAACAGTGCTTGCTGTGGTTTATTATTTTAACAGTCTAAGATGTTCTCAGAGCATCAGGACAAGCTTTGAAGCTTTGTAGGCAAGAGCTGTAAAGTCCTTGTGTGAATAAAATGAAGAAAAGATGTTGGGAAAAATAAAGAAATTAGTCCTTAATGATGTGTCGATAATGTTCCAAGTACAAGACTGTAGGTATCATTTAGCCCATTATTTAATTCTAATAACAACCCATTTGGCAGATGAGAAAATGGAAGATCGACAAATAAAGCAATATGCCCAAAGCACACCAGCTAATAAACAGAAAATTAGGGCTGTGAGCCAAATCGTTCTACCTCCAAAGCTCTTTTCACTTCCATCCTATATTTCAGGTAAGTGAAGGAGCAAAGCAGGAAAGGGAGGAGAGGGGGGAGAGAGAGGAGAGGAGGAGAGGGAGAGAGGTAAAGAGGGTGGGAGGAGAGAGGAGAGAGGGAGGGAGGGAGGAAGGGAGGGAGGGAAGCAGGAAGGGAGACAGAGACAGAGAGACAGAGACAGGGGTAGCGGGGAGAATGAAGTGTGAATAAGATGAGATTTAGCCAAGAGATTAGCTTTATCCATGAACCTCAGTTGCTACTCTAGTTTGCCCTAGAAATATCCAGGCAATTATTTTAATCCCCCAATTTCCTTAGCTGGGATTAAAATAAGAATGACCCAGTTATCACAGCCCTCCTGACAGCAAAGTCAGGGCTGACATCCAATTAGTTTGGGCTTCACCGTGTTCTGGCAGTCCCTCCCCATAAAAGAAAAAGCCTCAACAGAAGCTCTTTTTCACCTTCTGAGTTGGAGGTAATTGCCCCTGCTTGGAAAATTCCACACCTCCATACCCTCAGGCAGCAACGTGGCCATTCATTTGCAGTCTTGGCACTAACCTGGCAGCTGCAGATGCCCCCTTAGCAGTTTAGGCTGTCTGGTGAGACACCTGTTCTCCCTAATTGAAGGCGATGGGCAAGGGGCTGGTAGAAGAATACCAGCAGCACCTCCTCTAATGCCTTGTGATTGGACAAAAACTCACAAGGAGCCGTATGTGAAGAAAATTCTGCCTGCCATAGCAGTTCTTCAGAGGAGAGCCAACTTGAGGTACTTGCAGTAAATCAGACACCCAACAATCTGATGATGGGCAGTAGAGAGATGCCTTTAGGAAAGAATTCCTAAGGAGGAAGTATAAAGAAGTGAATAGTGTGCAATGCCCTCTCCTCGTTGCTAGTACTATACATTTAAAAATCTGCAGCATTCACATCCTCTTTTCCATCCACCACCTCCCACTTTTTAGTAATTGGTTAATGGATGCTAAAAGCATGATGAGGAATGTAGCATACCCAATTTATTACTAGAGCTCATTTCATAGATAGCATACTGCATTGAATATATAGTTTACATTTAGAGATCGATATTACTTGGCTGCAATTTGATAAGTGCTTCTAATTTAATTTCCAGCTATGGCATTTACTTAATCAAAACTTTGGCAATGAAAGTCGATTCAAACACGCAG
>NW_006435793.1:1237675-1240593 GCF_000325575.1 Pteropus alecto
GAGAAATCACAGCGTGAAGAGTCAGGACCTTTAAATTCATTATTTCAGTTCATTATAACTTTAATAAAAACTCTATCAATCTTTTAACAAAGATTCACATACATTTATTGTCTGAGCACTAGAAGAAAACATAATAATGATAAGACATTCCAGATGGAGAGTCTCTAGATAGAAGATGTGATAAAATCAGAAACAGCAACATTAATGTATGGAAGGCAAAAAATAAGGGCTACTCAGAAATAATCTTATTAATTAAATCACATGTAAACACTGTCAATATTGCATTATGATCCAATGCTTTTGATGACTTCAAATATATATTAAAGTGTGATTTTTTTTTTAATTATAAGAATAAATCCTGCTCAAGATATTTTAAAAGCAGCTTGGACACTGTTCTTAATATACCTAAAATGTTACTCTATTTAGATGTCTATTCTAATTTATTCAAGCCTTCGAGTAGAACTATTTTGTTATAAATGATAAAAAAATATTTCTGTCCTACTGGAGCTCCTCAAAACAGCATGATTTTCCTCATTTTATATTTTAAAGGCACTGTGACCTCATAGTAAGAGTTACACTACCACACATGAAATCATTGACATCAGCCCTTTTGTTTGAAACTGTGGGCCTTTAGGAGAATATGGTTAAATTAAGAAGTAAAAAACAACTTTCAAGTAGATGAAAGATGAAAGACCAACAGAAAATGTACGAAATTTCAACTCAAATCTTTAAGACTGCAAAGAAATGCCCCCTTCACCTAAAAGAAAAAGAACATACACCGCTTTGCCATGCCAACCAGAGGAGATTCAGCTTGCTTCCCTGGTGTTCCTTCTCTTGGATCTGTCCCCTCTCTCCTACCCCATCCTCCAGCATCCCAGGGCATCTGCAACTTTCAGAAGAGAAGTTTCTGAGCTCAAAATGTAGTGTTGCCTGGGTATCCCAGAACTTTATAAAGGATTTCCTTGTAGACTCCTTCCCTTGGATTCAGGAAATGGATACATATCCACACACCCCGACTCCCGACTCACACAAGGGTAGGTGAGATGAGAGCTTCTCTTTGTGAATACAGTACTCCCCAAGAGGCCACTTCTTCCTCTCCCCCAAGTCGCTTCTTATATTTAGTTGAGAGAAGGAAGCCCCGCAGAGAGGCTGGGACACCTGTGGCTGACAGTTCCGTCCACACAGAATGTGGAGGACTTTATTATTACTATTACTTATTAAACTAATCAAAAACAGGCTCACAAATATAGTGGACAATTTGGTGATGGACAGAGAGGAGGGGGTTGGGGGGGCTGGGAGAATGAGGGTTAAAGAAGTACAAATTAGTAGTTGATAGTTGGGCGGGGATGGGGAGCATGGCAGAGGGAATGGGGTTAGCATTACTATGATGGCTAAGTGGAGGGTCTGGAGAGGGAGGAGGCAATTAGGGGATCGTTTTATGAACTATATAGATATCTAACCAATGTACCATTTAGTTGAAACTAATTTAAATAAATAAATTTATATTAAAAAAGATCACTATTGGTCATCACTTCTAATATATGAAAATTATATAGATGTCTAACCAATGTACTGTATACTTGAAACTAATTTAAATAAATTTTTTAAAATGATTAAAAAAAAAAAAAGAATATGGAGGACTTAAGTTTCTTTTGTACTTAGCTTTAGGCCTTTGCTGATTTCTGTATTTCTGGGCCAAATGGAAACACCCGACCCGACATCTAGCACCAAGCTGTTGTATTAGTATTAGAAATAGCCTAAATGCCTATCTACGGGGGAACAGAAAAATAAAATGAACATGTTCAAATTATGCAATATTGTGCCAAGAGGAATTAATTTGATTTATGTATATCGACATGAAGAGATTTCAGAAACATTCATAAACATGAAATGAGGAAGAATGAGAGTCTGATGTTCTCTAACTCCAGTTGCCTTATCAGTAAAACAGGGACTCATTCATTTAAGAAATATTGATTGCCTACTAGGTACCAGGACTTGTTTTAGGCAATAGGGACACAGCAATGGAAAGTGAACGAAGAAAAAGAACTCTTCTTTCATGGAGGTTATGCTCTACTGGTATAAAATAGGAAGACAGACAATAAACAAATAAAGCTAAATTTACGGCATGGCAGGTGATTATTTTAAGCTATGGAGAAAATAAAACAGGGAAGAAAAAAATGTAGCATCAGAGGAAGAGGGCTAGGGAATTTTGAAAATAAGAGCTCACTGGCAAGGTACTATGTCAACAAAGACTTGGAGGAGAGGAGTGAGGAATAAGCCTTTGTTGTGACAGACACACAAACAAGCTTGAGAGAAGCTTTCTCAAGCCTATTCGAGCATACATTCTTTCTCTATTTTCCAGGGTGGATATAAAATGTTCTCTAAATTTATAATTTTTCAGGCATTTTAGTAGGAATCTATTTGCTTGGGCTGAGAGGAGGAAGAGGATGAAATACTTAGCATTTGAGCCATTTTTTAACCTGGAACTCATTTTATTTTCAATCAATATATACCTTTTAAGGGATTGGGTAGAAAGAACTTTGTTATTGAGTTTTTCAGAAATAATTATGCCTAATATACCTGGTGCTTAAGCAAGGGAGTCAATACTCAAACTCTGATTTTGAGAATTTTAGTCGGCTGAATGAAAGGATTTGGCTCATTTCCTGAAGAACAATCAATATAAGTCAAAATCTCACAAGCTTCCCTCTGAAATGGATTGTTTAACCTAATGTTAGCTACAAAGCTAACCATAAAGTCAATGTCAGAAGAGAGTCTGTGACAAACGTAAGGAAATCAAAATTAATGTCTAGAAAAAACTGGGTATGAAACTCTGCTTCTTAACTTAATGGACCTGCTACATTAAGTAAGATAGCTCATTTCTCGGAGCCTTAGTTTCCACGTTTGTAAATGGAAATACA
>NW_006435793.1:1243318-1259124 GCF_000325575.1 Pteropus alecto
ATTCCTGCTTCTCAGGAATCGAAGAAAATATATAAATGTTTGTTCTACATTTTTCCCTCTGCTAGATTTTAAGTTCCATGAGGGCAAGGAACATGTTTGACATATTAAACCCAGTACCTTAGACCTATCACAGGCCTCCCTGGTACATAAAAAGTGCTCACCAAATTTTATGAATTCATGGATATACGATAATATATGAATAGTGTCTGGCACAGAAGAGATCCTAACACAATAAAACATTAGTTTTATCCTTTCTCTTCTTTCCTCCAGCATTCTAGGGAACTTTCTCTGCCTAAACCATTTTATCTGGTCTTATATTAGTGATTATGAATCCCAAGAGTTTTTTTCCTGTTTGGGAATTGACTAGTCAGAAACATAATAGAGATCTTCAAGCCATGAACATGACTCATGCACTGAAAATGGACTTTCACCAGAGGGTGATCCCTAGGTGGTCACTGGGTCTCTTAACCAGCTTTGGCATCCCAAAGCATAGGTTGCACCTCTTTAGAAACCTTTACTGTGATGTGAAAAAAAAGAAATGCATTGATCTTTTTCCCTAAGTGAGGAGCTTAGTCCACGCATCCTACTCCTGAGAGATTTATGCTCTCTGCCCAAACCAGGAATGTTCACCCAAAGTGTTTAGAGTACATGAGGGGTCAGCAGATGGCAATCCCAGCCTTCTGCACAGGAGTCAAGATGAAGTGGCTAGAGGCACAAACTGGGGCCACCTGCTTTCTCTCCATGGCTTCCATCTCAGAGTAGAGGGAGGGCAGCTATTAATAGCCCTGGAGGTCTAAACTATTCCTTAAAGGAAAGAGACTGAGGAGGAACTGAAAGTGTAAATGGTGTGAAGAGAAAACACATAGTATAATGTTTAGGTGCATTCTGAAGTTAGATGTGGTTCAAACTCCAAGTTCGCTAACTGGTTACAGCAACTTAATTGTTTAACCTGTCTCCTTCTATATATGATACTGACAGCCAACATCTACTGAGAACGCCTTATGGGTTAATACATGCCTGCATTAAATTCTTGCAATAACTCAATGAGGTAAATGCTAGTAGTATTACCCTAATTTTACAGATAAGAAAAACACATGGAGCAGGTATATTACCTGCCCAAATTCAATACCTAATGCAACAACTAGCCAGCACTGTTATTCCCTATACCACTGTGAGGGCTGAATTAGATGGCATGTAAAAAAAATGCTTTAAATATCATCATGCTTTAGGAGAACCATGAACAGAACTACTTGGTCAGAAATGAGGAATTGAAGTTCCATAGGCAGTAGGGTTAATTAAAAAAAAAAAAAAAAAAAAAACAGAGAGAGAGCTTTAGATCTTCTACTATAAGCCATGAGAAGCTTGGGTCAGATGAGGGGAAGACAATTAAGACACTGTGGCAGTGACTTATGTGTGAAGCAAGAATGGCATGAAAGAGCATGATGATTTAGAGAATAAGAAGGCAAAAGCACGTAAAAGAATGGGGCTACTGAGAAAGGTGACTATTTGGAGAGGCAATCTGATAGAAAAGGGCACTTCAAGATGGCTTCCTTGAATTACAGTAGGTGAGGATAGTGCCATTCCTTTAAAAACAGGTTGGGAGCCAAGAGTGAAAGTGGGCTTTCCAGAAAGATGGATGAATTCCATATTTATCAAATGTCAAATTAAAGCAAGACATGGCAGCCAGGCAGGTGAGGAGAAAAGCCTTCTCATGAATACATGAGAGTAGACATGAAAAACAGTGCCATCAAAAAGAAAATTCTGAAATGAAACCACCTAGAGTAAACCTCTGCTTTTATATTTTTTTTCCCACCGGTCACAATTTTTTGGGCTCCAATTCCTTATGATTACATTTTAATACTTCTATTTTTGTGGGAGTAGCAGAGCTTTGTGGAAAATTAAGAAATTTTCACATGTGATGCTTTTCTGAATATGTTGTTATGTAAAATAATTTATTTTGATGGATTCTTCTGGCTTGATTCTATCTTGAAAAGAGAAAAAAAGAGGTCTTCCACTTAAAGTGGCTTCTCGACAGTAATAACTAAAAGTGACAACAGGGGGAAAAAAGCTTTCACAATCTTTTATCTGAACATTCAATTGAACTATTCAAATTATAAGAACTTGTGTCTGAGTTCTTAAATTTGAAAAGTGCACAAAATAAACTTTTTACTCTCCTCAGAAATGATGTGATATTATCTCTGCAGGAGAAGAGATTGGGAAGGTTTAGAACATCCTTTAGGCTCTTCAGTTGATGTCAAATCAAATGGGATGCCTTCGTATGTCAGAAGGCTCATTTACTGTACTCTGTGCCTGCCAAAGTCCAATATGCTGAAACTCCCACTCAGGTGTTCATCTCCATGGGAGGCTTTATGCCAACAGGCATTAACTGTTGAAGTGCCAGTCTTAACCACTGCTGCTAAATCTTCATTGTTTTAGCTACCCAGAAGAGTTATGTGGGAAATGTCTCCCATTTCAGGAAGTAGTCTTGTGCCTGAAATAGTCTAATATATAATAAGTATTTCAACAAAAATGGAAACAGACAGAGGCAAAACTAAGAAATTCTCAAAAGTGCAAAACTGTCTTCTTCCTGAAGTGTCCTCACAACACCACATCTGTAAGGGGTGATGCCAGCAGGTATGCAAATGGCAACTTTTTATGTTCAGTTCCTTCCTGGTTGTGTAGCACTGAATAAGTTTCTAAAACCTGTGTTCTCAGTCTACTCATAATTAAAATGAAGATATAATCCCTATTTTATAACTTCATTATTGAAAAAATTACATATATAAAATGCCTACAAGAGTGCATCCAATAAATGTCAGTACCCTATCTCCCTCCTGGTTCTGAATCTCAAGCTCATCCTCCAACCCTGCCCCAATATCTAGCAGAATCCACTTCTCTCTGCATCCATGCCCTTTTGGGATTCATGGAGTCATAAGTAAAATCATAAATGGTCAACACTATTTGGCTAGGAAAACCTTAGGGAGATATATGTATTTACCGATTTGTCCAAAAGAAACTAGATTAAAATAGTTGTGGAGACACACGTCACAAAGACATCAGTAAGAGATCATATCAGAAGGGTCCCACATAATGATTTAGATTAGATTTTTCTCTTGGTTCCAGGTCAAAGAGGCTCCCAGCCTCTTATATTATTATAAATATAATAATATAACACATATCCGGTGATAAATTATTCTGAAATATCTTAGCATTAAATCATTATCTCAAGAGAAACCGAAGAATGCACAGAACTAAATTGGTCCTATACATTCCTTAAACAACTTTATGGAACACCCTATAGGTGACAGGCATCATTCTAAGTACCAGAAATACAGAGAAAAATAATACAACTTTCCTGTCCTCAAGGAGATTACAGTCTGTTGGGGGACACTAGCCCACTGTTACACATATACAAAATAGCATGACATGTGCTTTAATAGAACTAGAGGTGCCATGTGCCCTGACAATTGAACTGGATCTTTAGGAATAGTGGAAGTGGAGGCACAGAATGTGCACAAAATATTGAAATGTAGAAGAGTGTGGTAGAATGAAGAATAATAAGGTTTTAGCCTGGGTACCCTAGAAAGCAGAACCGGAATAAGAATTAAGGAGCTAACATTTCATTTGGAAGGTATAGGCCCAAGACCATAAAAGTGACAAAAAGAGAAAGGAGACAAAGGAATATGTGATATGAGGTGATTCAATGCATTATAATAGCTACAGCCTCATAAGTGAAAACAGAGCACATCACTCAGCAAGTATACCTCTCCGGATGAGCCACACTTAGGAGTGGACCACAAGCGAGAGAAAAAAGTCATGTCTGTTTTCCTATCAGTCAAGGTCCCATTCATGGTAGGTCAGCTGGCCCCCTGACAGTTAATCAAGAATCCAAATCTCACACTGATATGTAATGCTCATCCAGTTCTGAAATTAAGGGGGATGACCTGATGCAGATGGTGTGACAACTAAGAAAGAAAGAAGCGGTTAGGAACTCTGAGAAACCATCACAACGAAAAAGAATAGCGTGGAAGCAGGAGGAGGAAATATGGGGCAGAAATAGCAAAAATTAATTTGTGAAGGTCTTTAGGAATACCTTTAAAGAGTTTCGATTTTTTTCTGTGGTTCAAAAATATTTTGAAGATCAGCCAAATACAGTACAAGTTTAATCTAGTATCTAAGTAAATGTGGATCTGCATTTTCTACTAATTGTTTCAATATTTGGCCAAGGTGAAAGAAATTCACTTCAGGCTATTCCAAACTGAGATGTGGAGACAATCAACTGAGATGCTATAATTATACAGGGAGCAGACAAACTGTCAATGAATATGCAAAGGTAGATGCTCTTATCTATTTTGTTTAATTGCAAATAGGATTTACATCATGATTCACTCAAGCAGCACAGGGATACCAGGCCCACATGGTATCTTGAGTTGGTCTAGAATTGCATGAGTTGGCTGAAATGATTGTCAATACTCTCTGGTAAAGTGCCTCCTTTTCACACCTGGTTTACAGAGCAATCACCCCGAGGATGCAACCACATTTAGTGCTCTTTGAAACACAACCAAGAATAACATCTGGCATTTTTTGGAAGAATGATTTTTTCACTGTATAGTAATAGGTGTTGTCTAACAATCACCAACATTCTAAACAGCTTTTCATAATCCATAATCTCATTTAATCAGAATAGCAAATTTATGAGAAATTATTATCCCCTTATACCGATGTCAAAATTCAAAGACTCAGAAACATCAATGTGCCCCATGCCACGTTAACGATGCTGCTACAATTTGGACCTTGGACCTCAATCCGTTTGTCTCCATTCAAGGCGCACACTTTTTCCGGTCTAGTTTTTCTGTTTCACAGAGTTGTTTTGTGAGAGGACTAAGCTTTTTTTCTCCCTAGGAACACAAGCCTTAGGAGATGAAAATGTATCCAAACATCCAAAATTTTCCTACAGCAAATTTCCCTTAGGTGACACCAAATCTTGAGAAAATGAGTTCCATATACATGATGTGAAGTGCTCTTCCCATTATGGGATGTTCACACCCTTAAAACCTACATACGTCCCATGATTTTAATATTCCAGAATTCATATCAATCATATCAAACATTCTTAAAAATCATACACCGTCCTTCATGGTCAATAGACCTGAATTTAAATCTGGACTCCTTCATTATATGCATAAACTTGAACAAATAATTTAACTTCTCTGAACCTCCTTTTATTTGGATGTAAAATGAGGCTCACAGTAGCTCTCTCATGAGATTTCTAGTTTATTAGATATTAAAACAAAGGAAGAAATTGGCAACAGTTTTGCCTGAGACTTGCGAAAACATCGAGGATCAATTATTCCAGTGGTGAACACCTCCACCTAATCAAAACTTGAAGTTTGACCTTTCCACGCCCAATCCCCTTATTTCCTTAGGGGTCAAAATGATGAAACTTTTCTTTCAGAAATAAAAACATTGTAGAGATGAAGAGTCATTAGAGTATCTGACTAATTGGTAGAGTGAAAGTGAGAATGACAATTTGTCTCTTGTGCTTTCTTTTGCAGTTAATGACAAATATGATAAAAGAAAAGATGTAGGATCCCTCAGGCTCCTTTATGTGTCCAGGGTCTGCTTCTCTGGCCCTGCCTGTTCTAGCCTATGGGCTTGGCCATTGTGTATCCCCCTCCTTCCTACTTCTGATTCTGCTGTTTCTGACATTAGCCAACTTGAATTCTTAGCTTTCTTGTCACAACTAGATTCTGGTTCCTAGCTTTCATGTGGCAATTGGATTCTGGTTTGTTTTCATTATCAATTCATTTGTTCGAAACCAGCTGTGGAAACATCTAGATAAGATGGTCCTAGGATAAGACATGCCTGACCCCTTTACCCCAACTTCCACGGAAGCAATCAATAAACATAAAAATTAAGCTAGAGAAGTATTTTTAAAATTTAAACTTGCAAGTATGGAACAATATCTGTAGGATGTTCTTTTTGATGTACATTCACATAGAAAATTAAAGGCTAAAATAAAATATAAAATAAAAATATATAAAATAATGGCAATTGGATTCTGGTTTGTTTTCATTATCAATTCATTTGTTCGAAACCAGCTGTGGAAACATCTAGATAAGATGGTCCTAGGATAAGACATGCCTGACCCCTTTACACCAACTTCCACGGAAGCAATCAATAAACATAAAAATTAAGCTAGAGAAGTATTTTTAAAATTTAAACTTGCAAGTATGGAACAATATCTGTAGGATGTTCTTTTTGATGTACATTCACATAGAAAATTAAAGGCTAATATAAAATAAAAATATATAAAATAAATTGTTGGTTATCATCAGTGGGTCACAAGATTATGAAAGATGTTTACTTTGTTTTGTTCTTATTTGCTTTCAAAATATTAAATAATTAGCCTGCATCATTCCTGTAGACAGAAATAAGATATTGTTTCCTTTAAAAGAAAACAAAAGAAATAAAAATATGAAATATCTTACATAATTATCTAAATATTACAAGTAATAGAGACTGTAGTTCATTTTTATTTTGTCTGTTTTGGATCATAATTAGCAATACTAAATACTCTGAAACATGCCCTAAGGCTAATAAATAAGAAGTGGCACATCATTCCCATAGGTAAAGGACAATGTACATTTTAATGGTCTTCTGGTTATGGCAAAATGTAGATATTCGAAATAGCGTATAATGAGTTTGGTACTAAAATTTGAAATATGCTGTTAAAATGCCACAAAATGCTTGAACAGCATGACTATTAAGCTGGTTTTAATTTTCCATTTAATCATAAAGAATACACAAATTAAATTCAGATTTCTTTTCAGCATCTTTATATCGTCATATCTCTTTTCAGCATTATTATTATATCCCCTGAAGCTATCTTCATCAACTCTCTGGCAAAGAGAATTTAATGTCTCTATTTACTTTCTGAACTTTCTCTTTTCCAAGGAACATTGTGATCCAATAGTCTGTGTGTAAGAAATTAACCCAATTATGGTACTCCAATCTTAAGATATGACACGATCGTTGCTTAGGTTAATAAGTGTAGGGACGGAGAAGGCATAGGCAGAGAATTAGAAAATTTTATTGAAGAGCTTAAGAAATTATTAAAATATTAATACTGAACCTTCCAAAATTCCTCCAGTATAGTCTATAACAGCTGCAGCATAATTTATGGGTTTATGTTGTTTTAGATTTTCTCAATATTCACATCTGTCTTCTGTTTATTTAAATTCTTGAAACAGAGACATATTTGGAGACTGCTTTCAATCATACTTTTAAAGTAGTCTCAAAAATAATAACTATAGTACTTTTAATTTCTCTCTTCCTTTTTTTACTTCACACAAACTGAGCAGTTACTATATTCCTAGACACTGCAAGAAGTCAGATGTGCAAGTGAAATAAGACATAGACATTGCCCTAAAAGAGCTCTTAGTCTAAAAGAGGTGAACTTTTAAATAATTATAAGTTTTGTAATAACAGTGTTTATGATGTCTTTTGCAGCACAGAGAAAAAAATGAGAAATTATTGGTCAAGACAGATGACAGGGAAGAGCCTGGGTGAAGGGAGATTAGTTAAGAGGTTACTGCAATTTCCCCCAGAGAGAGAATGAGGTCATCAGCTATGTTTTGTCTAAAAAAATAAGGTCAAGAGGTGATAGATAACTTTGATGGAATAAACAACTAGGGGCAGAACTGCTAAGACTAGGCTTCTCCCAAGAATAATATAATCTATAGATGGAGAAATACACAAATAACTTTCAGAACCATAGCCTGGTGTGATAAAAATTATAACTTAATTTTTAATTTATAAAAAATCACAGATGTTGGAATCCAGAAGGAACAACTAATGTGTCTACTGATAGTTGCTAACATTTATTATAGCAGGTTTTAAGCTAAGCTTTTTACCTATATTATCTAACCTAATATTCACAACAACCCTAAGAATTAAATATAATTATTTTCTTAATTTTACAAATGAGACATTTAAGACATAGAGAAGATAAGCAACGAAGTATAAAAATGGTAAAATCAAGATTAACTCACAGACTGATATAGCATCCGGGCTCTTAACCAGGGATTCTACCTGACAGTAAGTTAGATTTACCTGGGGAATCTTTAAAAAATATTGATTCCCAGGCTGCACTCCAGACCAACTAACATAATCTCTGGGCATAGGGCTCAGAAATGAATATTTATTTTCTTTATTTTTTAAGTTACCTAGGTGATTCCATGTACAACTAAGTTTGAGTACTTCATTTTTCTACGAAGAAAAGTGAAAGTGATGTTGAGAAGACGGTTGAGGGATCAATAAGAGTTTAGCATATGGGAAAACAGAAAAAGGTGCCCCAAGTAGAATGAGGAGCATGAGTTGAAGTATAGGATGTTAATACAAAGGATATGCAATATGTCTAGACCGCAAGCTAGATTTAGATTTTAAAGGGGCTTTAATTGCCTAATAAGACTATCATTTTATTCATAGTGCAGTAGAGAACTTTAAAATGTTTTTAAACGTAGAAATGAAGGAGAATCTGATCTATTTTAGACTAATGGCACTCTGGGGGAACAGATAGGATAAAGGTTAGTAAATGGCTTGGGGCTTATTAAAATAATCTGAAGAATTCGCGTTGGCCAGTGGTTTTGTCTGTGGCATTCTACTAGAAAGTAGATCATGCCATTAAATATTTATACTTTAATTCGAAGTTGATTCTCTATGGTACTTTTATACCACAGCTATTATCCCAAAGTACATGAACTTGAGAGATTTAAAATAAATTTAACAATCATTTAGGTGTTAATAGGACTGAAATGATTCACTAACCTCTGTTTGGTGTCAGGAGGATTTCACCCTACACAGAGGAAAGACAGAGGAAAAGGTGACAGCAGGAGTGAAAACTAACATTTTTTAATTAGACTCGATTCTATTTCTTCAATCAAGAAAACTCTTCTTGAGCCATGGAAACAAGTGACATTTTTTAAACCATGGCTTATTGAGAAAACCATATCTTCTTTACTTGACTGCTGCAAATTTTCAATCAACCTACCATTTAGAGATGAGATGTGTGAAGCATTAGAATACCACAATGAATTACAGTGACAGGCCTCTTTTCTTCCCTTTTCCTGCAATCCCTCTAAAAAGCCAGGCTTCTTGTTTCCTTTGGAAATGGAGTCAGCCGAAGGAGCCTATGATTACTGACATGTGGAAGAGAAATGTTTAGTAGCCCTTCTCATGTGAGGTTCCAAGAGAGAATGAGGCAATAATGCCAGCCGAAGGCACTCACTGTATGTAATGAATTAACTTTTCTCCTATGCATCTAGAATGTTATAAATTGGGAAAATTGAAAACATAGTCACTCAAATTATTTTCTGTCGGGCTTAATTATCTAGTAGAACCCAAGCATTGAATAAGAGGTATGGAAGAATCACAGATTGATCAAAGAAAAGAGAGAAAGAATATCAAAGCTCCTTTTACATTGAGAATAAACCATCCCAGGTTCATATAAACAATGAGATTGGAATTTAGGGACATGTACATGTCAAGACTACTTTCCTTCTTTTATTAGTTTGTTTCCTGAAAACAGCCTATATGATAAAAGCCTGGGAGTATGCTAATTGAGCCATATACCTATAATCGGTAACAAAATATCAGCCTATAGAGAAAGATGTTCTAAGAACAGGAAATATGAGAATCAGTCTAAATAACATTATCTGGTCTTAAATAAATCTTTAAGTAGCCATTTGAAAAACTCTGTGTTCTTTGAAAAGAAGTCTGGTTTCTGACATTAAACAATATGGCCTGAAAACACAAATTCTTTCTTCTATCTTCTGAGACCTCGTTAACATGGCAGTAAAGCAATGTTAAATGCAGAATTCTATTTTTGGCTGTGTGACATGCTAGATACCCCAAGTGACCCTCATAATTAAATATTGACATAATAACTGTTTAAAAATGAATGTGTTACAGATCCAAAGAATCCAAATGAAGAAATAAAATTAATAAATGAAGAAATAAGTCAAAGAAATGAGGGAATAAAAAGGAAAACAAGCCAAAATGCTGCGTTTTCTTAAGTTTCTGTGGAGATGTTAATCTTTTATTTTGATGGCTACCCAGGCTGTGAAGGAGACAGAGAAAGACATAGGTCTACCTAAGAGACACAAATTCCTCCCACATCCTACCCCGAATAATACTGGGACCTCTAAGAGCAATGCCATAAGTATAATGGTGAATGAAAGTAAATCTGCCTTGAAAAATGGCATGATTCAGAAATCAAATTGTCTTGGCCTTGGTGTTGGGTAAAGGAAAAAAAAATATCCTCCTTAAGAATTCATTACTATAAACTATCACTCATGCTACCAGTGAGGTCTGAAAAACCCCAGGCAGATAATTTAATATAAAATGGCTGGCTGGCTACACTCCACACAGAAGTAAATACAAATCCTCTCTAAAGGACTTCGATTTCAACTCAGGCTTCAAAAAATTCCCACAGATAAAGTTCAAAAGAACATGAGCTCACAGTCAAAAATCCCAAAGCATACAAGAAAACAAAAAAACAATTACCATTCATCAAAAACAATAGGCAGAAGAATCAAATCTGCAAAGATTCCAAATTATGGTATACTAGACACCATATATAAAATAACTATGTCTGATGTTTAAAGTAATAAAAAGCTTTAAAATATGAAAGAGATTTAGAAATAACCAAAGAGATTGAGGAAAGAACAAATAATCCTTCTAGATATTAAAAATATTGTCCCCCTAGGATTCAGAAAGTCAGCAGAGAAAGCAGCTCTCACTCTAACAATGAGAATAAGCCAGAAAGCCTATAAAAATCATCTCTGAGCCCCTCAGAGAACTGAGATCACAAGGTAACCCACCGAACTAAAATCCAAAATGATGGCAGTGCCCTACAAGGAGAAATGGATCCCACATCTGTTTTTTCTTTGGCGGAGCAGCGAAGATAGGAGGTAGCCACCACAGATATGGTAGCTCCAGACCTTGCATGAGTAAGAGGCATGCGTTCAAGAGGGCAAGAAAGCCTGCTGTGCTCATGTGAGCAGAGGTCCCATCTCTAAATCTGACTTAAGGCCACTGCATTTTTTAAGTTATAAAAAATCCTACTTTGATCTAAAGTTGTTTTTATCACTTTCACTAGATCCTCAAATATGAAGAAGAGCAAATGATAGTATCTAACAGTCTTAAGGGTACTTTTTAAGGTAAATGTGTAGAATAACTCTTAGAAACATAAAAGTAGCTCATCGATTCATGAAATTGAGTTGAGTGACTTGGTTATCTAGAATCCATTGGGAAAAACTAAGAATCTTTTTCTAGGGTAAGCATCAATACTCCATAGAGAAATGGGGTGGTGTAAAGACACCATTTTGCCTAAAGGTAGATTAGGCAGCTCTTAGTTATGCCACAATCCTGGTCCTCGTTCTCCCACTTCCCAGCCCCAAAAAGTACTTCCTTCAACTTTCAAAGGACTTCCAGATTTCTGAAACTAACCCAGCAAAATACCCACTCAGCTCCCTTAATTAAATAAATGAGACAAATCTAAAATGCAAAATGTCTGTATGAGATATAATTACGTTGAGATGATTTTAGTTTTAGATGTAAGTGAATGGTCTATCAGAGTAGGTTATAACTCTATATTTGGAGGGAGATGAAGAACTGAGTATATGAAGAGGGAGGGGTCATAATAATTAATATTATGACCTAGTAAATCTGTCACAAATTAAATATAGAAAGTAACAATAAAAAGTATAGTTTTCATATAGGTTTTCTGTTTCTGGTTTGATAAAAACTAATAACTAATATATGGCTTCAATGATACCCACATTACTTAAGTCATTCTAATTTCATTCACCAAATACTACATTCACCAAGCACTACTACAGTGCTAGGCACTGTTCTGGTCATTTGGAATACATCACAACAGAGCAGAAGTCCCTCTACCATAGAGCTCAATACCAGCGGAGGAAGGCAGACAGTAAAGAGTAAATGTGATAAATGAGTAAATTATTTAATATGCTAGGAAGTAAGTGCTATCACCAAAAGAAGGGGTAAGGGGGATGGGATATCAGACATGCAGAGTTGCCGAAGTTACAGTAGTAAACAGGATGGTCAGGACAGACATGATTGAAAAAGCCAGACATACGGAAAGGCAAGAAAGGAAGCCAAGTAGTTACCTTACCTTCAAGAAGAACATGCCTACAGAGGGAACAGCTGGTATACCCGATAAGTTCAAGCAGTAGGAGGAAAGTCGAGGTACTTGAAATGAAGCAACTGAGAGGTGAAGTTGTAGGAGAGGAGGTCATTTCCTCATTCTTACCTATTTTCATTCCCAAGCTATTAAGTTCCAATGAAAGAAATCACAATTTGGTAGACTTCACTGAGAGATAAATTACCCAATCTCAGCTGCCCAGTCTTAGTTATTTTCCCCCTTCCCTAAATCATTTCTCACATCAGAACTTCAAACACTATTCTAATCAAGGTCAAAGGCTTGCCCCTATATCCTGCACTCTACATAGATACTTCGAATCATACTTTGTTCAGAGAGGAGCCAAGATAATGTCTACTCACTCCTATGAGATTCTGCTCCTTCTCACCTGGCTCAAAGGGAGAATGCCCCCTCCTACTTAAGGCCAGCCTTAAACCTGGCCTGAGCACTTGAATCCTTCTGAGTCTTTTTCTTAAATACTAATGTCTCCTATCAATCCACACTCTTCTTGAACAGTTTCATTCATACAATCGCCTTAAATTTCCATCTCTGTTTAATGGCTTTCTAATCTACATCTCTAGTTCTGACTTGCTCCTGAGATACAAGCAGAACTTGCTTAGTTAGACATGTATGTTATGATACATCAAATGTAATGGGTCAAAAGTCAAGCATTATTCCACCCCCAAATATATTCTTCTTCTGCTTCCTATCTGAACTGGTGACATCATTATTCTCATAGTCGCCTAGACCTTACTTCTTTTGTTTCTTTATCTCCCATTTATAATCAAATTCTATAAATTCTTTTGTGTGTGTGTCTATCACACCAATGCCCTCCCAACATCCTTTACCAGATATCTGCATTGACAACTCTCACCAGCCACATTCATTCAAAGACGATATCCAATCACGAGCATCTTCTATTTTGAGCATAGGCTAAGTGACATTTGCCATTCACATCTTTTTTTATAAATAAGGTTTAGGATTTGTTGTTGTTGTTGTTGCTTATTTGTTTTCCATTGCTAGTACCTAGTAAAATACATGCTTCATTCCTTCATTCCTGTGAGCAAAGGAGAATTGATTGGCTTCTATATAAATTAAATTAATCTTAAGACCACACCAAAACAAAAAAATTCACAAGGGGAAGCGTTGAAACCAAGATTGGAAGAAAAAAATGAAAAAATAAAAGGCAAATAATAATTGGGAGAGACTTTCAGAAAGACAGAGATGGGACAGCATTGGAAAACACAGAATTTTCAGACAAAGCCTGGAGCTTAAGCTGCCACGAGGAGAGTGAGAAATAAAGATACGAAAGTAGGCAAGAGCCAGATTCTATATCTACAAGGGAGCCATTTAAGAGTTTTTAGCAAGGGAGCAACCCAAGAAATATAAACGTTAGGGACATCCCACTGTATGTTGATGAAGAACTTAGCTTAAGTCATTTATTTTATGCCCCACAGAACCTAGCACAAATTTTAAAGAATGTGTAAAAGTCGAAAATGAATTGCATTAGACTAAAGTAAATGACAGACACTCTGTGGAGAGCAAACAACGGCTGCGTTGTATACAAAGCGCAATTCTGAGGTGTCTAATTTGAAAGAGGATATATGAGGCTATTGTGAAGTGGAGACCAGCCTGTAAGCCCCACTTTCCCAGTTCGAAGGCTGGTGGTTGTCATGGTTACGGTTGCACGCTAGGCTTATTTATAGCTATATCCTATCTTTAGTAAATTCCACAACAGATGAGAGAAAATTCAACTGTGAAGCCATCTAAGTGTATTGGAAGCACTTAGGAAGAGCAATAGAATTAAATATACATCAGAGAATCTCAAAACACCAGGGAGAGCCCCATTTTAAATAACTGCTCTGTGAACAGTGTTCTGAGTGAATTGAAAAAATAAACCCAGGGTTTTGCAAGCCTTCTGCTACCTCTGCCTTTACAATTTACAAACATAGGTTCCAGAATAGGTCTTGGAAATTAATTACTTAATTATTTTTTTTACCATCTATCATACACAAGACACCTACAGACATTGTAAGTCTAACAATAACAACTAGATACAAGTTTTATCTCCATTTTGCACATTAGGAAACTGAGGTACAACAAGTTTAAGAGTTTCCCAATGCCACATAGTTGATAAAGACCCCACATAGTTGATAAAGACCAGAGCTAAGCAAGAGCCCAGGCAGTCTGCTTCCAGGGCTCTTAACCACTATGATACACTGACTTGTTTAATAACCAACAAAAAGGTCTGGAGACCGGAACTCACCTGGAGACTGCAAAGCCATATTTCCATTTAAAGTAAATTCAAATCTAAAACAATTACTTGCTAATAGAGAACACTGAGAATCTATGCTGCAAAACAACATATACCCAAACCTGAAATCTCAAACAAAACAAACTAGAGGCATCTACTTCCATTTCAAAAAGAGTAAGGAAATTTTTCTATTTCACAGCAAATTAAATACAATTGTGTGCATAGGTGCACATTTTTAGAACAG
The DNA here is from genome assembly GCF_000325575.1 of Pteropus alecto. Classification (NCBI taxonomy): domain Eukaryota; kingdom Metazoa; phylum Chordata; class Mammalia; order Chiroptera; family Pteropodidae; genus Pteropus; species Pteropus alecto. Next base: position 1,258,043 of record NW_006435793.1, read on the forward strand.
ATGCATTATGTACACAAAGTAAAACAGTGGCTTATTAAAAAGGAATGGATATTGATAGCTATTGTTTTGTTTTGTTTTGTTTTCATTTATCGTAACAAGTCTATGAAGCAAGTATTTTTGATCCCTAGTTAACAGAGAAAAAACTGAGGCTCACACCGAATAAAAACTTCCTCAAACACATATCCCTAGTAAGTAGAAGAACTGGACTTCAAATCTAATTCCTTCTAATGCTAAAGCCTGGGAATTTTCCCCCTTATATATGTTTATGCTATCCTGACTTAAAAGGGACCATAATTTGGCTAGCTTCTAACAAAGCCTCTCCCCAAGACCAAAGAAATTGTCTTTGAGCAAGCACAGCTTGTTGTAGGAGGTAGAATTTGCTCGGACCAGTTCTGATTCAATGAAAGAACCGCTCACTTTTTGGACAGACATGTATTATATTACCACGACTTGTGTAGGAATAATAAAATGACTAAGGTAGAAATACACATCTTGTTGCAAATGTCCTTCTCTGGGAGAAGCTTTAAACAATAGTATGGTAAGGCTTTGGGATTCACATTGAGAGATTTTATAATCTAAGAATCCTATAATATTTGCTCATGTTTTTATCAAATATTTACTAAGTACCTATACCATACCTCTTATGGTGGTAGGTTCTGATGATACAGTGGTGAATAAGACAAGCAAATACTGTAATTTTTGAATGCTAGTTAAAATGCGATCTTAGACTCACAAACATTCATGATATTCATTCATTCAAGAAACTTTATCAAGTGCCTACTATACACCAGTCAGCATAGTAGATACTGAGGACAAAAAAGTGAATAATTCACATTGCTAGAGGCAACTTAAGATATCAACCATATGACAGATGACTAAACTGAAAGAACTAAGAGACTAAGCATGTGTCCAAGATCACACAAAAAAATTGGAGTTAAAAGCAAGAGTTGGTGACTGTATCTTTAACCCCTGTACTTTTCTTAAGAGTTCAAAACACTGTGAAGCCTCCTGCCATTTCTGACACTTCACAATATAATATGATTGTTATTGCTGTCTTTTCTCCTAAATCGGAAATAGTAAAA
>NW_006435793.1:1259177-1288507 GCF_000325575.1 Pteropus alecto
AAAGTCACATCTGCTATAAAGATGCTAAAGCTACAACCCCAATAACAGACTTATCTGCCCCCAAATGTCAAGAATACCAATACCAAGGTTGAGAAACCCTGATCTAGCCTATCTTTCTAAATGAAAATGGCTATCAAATATATATTATAACATAAAAAGTATCTTCTCTGTCTGAAATAAAATAGGAGCTCGCATAAGGTACTAAGAAGTCATCTAATGTCACTCAGAAGAAAAAGAGGTTATCTTTAAATACTGAAAGCTGGGGAGAGAATCTTAGAAGGTATGTCACCAATACCAGCTTGGATGAAAGGTTTATATCCAACTGGATATAAAGGTTTATATCCAACTGGATATTATAGACTTAGATAGGTCTTGACCTCACATCTAACTCATTTCTTACTCCATATACTTACCAAATAATTCTCAGACCTCTGTTTGGTTTCATATGCAGAGTATTTCAAAGAGAAAAAGCTTCACTTGTTGAGTAGCAAAAACCATGGGATGGGGGTGTTATATCCGGCTTTCAGATAAAAAGCACTCCTATTTGGTCTTAAACGAAACATAAGTAGTCCCAAAACCCTGGTCAGTGAGGTCCTGGGTCTGTAGAATAATATAGTTCAGACACATAACTGTAGAGTGTACACTAGCCCTTTCCTGCTTCCTACTGCAGCCACTACCTGCCAACTCCTCGCCTCACCATTTTCATCTCCTATTTTAAATATTTAAATATATAAATTGAAATATTGAGGTCTTGGCTTTGGAACTTTAGAAGATTTTTAAATGATATGAATGTGAACTAAATTAATTCCCTGGAAGGACCTGAAATTAGACATAAACACAATAAGTAACTCTTTCTAGTAATAAAATATTCAATTAAAATATTAATTATTGACTCTACACCTCAAATATCCTTCTGATCAAAAATAACAAAAGCAAAATTAAAGACAAGCAAATTGACAAAACTCAAAACATTTTTCAGGATATTTCGGAAAGAAGGAAGGAGGGGTAGGTTGTAATACTAGTCTAAGATAAAAATAAAATTGAAAGCCCTTAAGGGGATAAGATGGCCTTTTTTGATATTTATACCATGTTAATCATTCATGTATTAAGAAAGCATGGAAAAAATAATAGCTAATATTTATTGAGTGTTTACTACTTTCACTTTAACCTTCACAACAACCCAGAGTTTCGTTAAAGGGTGAGATAATAACTCAATACCTGAAATAAAAAAAGCATAAAGCTGATTTTATTGCTTATCTAAATAAGGAAGAGCAATGCTGGTCAGGGATAATCTCCCCAAGCTGTTGATATAAGGAGAAAATTACATATCCATAATAAAACTTTATGGGCCAAATAGTAATGCTGTCTCGAAATATTTTAAAAAGAAAATACCTTGGAAAAGTATTGAGAAATTAACAAAAAAGACACTAGTGAAAGATTTCTACAGCTCAAGCAAACAAAAAATGAGCAAAGATACAGAGGAGCTGACTATTGTAATCAATAAGGTTTATCTAGATGCTCTGGTCCATTCTGTGTAGAGCCCGCATCTCCTTTATTTAGCATACAGTCCATTTTCTCCCTTAGCAGGCCTAGCCATTCCCCAGTTGATGGCTCAGATTTGGTCCTAACTATTGGTCTGGTGGCCAGGAGTGGTTTGGAGGATATATCTTTATAAGGACATGTCTTTGTTACTGAACTAAAAAACCAGGTTCTTGAGTTTCAGTGTCATAGAAATGAATACTGAACTTAGAATAAATTTTGAGTAGTTTATGAGAGAGAGAGAAGGAGAGATGGAGAGTGGGGCGAAAGAGAGAGAGGCTCGAAAAGTGGATAGAGGTTCAGGAATGAGGATGTGGTTCCTGGTTCCCGGTCCTGTGATGTCTGCCACATTGTCATTGGTTTCAAGGTATCAGTCATAGGATGTTTTTCCAGGGTTTATGGTCCCTGGTGAGGTCGTGCAAGACAAAAGCTTATACAAACATGTTGCTTAGAGTTTTGTATTTTAAACGACCATTCCTAAATTGCAGACTTAGGATGTTATCGTTTTTTACCCTCAGAGGCTTGCAGACACTGAGTTAAATCTTAACTGGAATGTCAGCAAGGAAGGAAGAGGTCAGATTACAGTTAAAAATGAAGTCTCAGTTTTAGATGAGATAGAGTCTCCCTTCTTTCACCTGTTCTATACTAGCTCAGATTGACCTGCCAGGCAGAGGCCTTCACCTTGTCTTTAAACGAGAAGAATCATAGGCATTATAGAAAAGACTAGGTCACTTGTGCAGGCCCAAAGGATGCAGTGTGATCTGAGGTTTCAAATTTATAGAGTGCAGTGATCCATATGTCTTTCCAAAACTCAGAGTCCCACATCTTTCTGATCAGGTCCCTGACTTTGGCAGAGCAAACTTGTTGGAGTAGACAATTCAAATGTCTCTGGAGTTCTGCTACTCTTATATTAAATCTCAGATATGATTCTCAGATTTTTCTGCCCTTCCGGCTACAAGTAAAAAATTCTCTTTATATGCTGCCAAAGAGGCCCTCTGATTTTCTTATTTTACATTAATCAACCTTCAGCCTTTCACTATCCTTTATGACGTGTCAATATTACTCAGCAGCAAACATTCAATTTCATAATTCTTCTAATAACTACATTTCCTATAACTCTCAACTGCCTATATATTGCACCAGCCAATGTATTCCCTTCAAATATTATCCTACCCCAGTTTACCACTAGTGAGTGTTTTAACAATTGCAGAATTCCAGCATGCTAGAGGCTGCCGTTACTCTACCCACCACAGGTAATGAGGTCATCTAGCTCCAACACTGCATTATAGAACCAGCTCCCTACAACCACTTCTTGTACCATCATAGGCTTGGTTACCTGGAAACACACTTTAGAGTGAATGTTTGCATGTAGGAGGTTTATTGGAGAGGGGTTTCATGAATGACACCTGTGAGGACTGGCCAACAGGAAGCTGAACTGTGATGCATGACACACTAGCAGCAGAGGTCTCTGCTAATCCCACAGGAAACTCTGGACAGAGGATGGCCCTTCAGAGTTGTCTGAAATTGAGGCAAGGGTAGGGCCTTGTAACTCCACATTAACCCTTTATTGGATGTGGGTTGCCCCTATGGGGGCATAGCCTTAGGAAAGACAGTCCCCTTTGATTGAAGACAGTTCCTGGAGAGGGACAGTTGTGAGCTATCAGCACAGTACATGCCAAGCAGCTGAAAGAACGCAGGCTCCAGTGATCTGGGAAGTTGGTACTCTACAAACAGAAAATAAACCTTCTTTTCCATGTAATATTATATTTTCTATATAGTATTTTTACTCTATCAACAGAAACGAGACCTTAGTATCCCTAGTAGTATGAGTTCCTTTAAATCATATTTTCTAGAATGTTCTGACCCCCTGAACTTTGAAACAATTAAGTATTTGCTTCAAATTGGCATAGAATTGTTTTAGATTACCATTTAACATGACCTTTCCAATCACTTACTTTATCATATAGGACTATTTGTTTTCCCATCATTTTAAACCCATCATACACAGATATCCAGTTTATCTGAAGTTTCCTCACAAAATTAATCTTGACGTTTGGCGAGTAACCACTTACAATTAAGAAATGAAGGCAGAAAGGGCTATACCACATGTGGATGAAATGCAGATTTTTAAAACAGCTGAGATGAAGTCCTCATTCCAACAGTATCCTGTCTGGCTCTCCGAGCAAGTCCATCTCTGCTCTGATTGCCTGTGGCACCTCTCCAATGGGATCCCTATCACATTTGTTCTGCTGATCCTGACAATGGCTTTCAATACAGCTTGCTAAGTGAACCATCCTTTCAGATTCTGCCCATGCCTCTACAGAGCGTCCATATACTTAATATTTCTCTGACTGTAAAACTTGATTTGTGATGTAAACTTTCTCTCCACTTTACCTTCATTTCTTATCAGCTCTTCATTCCTCTTCTCTAAACTTCCAGTGTTTAGTGTCTCTAGATTCCACCCCTTGACCTCTCTGCCTTTGTCTAGCCTTGGAATAGCCTTAAAAATGAAAAACAGTTAATACCCTAATGAATTTCAAAGGCTGCTCTCTACCAAGGACGGTTCTAGTGGCATGGAAAAGAATGAAAAGAACCAGAGAGGCAACTGTGTAATAGCAAGACCCAAGGGTTGATGATGGAGCTAAAAGTGAAAAACAGGTCAAAAGGTGAGGGGCTAAATCAGCTCATAAACAGAGCAGCTGAAAAGGAGCAGAGACAAGAACCAAGGAGGCATTCCAGAATATTCCCTATGTAAGGAACTGGAAGGCCCTGAGGTTTTTTGAGGTTTTTTATATACATGTGTAAAGACAACCTAGGTGAAAAGGAGGCTGTTGTCACCTTTGGAGGTGCCTAAATAAAGCTGTCATGTGGTGCTCCTGTGTAATGCTCCCTGAGGAAAATATGATTTCGCCTTCTGGAAGATAAGCCTGCTTTATCAGCTCATTTACCAGTTAGGATACCAAAAGTTACATACTAACAACTTCTTCTCCCTATAGACCATAAGATAATTTGAGGAAAACAACATCCAATAGCAATAGAGAGGAATACAGAAGGTCATAGTAGTATCTTTTAAAAAAGACAATTATAAAGAAATTTTAGAAGACATATAATTCTATGACTGTGTACTTTGCCACTCTTTTCTTTAATAATAAATTGTGTATTTTAGAGAAATAAACATTATTTCCTCCAATTTAGTAACCTAAATCATAGCATGATAGGAACTTTCTTTTTCTATAAGCCATTGTTTTGGATGCTGTTGATTTCTGCAGTGAGATCCTATATTGAAAATCTCCCAAAGTTTTATGATTGCCATTTGAAAGAAGCATGGTGCTGAATAAAGCTATAGTAGCTCCTATAATCACATCAAAATTTACATCACAAGCACAATTAGCATGACAATTTATGAATTTAGTTTGAAAAATGCTGCAAAATAATTTGCTCACATTTCATTATTAAAGTAAATCTTAATCCACTAAGAATCTCTTTCTTATTGGGAAAAATAGTGTTCTCATGAGCTCAATAATTGAAAGACCATGGGAGTCAAATAAGTCCAATTTATTATTTAGTGATTATTTTCTAGGTTTACTTCATATGAGCAGACAACCAAATATAGTAGCAAACTAAATCAAATTACTTTAAGAGCATAAGATAGAGAAAAATTAATTAGGATTTTGCTTATAAATTCATTCAGAAATCAACAAATATTTATTGAAATCTATTGAATACCCAGGCGTTTTGCCAATATTACCAAAGTTAATTATTTTATTTTTTAAATTATTAGTGTACAGAAATGAATAATTTACTTTAGTATTTGCTAGTATATGTGAATTCGTAAAGGTATTTGAATTGTATAACTAGCACTTCTCAGCAGCAACCCAAGATCAACCACTCCTTTCTTATATTGGAAATTGTAATTAAGCATACACTTTCTAAACTAATAAGAGATACAATTTATAACAAAGTTATAAATGGTATTTGAATCGAATCTTATTAACATCACCAATGGACACTGGGTAGGGTTTGGTCTTAAGACAACATTCACACACAGAAGCCTGGTGTCTGTCTTGCAGATGATGATAAGAAACTCAGACAATGTGGTTTTCACCTTCATGGCCAGCAGAATTTTGCTGAAACTAAGCAATTTTTTTTATCTGATTAATGTGCAACATGTTCTGACTGCTTGCAGAAACATTTTTAGCCATTTACACAAACGTGACAATACTTCAAATTGTGCATCAGTCCTCTATCTATATAGCATAATTTCTGCCCCTGCTCTGAGACTCAGAAAACTTACTTTCACATTAGTCATAGAGTTGGAGTCACATGAATTATCCAGCCTCCAAAATGTTGGGCTGAAAAATGATGTAAACACCTGGAAGTCCTTACTCATGATTACATCAGCATCTGTTTGAGCTGCAGCTTTATTCCTTATCAATGCCAAGTTGAGACTGGCTTAATTGTACGGTTTCTAGATCTTTGGCTGACAGCATATTGTCAGTTTGCTTGATTGTAGCAAAAACTCATAATTGTTTACAGCTGCGAACAAATGCAAGGCTGACTCTACAGAGGTACGTGTCTTTTTTCCCTTTGATCAACAGCTTCAGTTTGTCCCATCAAGATGTCATCAGTACATAGTGCTCAAGGTTCAGTTCATTTAATATAGTGGAGACTGTTGGGTAATTTTACATATATGCAAATTGTTAAATTTTCTTCCCTTACTAGATAGTTGAATTGAGACCACCAAGTTACCAAGTAGGCCCATGTTGAACTTGGGATTTCCAGGGCCAAAGCTAGGACAGAGAAAAAGCCGGAGTATAAATCTAAACCAACATACGAGCATAGTAGACTTGCTGAGTTCAAATCTCAGACTTTGGGCCAAATTGCCTAACTCCCCTAAATCTCAATTTCCACATCTGGGAAATGGGAAAAGTTTAAAGTAGTACATAATCAGAGGTTTATGATGATTAAATTATATAATTCCTTGAGGTGCCAAAAATATTAGCTATTAATAGCTAATAATAGTAAATGACAATAGAAATCAGCTATTAATAAGCATTAAAAGTAATAAGCAATAAACATTATCTATTAATATTATTGCTGTTATCATATAGAAAAGTCCTTACTCTTCCCTGAATTTCAGACTTCTCAATTGTAAAATGGGAGTAATACATCCTGAAACTGATTTAAAATCAAATGAGAGTATTTACACAAAATGCTTTGTACAATATAAAGCATATCAAAATATGTGGTGGTATTGTTACTTTTGCTGTTGTCTTCACTATTGGCACTATGAGAGGCAGAGAGGTATCTTCATATATTAAACTTAAAGATACACTAGGACTCTAAAATAAATTTGTTATTATATTCCTTGCACTGTGCTTGTTCAGTACCATGTTTACACTGTTTTTACATTCCATTGCTAATTTTGGTTACATTGGCAAGAGCTAACTGGGATGCCCTTACTCAGTCTGATATCTTTTCCCATAGCCCCTACTTCTTCCTACCTTCCCTTGTTCTCCAAAATTCCCCAACCCTATAGATATTGCTTATAGTATCCATAATATTTAAGGACGGTTTTTAATAACAGGTCATAAATTTGTTTTTTCTTTTTTTTCCTTTTTTTTTTTTTTTTTTTACAAAGTATCAATGAGTGCCAGTTACCTCGTTCTTGAAAAGTTCCAGATGATCATGGGATCTGGAAAAATGATGTCGCTGGATATGGTAGTAAAATGGTCATATATTCTCTGTTATCAATTGTCACCTTCAATTGTAAGATTAGAATCAATAATCTCGTCTCACAAGGATGTTATATGGATTACGTTGAGCAATACTCCTTGCAGAGATTAAGGCACACAGAAGTCACTTAATGGTTGACTCAGAATCTGATATTGAGATAGAATGCACTGAATTCACTCAGTGCATTCTATCTCAATATCCTGGACTACAGATGTCAAAGATTCTTAGGCATCAATAGCATAAAGCACAATTTTACCATTGAGTTTCAAAACTCATTTGAATTAACTGAAGTTTACATGACAAATAGAAAGAATGGAGGCTAGAAAGGGAATAAGTTTTTGAAGGAAATTAAACTATATTGCTAATCAATAATAATCATGTCCCATGAGAGAAATTTATTTTTGACTGAAAATGAATAAGTTATAATTAATGGCAGAATCTATTGCTTTATTAATATAACTTTGGTGAAATGCCATTAACTTTCTCTGCCTCACTTCCTCTGTCTTTAACATGGTGGTTTTGGTTATAGTTGATGACTTTTATGACTGCCAAATTAAAAGTTATGCTCACGGTGGGAGAGGTGGATTTGTGGATTTTAATAACGTCTCCCCTTCTATGCAGTATCACCAGCAACAGGAAGTCCCTAGAACCTGAATGCTGGCATAAATGTGCACTCATATGATCAAGGTTATATTTACGAGTCTGTAAAATAACATTAATAATGTCCCTTGTCTACCATATTGTCCCAAAATGTTTTCTTTCCACAGTTGGCAAGAGGAAAATCATTCTTATAACTTTGTGAACAACCTTCACAACTAATTTCGGTGGGAGCAGAGAAGGTTGCAAAGATAATAATGGGTAATAATGGACATCTATGGAGTGATTTAGAAATCTGTTCTGAGATTTCACAGAAGCATCTCTCTCAGAAATGCTGGCATACTTAAGAAGGTGACTGGAAGTTATATTTTCATGAATTTACAATAGGCCTCCCAGAAAGGCCATGGAAGGAGCATTGTAAGTGATCATTTGTACCCAGAACACTGGAATGTAAACTGCCAGTGAGAAGCTGGAGTGGGCGTTGCTTGTGCTCTACCCAGGTCCTCCTTGATTCCTTCTACTCTTTCCGTGTGCCCCTTCCCCAGCTCTGGTGTGCTTTTGCTTCCGACAGCCCACACTTGCACTGCAAACTGGAGGACTGCCCTGAGGCTGCTAGAGTCACTTGCCTAAGCACACAGAAAGCCAGAAGTCCCTGGGAGTTTACATCCTCAAAGGGGTGATGGAAGAGTACAAGAGTATGAAACTCAGCTTTGGGGTGGGACAGCACTGAAGCATAATTTACATTCCAAAGTTCTGCTATAGCATCAAGCTAACGCTACCTTCTTTGGGACTTCCTGAAATTGCACATGATGGCTTTGTCCTTCCAGTTCTACTTCCCTGATGCCCTACTATGTCTCCTGGCAGCTTCCTTAAATCAATCACTTACAAATAAATCCTCTTGTCAGAGTCTGATTGACAGAGATCAAAACAGAATAAATCCAGTTTCTTAGGAATTGCCATGAATAAAAAAGCAAACCTAAAATAAATGAGAATGTAAGGATATATCATATTCATAGCAGCACTATTCACAATAGCTGAAACATGGAAGTAATCCAAGTGTCCACAGATGGATGAATGGATAAACAAAATGTGGTATATATATACAGTGTAATATTATTTAGCCTTAAAAGAGAATGAAATTCTGACACATGCTACAACATGGATGAACTTTGAGGATATTATACTAAGTGAAATAAGCCAGTCATAAGAAAATAAATCCTGTATGGCTCCACTTATATGAGGTATTTAGAATAATCAGCTACATAGAGACAGAAAGTAGAATGGTGGTTTGCCAGGAGATAGTGAAGGTGGGGTGAATGGGAGTTACTGTTAAATGGATATGTAGTTTCAGTTCTGCAAGATGAAAAGAGTTCTGGAGATGGATGGTGGTGATGGTTGCACAACAGTATGAATATATTTAATACCACTAAACTATACATTCAAAAATAGTTAAGATGGTCAGTTTCACATTGTGTGTTTTATATTACTTATAATTAATAATTTATATTATTTGTCCCAAAACATGGGAAAAAATTAAGATAATGTAAGATCCTTATCTGGAGGTCATTTGTGGGACTTGGGACACTAGACTTGGAAAGAACTATTGGAGGTAAAATATCGTGGGGTGCCTATGGAATATTGCCCATGCTAGCTCAGGGAAACAAGCCTTACATTCCAGACATCCAAAGAGGGCTATAAAAGGCTGAAAGAGTCTAACAGCCCTCCTTGAAATCAATAGGCTTCTAAGAGTCACCAGGTTAATATGAGAGCAAGAGAAGCAGGATATCAAGATTAGCAGGTGGTGGAATAGAGATCAGACACCAGGAGCCACATATGAGACTTTAATAATAGCCAATGGGAATGTATGAGCCACCCAGAGATAGGCTCCCAGGGATTCATTCACCTGAGTGTGGGCTCAGAGTCTGACAGTTGTTACATCTTCTAGAGGAGATAACATGCATACAAATCGCCCCCATCACAAGCAAGACATGATGTCCACTATAGGGAATATACATGTTGAATGCTATGAAAACACAGAGTAGAAGGGAATTGCTTCTAGTTGAGGAGATTTGCAGCAGCTGGGACAATGTAACAAAAGCATGGAAATGGTATGTTACAAAAAGGAATCACCTAGAGATTGGGGAGGAGATGTGATACAAGTGACGAATGCCATGGTATATCGATTAAAACATTTATTGACTCCAGCTAACGCTGGGACTTACTCAAGTGTTACTCACATTTAAATGTTACACACAGACACTCAAGAATTGCAAATGTTCCCAGGATATACAAACTCCTTTGTTACACATGCTCATAGGTCACACACCAGTTCAAAACTTTCTATTCACTGCCTGCTTAGCCAGAGTTCTGAAGGGAGAATTTCAGCAGAGCAGTCGGTTCATTCTCTCAGGGAATCTTACTTCCTCATAAGATTCTCTCAAGGCCTTTTGCTCTCAAAGGAAGGGCCCAGTCCAACCTTGATCTTTTACATTTACCCTCATAAATGACATGCTAATTTGTTATACAGACCACCCTAGTCCTGAAGGGGCATGAGAAGGGAGTGGTTACCGGAACCCAGAGAGGAAAACTATATGGAGGTTACCTCACAAGAGCTATGGCATTTGGAAGAGGAGCAACACCCAATCTACAGACACCCAGCAGGGAGGAAGCCAGAAAAATAAAGACCTAAAGCTCACACTCCTCATGCCCTCCCTCTCCTGTTGGTGCCTCCCAGTGACCGAAACAGGAGAAAAGTCCAGAGAGATTACTGATGTTGTCATGTGGGTCAGTCTGGGGAGGCAGGAGAGGGAAAACAGAGAGATGGCAGCAAAAAGAAGACTCGGTCTAACATTTCTGGCTTTAAAGATAAAAGAAGGGAGCCACAGTGCATAGAATGCAGGTGGCCTCTAAAAGCTAGAAGAGCCAAGAAAATGAATTCTTCCCTGGAGCTCCAGAAGGAACGCAGCCCAGCCAACACCTTGATTTTAGCCTACTGAGACCTATTTCAAACTTTTGATGTCCAGAACTATAGATAAATAAATTTGTGTTGTTTTATGCTCCCATGTTTGTGGTAATTTACAGCAGGGATGGGAAACTAATAAAAAAGGGAACTTAGAGGGCATCTGATCCAACATCCTAGCCAACATATAAGCTGAAATCAGGGCTTTGACTGGCGTGGGAAGTGACTTTACTCTGCTACAGTATGGAGTTTGTGAAGGTCTTCGACCTGGGAAGTGACATACTCAGAACTACACTTCAGAAAGAATATTTCGCTTCCTCCTACCTTCAATATGGTTGAGATGGGAAGGAGATATGACTTAAAGAAGGAGAATCAGTTAGAAAGCTATTATGAAAGTCTGGTTAAGAAGTGTGGGCTTAAAATAGGGTGGAGCCAGTAGGCATAGGAAGGGAAACAAATATGGCAGAGATGTTGTCCTTAGGTAAAGAATGGGACTCAGTGACTGATTAGGAGAGCTTATATAAAGGTTTTAAGATTGACCACAGTGTTCATGACAACATTAATAGAAACAAGGTGGCCTTCTTTTGGGGCATGGCACCTACCATCTTTAACAGTCTAAATAGTTTAGAAAACATCTGGAACTTAGCTTCTAAAAAAGTTGTGAGAAATGAATTATTTGTTTAAATAAAACCCGAATCTAAAATAATAATAAAAAACAGCTGAAATTCAACCAAGTAAACCTGAGGTAGGCACAATGACAAATGTGTTTATTATTAAAATATTGTAGTCATTCTTCCACTTCCACTTTCCTTTAATGTGCTTCCTTATAGGAAAAAAATTAAGAAAATGTTTTTGAGATATATAGCAAATATGGTCAATTTCTCACATGCACTTAATTTTTTTTTCTTCATTTAATGGAAACTGTCTAAATAAAGTAAAGAAAACCCCTTGAATATGTCCTATAAATGATTAGGACAGTGTTTGAGCACCATGGTTTTTAGTCCATAACCGAGCTGGACAATGATAGACTACTTTGATGGTTGGTTAAAAAAAGTAAGTTTGTTTTAGGTTATGTTCCCCAGAGGGAGACCATGAGACCAGGACGTGAGGGTGAATGAATTATTAGGGAATTTCTCAAAGAAAACTGGTAGAAGAGTAGAGCAGTGGGATAGGAAAGTAAAGAAAGCCAAGCAAGAACACTGTATCAAAAAGAAGCCCTGTAGTGAGCTCTGGTGGTTCAATTATTAGTTAAAGCTGCTATTCATGACCCCTGAAAGCACTTCCCTCCATCTCCATCGCTAACACCACGGTCCAAAACTAGCCTTTCATCTGGGTGACCACATCATCTCCTGACTAGTCTTCCTCCTTTTACTTCTGTCCATTTAAGGTTCGATCTCAACAGAATAGCAAGAATAATCATTTAAATTTGGATTCTGCCATTTTCCCATTAAATTATTGTATTAGCTTCTAATGGTATGTTAAGTTCTTTTACTCCCCTGACTAAAATATTTTAGTGGCTTCTCCTGGCATTTAAAATTAAATGCGACAATGTCCTGACCTCTGTCTACCTTTCCAACTTCATCTCACATTTTCACTGCTCATCTTCGTTGATCACAAAGGATTCTACCATTTCCTAGACATCTCTACACCGGGAATGGACGGTTTTAATCCTGGCTCCTTCTCGTCCTTCCAGATCTCAGCCTAAATATCATCTCCTTGAAGAAGTCTTCCTTTATCCATCTATCTATTGTTCCTGGCCCTTTTGTTATTTCGAGAAATATTTCTTCTCCAGCATTTACCACAACTGATACCTATTTTGTTTGTTTATTGTGTTCCCTCCACTGGAAGGGGAGCTACTTGAGGACAAGTATCATATGTCTTATTCACCACTGTATGCCCCGTACTCAGCAACGCCTGATTCATATTAGGTACGGAATAAAGATTTCATTAGTGAGAAATAAATGAAACAGAGTTGCTACATCTTGTTTCACTTTTGCTCCTAACAATTTGGCCATTTGAGGTCATTTAAAGTATCATCACTTTCCATGAAAGACCTGACTAAATCCTAGTTATGGTCCAAAACAATTCTGGGTGAAAAAAACCTAACACTTTTTTTCCCCATGTTGAACTGATTGGTTTAAACAAGATTAATAACATGATAGAGAACTGCTCAGAATAGGTTGGAAGAGACCTTTCTAGAGTCATCATGTCTCCATTGCAGATGACAATGCAGATAGCTTCACTGTGATATTTTTCAAACTCTTTTATATCTAGGCCTCTTCCTCAACTGCTCTTTTTATCGTCTGATAGTTTCATGGAGACTAAACCTCTGGTGACCATTTCTTAAAATTAGGCAGTAGTACTTAATTTTTAATTTTTTCTCCTTGTTTGAAGAGTTTTATTTTAGAATCTTAAAAGAAGAGCCAATGTGGATGGTGCTTTTCGGCCTAATTTCCTCGTCATTCAGTTAAGCTAACTGGATGTGCTAAATATGTGAATACTTTAAGAGGATGCAAGCTGACACTCGTCTCTAGGAAAATTGTTCTTTATAGTCTTCACAGTTAATCATCTTTTGTCAATGCTAATTGAGATTAATGATATGACACTAGATGCTATTGTTTAATAAAATACGTCTATTAAATACTATTTGGTTATAATTCTAAGAAAATAATAGGTACTTGTTTTAGAAAATTTGAGAAACACAGAAAAGTTTTTTTTAAAAATTAATCATGTACAAAATTCCACCCTGAAATAACCCTATTATTGCATTTTGTTATGTACCTTTCCAACCTTTTTTTCAGTCATTCATTAAAAAAACACTTATTGAGCACCTATCATGTTTCAAAAGGAAGTCTAGATGCTACTGAACAAATGAGATGAGGTCCATATATTCATGTGGATTCTAGGGGACAGTTGAGAACACTAACAAATAAGATGATTTCTGTTAGTGATAACAGCTATGAAGAACACAAAACAAGTAATGTGACAGTTAAGGTCATAAAGGGTGAGAGAGTGAGGACTAGCTACCTCAAAACAGGTTAACAGGGAAGACTTTTCTAAGAAGGGAATATTGCCCTGAGACCTAAAGAATAAGGAAGTGCCAGTCATGGGAAGGTGTGCAGGAAGAGCATTCTAGGCAGATGAAACAGCACATGTCAGGAAAGAGTTGATTGTTTCTAGTAATTGCCACAAGGTAAACGTGGCTGCAACTAGAAAATAAAAAGACATAGGCAGGGATTTCTCATATTCTTTATGTATTTTTACCAGCTTCATGCATACCTTTTCATTTATGACATTTTTGACCTAGACGTTTAAATTTTTTATGTTGTCAAAGCCATCAATTTTTTCCTTTGTGAATTCTCCCATTAGAAAGTCTCTTACCTAACCATCAATCAGAAAAATACTGATCTATATCTGCTTTGAGTATTTTTATCATTTCATTAATATATCCACAGTTGATGATGATATATGACTAAGATTTAAGTGTTATTTTCCTAAGTAAATAACATGCAGGAGTACAACTTTTTGAAATATCTTTTTTTCTCTGCTAATTTAGATGGCACCACTATCATATACTTTCTGCTTATATTGAAGGCTTATGAAGAATAAGGGGAGTGAAGTGACCTAAAACAGTCTTCCAGGACAGCTATTCTGGCAAGTTTGAAGAAAGAATTAAATGGTCAAGAGCTTGAAAGGTGAAAGACAAGTCAAAAAGCCACAGTAGTTATCCAGACAAAAGATGCCAAGGGCTTAAATTAGGGTTATAGCAAAACACTAAGAATAGAAGAGAAGTTGTGGGTAAGAAAATGCTGATTAAGTAAGCAAAAATCATCAAATGAGTGAATGTGTGGCTGGGGGGGAAAAAGAAAGAACCAGAAATGATTCTGAGTATAATCTAAAGTGTAATGCTTCCATGTCTTCACTCACGTTGCCTCTTCATACTCAAATGCCCACTCTTACTTATGATTCAAAACTCGAATCAAATACTGGAGCCAAGCAAAATCATCAGTTTTTCTTCTTAGCACATCAGAAGAAAAAATTAAGGAGCCCAATCTATAAATTGCATCTGACTCTGATTTTAAGAGTTACTGATCCCATCTACTCCATCTCATTCACCTGCAGCTATCCAAGTCTGTACTTCTGCCTCTTTTTCCTTCAGAGCAACCAATGTGTCTTCTCTCTCTTCTTCATGCTGGATTAGCCTCACCAATCATAGGAATTCGGTTGACCTTTAAGGTTGTGACAAACGTTAAGGTAGTTCAGTAATTCTTGCCTATAAGTCATCTTCAACAAACTTGACCCAAGCCTTTTTTATTCCCCAAACTAACTGCTGTAGTAACCCTGGTGAAAGTCTCTCTCTAAATATTCTTCCAACTCAATCACTTAGGTAGAACAATTCTTCCCAGTTGTTCTTCCTGGTGGTTTCAGAGGTGAAGGAGGCAACAAACACACCCTCTTCTGCCAAGTCAGTTTTTCTAGACAGTCAAAATTATAAAAGACTTGAACATAAATATGAAAATGGTATGCTGCCATCCACTTCTATCTGTAGCATTATAATACATAGAGTTATGAAAATGTTTATTATGTTTACTGTAAGAATTTTGTTAAGACAAAAAAGAGACTGGTAATTGCCAGGGAAATGACTCAATGGGTATGGCATTTTTGTTTTGTGAAAAATTCTGGAACTAGACAGTGGTGATGGTTGCACAGTATGAATGCACTTAATGCTACTGAGTTGTACACTTTAAATGGTTACAATGGCCAATTTTATGTCATGTGTATTTTAACATATTTTTTAAAATTCTTTGCTTACTTTGTTTAGAATGTCATTAACTGGATTTCAAAATGACCTCACTACAAATATCCTTGAAATGAATGTCTCATTATATTATTAATATTGTGAATTGCATAGCAAATCACATTTCCCTTTAACACTGACCAATAGGAAGTTTTGAGCCAACTTTTGGCCTTTCTTTGGCAAGTGCATAGGATTTCACAACTTGTCTTTTTGTACTAAGGCAATTCTAAGCTCCATTGTACTTTCCTATCTTTATTTTTCCTTTGTTTCATTTTTCACTCTTATTTTCAATTTATTTTATCGTGCTACCATATATAGATCTTTGTATGATACCTTAAAATCATTTTAAGAGCTGGGAGAATATCAATAACATAAACATCAAATATGACCAAGATAAAGTGTTTGCTTGTTTTGACTCTCATGATGTCCTTTATTTTCCTGGTATAAACTGCAATATGGTGGTCCCTGAATTGAGATCTCCAAGAAATCTTCTTAGACTGAGACACATTTTTATTAGATAATTAGCTTCCTCATAGTGAACACCTTCTTTTTACTGACTTTATTCACACCTGGCATTTTCCTTTGTTAACTGAACACTAACCGTCAAGCACATATTACAAATGCATTGATAACGATGATATGTCCTTAACTGAGTAACAGCCACTGTCGAGAAAACAAATCACACTTACTCTCTGTCAGGTTTTTACTGCTTTCCATAATTACAAGGAAAAAGAAGCTTAGCAATGCCTTTCTGTACAAAGTGCAAAACAAATTGCTACATTTAGAAAAAGAAATAATAGACAACTGTGATGTACATCTTTCTTCTTTTGTGGCAAATTGGGGAGACTATAAATAATTTCTCAAAGCAGCAATGCAAGCTCTTGAGGGGATTCTCCATAACACAGAGGCTGGTTACAGTGACAGAGGGATTCTCCATAACACAGTGACAGCCTCTGATGTTCTGAAACAAAGATTGAATAAATGGACATTTGGAATATGTCTTAAAGATTAGATGGGTCATCAATGGTTTATTGTTGACTAACAATATAATAGCAATATTAATAATTTTATCTATTCACTTGACAAATGCAGTGTCCATCTGAAAGCCTTCACTATCTTGCCTTTTTCTTATTAGTTTATAGGCATTATTTATTGATAAATAAAATCTTACTGATTTGAAGATACTAGTCCTTTGTCAGTCACTGTGGCCAACTGTAAACACCAAGAATTTGAGGGGAAGTGGCAGAAAAAGTATAAGGAAAGGACCAGAAGAATACACATATACTTCAAACCCTACCTTTAAGATGTTTAACTGATCTCTTCTGAATTCTCTCTTGAACCAGAAAGGTAGTGATTAAAGATTAATATCAGATATGTTACAAGGTATTATCATATACTGAAAGAGCATCATGATTTATAATTGTCAGAAGACAAGTTGTCATCTCATTGGAAGAAACTGGTTTTCTGGTACTAATACATTCTCATTTGAAGCTCGCAATAACCATATTCAAACAAATGAGGAGAACACTATTTGAGCAGCAAAGTAATTTCTTGTCACACAGAGTAAATGGCAAGACCAGGATTCAAAAGAGGATCTGTTGTGTTCAGCATCAGTGATCCTAACCACTACACCACAGTGCCTCACAGGCTCACCCAGCAACATTGACCAACTGCTCTCACCTACCTGCAAGGAACACAAAAGACATTGCTGTTACAAAGTTTAAAAGTTCAAAGAGGCTGTGGTTTTCACTAAGTTAACTGGATGACTTTATTTTTGCAAGAAGGAAAAATAAAGCCTGGGTTTCCTAGCTCTTGGTCTAGAACTTTTTCACTATCATACATGCGTGAGCGTGAACATGCACATGCACACACATGCACGCACAAATATACATGTGCAGGCACACACGTGCATACACACACACACACACACACACGCACACAGAACAACAGGAACTCAACTTTACAGCTGCAGGCTGCTGACGATGCCAGGCAAGAAATGCATCACCTTACACTGAAAAAGCTGTGAAAGCAGAAAAATCAATCTACCGTTTTAATAAAAAATGTGAGAAACTGAGAAGACACAAATATACATGTGCAGGCACACACGTGCATTCACACACACACACACACACACACACATAGAACAACAGGAACTCAACTTTACAGCTGCAGGCTGCTGACGATGCCAGGCAAGAAATGCATCACCTTACACTGAAAAAGCTGTGAAAGCAGAAAAATCAATCTACCGTTTTAATAAAAAATGTGAGAAACTGAGAAGATGAGCTATGGTGCAATCACTTTGGGCGGATCTGGCTGTTTTGCTATTAATCATTTCTCTACTGTGCGGTCATAAGAACTTTATTTAAGTCTATTCAGTGCTTTCTTGGGTCCACTGCAAAGGCACTGTGACCAAGTGAGATGAGATTATAAAACCATCATTGTATACTAAGGGCCAGGAACTGTGCACGCAATTACAGTCTTCCAGTGGAAAAGATTAACCCCTGAAAAAGACAATTATTTTCCCCTAGACTGAAATTTCCTCAATATTGAAATTTCCTGACCTGACAACCTACATACTAGCTATTAAAAAACTTGAATTTAATATAAAATCTTATACTACATCCAGGATAGGTCTTCAATTACTACTTTTCTGTTTTAAGAAAGAATTCAAATAAGATGAGATCGATACCTTACAACTAGGGTTTTAAGTTTTCTTGTAGACCTAGTTATTTTTATCTTCATTGTTTGAGGTCCAGAAGAATCTCTTTGAGATGAAGTGAGAGATTATTCTCTAGAAAACTATCCTCCTTTCTCTAGCTTTCTCCTTTTCTCCCTCTCAAAGTATCCACTTACCATATTTAGTACATAGTGGTAAATTTTTAACTTTATATTTAGAACCGGTAAGTGGGGTTCAGGAAGGATATTTTCATTACATAAATTAAATCTAATTCCTTCCAACAGCCCCTTCCAATATATGAATTACAATAGCATAGACCAAATGATAAGTTTCTATACCAAACAGTCATCAATTTTATACAGATTATTAAGAGCACATTCATTCAAACCCCATTAATCTGATATTTCTCATGAAGTAGAATGGTGGTTTAGCTGTGGTCTGTGAAAAAAGTGCTATCCTAAGCATATTAAGACAGAGTGATAAGAGAACCACATATGACATTAATCTTTAATTTTTTCTAACTACATTATTTTTCAAGAACTCTGAAAATATCAGTGTACACATGTCACAAAATTCTTTGTTAATCAAATCACTGTTGATATTTTGTTTCTGCCAAACAGCTACCCTCAAGGCATTTATCATCTGGTAACTACAAACTACATATTTTTCTAGTTAGAACTAACTCTTATGACTGGATTTTTAAAATTATTTAATACTAGAGACATACAAAAGAAAGTCACATTTAAATTTTTAACCATAGCAACAGACTCCATGTCCGTACCACTTAGCCTGAGAACTAGAACATCCCCAACGTTCCTGTATTAACCTGCATGCTCCATTCTTATCTCTTCATCTGCCTCTTTCCACACCCACACCAGAAATAACCACTGTCCTGAAATTATCATTCCTTTGCTTGTCCTATACAATTGCTCCATACATATATATTCTTAAACACTAAATTAAGTTTCACTTGTTTATTACCTTTTTTAAAATGGTATTAAGCTGTATGGACTCTTTCGTGACCTGCTTTTTTTTACTCAGTATTCTGTTTTTAAGATTCAGCCATGCTATAGTATGATTTGCTCATCTTCACTACCATGCAATATTCCATTTTATTAATTTGTTGTCATGGTGATGGGTATTTGGCCTGTTTCCAATAACTTTCTATTACAAATAACACTCACGCTGCTGTGAACATCCTTGTATGTGTATGGTGTTTATATGCAAGAGCTTCTCTAAGATATACCTAGGAAAGAAAAAGTTAGGTGCTGGGATATATTATAGAATTGTACACTTAAAACTTATATAATGTTATTAACCAATATCACTCAAATAAATTAATAAATTTAAAAAATCCAATTTAGTGAATGTATAATGTTATATCATCATAATTTTAACTTACATTTCCTTATCACTAAAATTTAGCACATTATTATATGTGTATGGGACATTTGGATTTCTTTTGTGAGATGTCTATCCAAGACTTTTGTTTATTCTATAGCAGCTTATCTATCTTTTTCTTATGATTTGTAGGTATTATCTATTGATAAATAAAATCTTATTAATTTGCAGATACTAGTATTTTGTCAGTTTTATGCACACTACATCTCCTGGTTTAGTACTTTAGTATTTTCATCCTCTTTCTGGGGTCTTTTGTTGAATAAAAGTTCTTGACCTTAATTGTAAATGAATTTATCAGTCTTGTATGGTTAATGCTTTTTGTTTTAAGAAATCATACCCAACTCTGAAGCAAAACAAAGTAAAAAAATCATTTCTCTGATATGTTAATTATTATCCTTCCAAATAGTATAATTTAATTTCTCATAAAGTATTCTATAATTTTAACCAGTATTTGGGTATTCTAGGATCATGTGAATCACAATCATCTTAGTATTTTTAAATGTTAACTCACAGTTCTTATTTTTTCAACAAATATTTATTGAGTAACTTTTATGTACCAGTTTCTGTTCTAAGCCTAAGAACACAGAAGTAAATTAAACAGACAAAATACTTGTGACATTTGTGGTTTACACGTATGCAGGAGAAAGAAAATAAGCAATAAATGGGTAAAATTCATAATATCCCTTCCTCTTTTTGTTTCTCTACCCCAGGACCCCTAGCTTTTCTGACTCAGGTATTTTACAGTGACTGTTCTGCTATGGCAATGACGACTTTTGCAGATGCTGTCAGAAAACTAAAGCTGTGACATATGTTTAGCCTTGAGGATTTCATCCTAGGAAGAGCTGCTAGCATACAGCAATGGGCAGGATTCCAGTGAGTTGTAAACATTCACTTCTTCGAACACAGAAAGCAATTTGCTTCAATTAAGTATTTCTCTAACCTTGGCAGAAGCCCACCATGTTGATTGATGTCTAAAGACCTGATCATATCAATGGAACAGAATAGACAGCCCAGAAATAAACCCATGCCTACATGGTCAATTAATCTATGACAAAGAAGGCATGAATAGACGATGGTGTAAAGACAGTCTCTTTAATAAATGGTGTTGGGAAAACTGGGCAGACACATGCAAAAAAAATAAATTTAGACCACTTTCTTACACCACATACAATAATAAACTCAAAATGTATTAAAGACTTAAATGTAAGACCTAAAAGCATAAAACTCCTAGAAGAAAACATGGACAGTAAACTCTTTGACATCACTCTTAGTAATCTTTTTTTTTTTTTTACATATCTCTTGGGCAAGGAGAACAAAAGAAAAACAAATGAGACTATATCAAACTAAAAAGTTTTGCACAGCAAAGGAAACCATCAACAAAATGAGAAGACAAACTACTAAATGGGAGAAGATATTTACCAATGATATATCAGATTGGAGGTTAATATCCAAAATATATAAAGAACTCACACAACTTAACACCAAAAAGACAAACAATGTGCAGAGGACCTAAATAGACATTTCTCCAAAGACATTACAGATAACCAACACACATATGAAAAGATGCTCAACATCAGTAATCATCAGAGAAATGCAAATTAAAATCACAATGAGATACCACTTCACACCTATCAGAATGACTAACATTAATAAATCAACAAACAACAAGCATCAGTGAGGATGTAGAGAAAAGAAAATCCTTGTGCGCTGTTGGTGGGATTGTAAATTGGTGCAGCCACTATAGAAAACGGTATGAAATTTCCTCAAAAAATTAAAAATAAAAATAAAAAATTAAGAACTATCGTATGAGCCAGCAATTCCACTTCTAAGTATTTATCCTAAGAAATCCAAAAGACTAACTTGAAAAGATAATATGTACTGCTGTGTTCATTGTAGCCCTATTGACAACAGTCAAGATATGAAAGCAACCTAAGTGTCCATTCGATAGACGAATAAAGAAGTGGTACCTATATACAATGGAATATTACTCAGCCATAAAAAATAAAATAAAATCTTGCCATTTTTGACAAAATGATGGACATAGAGGGAATTATGCTAAGTGAAATAAGTCAGAGAAAGATAAATACAATATGATTTCACTCATATGTGGAATTTAAAAAATAAAATAAACAAAACAAACAAATTCATAGATACAGAGAACAAACTGATGGTCGCTGATGGGATGGGGGTTGGAGGGATAGGTGAAAAAGGTGAAGGGATTAAGCAGTATAAATTGGCAGTTATAAAAACTGTCATGGGGATATAAAGTATAGCGTAGGGAATATAGTCAATAATATTGTGATAACTGTATGGTGTCAGATGGGCACTAGACTTATCGGGGTGATCATTTCTTAAGGCATATAAATGTCTAATCACTATGTTGTACAACTGAAACTAATATAATATTGTATGCCGACTATAATTGAAAAATAAACTGAATAAGTAACTACATGGTCATATTAACAAATGCTTTTCTCAAAAATAATAATAATAAACTTTTTTCTTATTTGAAAAATCATGTTGCTTTAATGGCAAATGTAAACCTTACACTTTGGATCTTTAATAGAAATATTAAACTATGATATCTTTGAATAACTATGGAAACTGCACTTTGGAAAAGTTCAAAGTTGGAATCAAGATTTAAAAAAGATCCCATATCTAATATTGGTTAAGGCTTCTATACATAGATTACCCATTACAATTTAGCCCTCAAACCCCCTTTTTATGCTCTCACCCTCATCTCAGGAAATGACTGCCTGGGAACCAGATTTTCCAAAATCCCTACAACAGAATTCTGAATTAGAGAATGCCAATTAGAGGTATCCTGTATAATTAGAGTGTAGGAGAGAGGACAGCCAAATCCTTGTTCCCCACCTACACTGGACTTGGGCGCCTGCATATACAGAATTTTGCAAAAGCATCTCTATATATTTCCTCATGAATCCCCAACTTGGTGCTGCAGGTTTGTGCTCTTGAAACTTTCTAATTCCCTGAAAGCTGGTGGTAAACCTGAGATCTAGCAGTGGCCTTTCTTGATCTTCTATACCCACAGCTCTTCCAATGGTTTTGAAAGCACCTAATTACCTATATTAAATCTCCTTCTTGCTTGAAATACCTACAGTGTTTTTTTCTAAACTAAATCCTGAATAATATAGAATCCATTCCACTTCCTTTTGCCTCTTTTTTGATTTCTAAATCTCCAAATCGTGATTAATTTGATTGATAGCCTTCAAATATAGAACACACATACACACACACACACACACACACACCCCCTTACATACCTACATACATACCTACCTACCTACCTTCCCTTCGTCCATCACCAACCAGGATCCTTGAACTGGAGAAGTGAAACACCAGAAAAATCCAACTTTTAAGTAAATTCCCTCACCCATCACCAACCAGGATTCTTGAACTGGAGAACTGAAACACCAGAAAAATCCAACTTTTAAGTAAATTGACTGGGAGCCCAATAGATCCTTCGAACTATAGAAAAAAACATACATCGATATAAGAATTTATATTTCATTTCATTATTAATGTGTCCATAAAATTCACAATATTAGAAACTTCTAGTCATAAACATGTATGTGCGAGTATTGAGAGAGATGGCCTTTTTGAGAATTATGTATTTTGAACATCTGATTCAGGTAATTAAATTTGCTAAACTTTAAAAGGCCAGATTTCTACTAAAGGCCAATTTCCTAAACATCTGAAATATGCTTTCCAATTTAGCATCTGTATTAGTTTGCTAGGGCTGCCACAATAAAGTACTAAAAACTGAGTGGCTTAAACAGAAATGTATTGTCTGAGATCAAGGTGTTAGCAAGGTCACGATCCTTCTGAAGGCAGCAGGGAAAGATCTGTGCCCAGCCTCTCTCTTAGCTTCTGGTTATTTGCTGGCTATCTTGTTGTTACTTGGTTTGCAGATTATTACCCCATTCCTTGCCTCATCTTCACGTGGTGTTTTCCTGTGTGTGTCTGTGCCCAAATTTCCCCTTTTTATAACAAAACCAGTCATGTTGTATTTGGGCTCACCTTAAGTACCTCATTTTAACTTGATCACTTCTGTAAAGACCCTATCTCCAAATAAGGTCACATTCTGAGATCCTGGAGGTTAAGGATCCAACATATCTTTCCAGGGCGACACAATTCAACCCATACCAGCATCCTTTGGAATTGTCTCTCAATAGTCTCCTCAAGGCCAGAGCCAGGCAGCACGGACAGATTACAAGCCACATTCTGAATCCAATACCTAACAAGTAAATGCAAGTACACTTTAGTTCCTTCAGTTTTCTTCTCATGTGTCACCGAAGTGAAAAGACTGCCAACTCTAGGTGACCTTGATATTTTCGTTTTATATTGTACATTAGATCTATTTAATTACAAAAATATATGATATAAAAATTCAAGCCACACAGAAGTGAACAAAGCAAAATATCTTCTCCAGACGCCTCCCTTCCCACCTCAAGCCCCATGTGGCAGAGAGATTCCATTCAGAGTACATTTTTCCACATCTTTTTAAAACGCGCACATATAAAACATTTTGTTCTTTCTTGCTAACCTGAATATTCTAATGTGGCTGAATTAACATATATTGCTTACCTAGAAAACATAAAAGCTTTAAAAAAAATGAAATGGAAATTTTACTCCAAGATATCTTAAGTGTATCTCTAGAAATTTAGGGGGAAAACAAAACAGAAAAACCCTTAGTGGGGAGAAAGGCAACTTACTTGTTGGCATATTGCAACAGAAATACCCCTTAAGTTCATTATCAGTTCAGCTACTGCTCAGTTGGGAAAGAACCAACTAGCACATTTCCTGGCACCCAACAGCTATGCAATAAATATTAATACGTTAATTAATTAGACAATAAAGTAGTCTCCAGGAAACATCTTTTGGGACTGGAAAGTCTGGAGTAGGAATCGGAGGGGACACAGGTGGTGTTGTCACTGCTTCTCTCAACGAACAGTTGGGAGTTTCAAAGAGAAAGGAGGCTATAGGAGGTGAAAGACTGGCTATGCAGATGGTGTCAAAGAATAAAATTTAGATTTCTGGACTGCAATATAAAAAGCCCAAATGATGAGCTTTGGGCTAGAAATGCAGCACATGTTATTAGTACAGGAGAGCATATGTTTGTCCAGAAATAAACTAACCTGATTAAAAGGTCCTGAAAATGGAGCAGGAAATGTGGACATTGGTTAAAGCTTTGCCTCAATTAAGCATAATTAAACAAGATCATTGAACCACTTTCATCATAGTCACTTTTTACATGACAACATAATGTCTACGAGCCTTTCTAATCTTAATGTTCAATATTTCTCTGAAAGGGGATAGAGAAAAATTAAAAAGTGAGGTATGTACCCACCGACTAAGGAGACCTAACAGACATGGAAGGAATTACAAAAATATCTAAGGTACCCAGAGTATCCGCAAAACGATAATTAGGAATAGATTCAGAAGTAACAGCCATGTCTCAGATGATCATACATCATTTTGTAGAGTGTGGGTAGGGAACAAAGAAATCTTGATGTTGTAGAAAAGAAAGAAAACTAGAAAATGCAACATTATTGTGGTCCTCAGACTTGGTAGGCAGCTGCAGAGAAATGCAATAATGTGTTTTATGTAAAGAAAGGAGAGGCAGAATTTTATTAAATGCAAATGAGATATACGCCTTCTCAGAGATTCTAAAATGCGAGGATGAAAACACCCTGAAGAATACAGGGGTAATGAGGAAAGGAAATCAACTTTAACAAATTCATTTATCCAATCATTCGACCTGGATGATATTTAACACTTGATATGGGGCAACCAATCAGAATGTACACTTTGTCCATCAGAAGAGCTATCAGATATAAACAAACTATATAATGGTGTTTAATTTAAAAACTCATTTTGCTATAAATATTTGGCTTAATCTTATGCTTGACTGATTTAACACAACCACAAGTTCCTTTATCCCATATTTTGCTCATTCTTGGGACACTGGAATAAAACATTCAGTAATTTTAAGCATTTCTCCATGTCTTGCGTATATAAAAATGTGTTTCTCTTGCCTTTAAATAGGTATTAAATTGGTGAGGTCTCAAAGTTTTCTTATAGAAATTTGAAATCAGTGCCTTATTATTCTCCAGCGTTTATTATTCCTGAGAATTCTGAGCTAGCTAGATTTTTATTCTTTTGCAGGTACACATTATATATATTGAGATTTTTGCTTCATCTGAGTACACATTGCCAGTAAATATCTAGGTGTATCTCTCTTTTTATTTTTTAATTCTCTTTCTTCATTTTTATAGGTTCCTTTCAGGAAAGTTTTCTGCTTTTTCTATCTCTATTATTGCTTCTGCTTTTATTTCTCTATTCTTTCCTTATACTGTTCTTTTTTTTCCAAAACAACTATAATTCAAACAGTGTGAAAGTGTATTGTATGTGTATATATATATATGTATACATACACACACACACACACACACACACACACACATATAGACACATAATTTTTAGCCTTATAATTTACATATACACATAATTTTTAGCTTCAGCCTCTGAGCCAGGCTATGTCCTTCCTTCCTTTCTCTGGCTCTGTGACAATTCTTCCATTGGCCTCACGTTGTCGTGGCAGATGTTGCTGAGGTAGCGGTAGTGGTTGTTTTCATCACCAAATGAAGAGCAGTCTGTCCGGATAGCATGTTTGTCAACAGTTTGGTTATTTTTTTAATTTCCTTGACTTTGTTCACTGTACATTTGGATGTGGATCAAATCCCCTCTCTAAAATCTAAAATGAAGGACAGGTCAATGTACTCATGGCCGGTGAATGGTAGATTGAATGAGAACAGTCTTTTGACTCCATACTTCTTCTCGATGCTACAGTATAAGAAGAGTCAAAATATCCAGATATGACATTGTGATAAAGCAGTGATGCTGCTATTACAAATGTATGTCTATGTGAGTGCATATGTAAATATATAATATTCATAATGACAATCTATTACTCCAATTCTATAACAGAGAAAGATTCAAAACAACACTAAAACCAAAGATGACATAGTAATGATGTAAACAGAGGGCTCAGTACAGCTTATCCAAAGAGTAATTCAAAGAGCACAACACACTGAAGGAAATGGAAGGATTTCTTTCATATTCACAATAAAGGTTTGGTAATCTTCCTCCCTTTGACTTTCTTATTTTCCCTAAAAGAGTCTGCAGAATTATGTAATTGCAAGACGAAATGCAGCATCAAGAGTGATTTTTCCATTTTATGCCATCCAATAATTAAGTGAACCAGTTTGCAGCAATGTCAACAGTCATTAAGAAAGTCAGAGATTAGATACTGTATAAAAACAGACTAGGCAAATGAATAAATAGCTTTTAGAACCTGCTGATACTTAGGAATGGAATTTTATAATTAAATTTAAAACTAACTTACTTGTAAATAATAACATTAGTAATACGCAAAACTATTGCACTGAGTTTTTTTGTATGCCTTCTGTAGTCTGTCAGTGGCAAGTCCTTTGTATCATGTATATTCCCAATATTGACGCTTTGGGAGATCACTGTCATAGAGGATCACCTTGAACTCTTCAACTTTATGAAAAGTCTGAAAACCACTCATATGATACCACAGCCCTGTTCACCAGTCTTGTTAAATATTTAATAAGCAATAAACTGTTAAAAAGCCAATTAGCATGACCTCATAGTCCTTTTAGAAGTTTAAATGCAAGTTTCTGTCATGTAACTGTAGAAAGATAACTGGATTTTTGTATATAACTCAGTCACCTAACAACTAATCAAAAATTTTCTTTTCAGTTCTAGGAAAATTATTTAGCTCTTTTTTTTTTTTTTTAGTTTGGAAGTTTGGAATACGAATAAAATAATTCAAAGAAACTCCCCCCAAGTTATACAGGCAAAAATTGCTGATTTTTTAAATTTTTGTTCATTGTTTTAATAAAAAACAGTAATAATATCAATCAAGGAAAATTTAGAAAAGCTGAAAAGATTATGAAGAAATTATCATCAGTACTTCCACCACTTAGAAATAATCATGGTTAACATAGACATTTATTCTGGTTTGTCATTTAATAAACTTTTACCGACCTTACCATAGACAGAATGCTGTGCTAAGCGCTGTAAATACTGGAGTGAGCAAGGGCCAATCCTTGCCCTCATGAAGCTAGCAGTGTGATAAGAAAAGAAGACAGTGAACAACAAGCAATTGCAAATTTGATCAAGAGCTCTGGGGTCGTAGTTCTGGATGCTTTGGGAGCATTCAATCAAAGATGTATATGATTTAGAAAGGTATCACCAAAGAACTGATGGTCTCTCCTCCCACTGGAATGTAAGATCCACACAGGCAGAGATCTGTTCACTACAGTTCCTAGTACACAGGTGGGAATATTAGATAAAAAGAGAGACAACTCTTCAAATAGGTGGGATGGATGAAAGATAAAAGGAAAAATAAAATTGCAGGTTAACAAATTCATTGAAGGGAGATTCACAGAAGTCTTATTATAGGAGGAGGAATCTTAATCTGCTGAAAATTTAAGGAGAATGGAAAAAATAGATTTCAGAGTTCTGGGGAGAAAAGAAAGAGTATAAAATAGTTGTGGATGGTTAGAGTTTGAGCTACCAAGGAAACTGTTGAGGTTGGTAATCGTAAATTTATATGACACCAATTTGACCAGATAGTTGTTTTTAGCATACAGGACTAGAAAACTGAGTGCCTAGAAAACTGAGTTCCGGCAAGGCAAAGGCAGATATGGGGCTCATCTAGGGTTGTAGTTTTGCTAAACAGATACATAATAAGGACAAGAGGCAAGGAAAGTGTTTGAAGTTCGTCTATTCTGTGGCATATTATCTGGAGCTTATTTATCTTACCAAGTAGTATTCCGTTGTATGTACATGCTATATTTTGTTCATCCATTCATCAGTTAACAGGCTTTTGGATCGTTTCCACTGTTGGACTACTACAAATAATGTCACTTTAAACATTTGCATACAAGCCTTACGTTGGGTAAGTACTTAGGAGTAAAACTGTTAGAGGATTTGGAAAGTATGTGTTTAAAATTTTAAGAATCTGCTATGTATCATATAGCAGTGTTCACTAGAATCTTCGTATTGCACAGTACATCCCTGGTACTTATCTTATAGGTAACTGCTTCAAAGTCTATACCTTTTGACCACCTTCCTCATACAGTAAACACTGCTGTATGATAAATAGGAAATTGAGAGAGTATATCCTAAGAATTCTTATCACAAGGAAAAAATTTTTCTTCTTTTCTTTTTATTGTATCTATGTGAGAAGATGGATGTTAAATAAACCTACTGTGGTAATAATTTCACAATTATGTAAATCAAACCATCCTGCCATATATCTTAAACTTATAGTGATATATGTCAATTATTTCCCAATAAAACTAGAAAAACAAATTTAAAAAAATTTTAAGAATCTGCTAAACTGTTTTTCCAGAATAGTTATGGCACTTTTCATTTCTACAATATGTGATGGTTTCATTTTCTCCATAGTCAGCACTTGCTATTGTCAGTCATTTGCATAACAGCCATTCTAGTGGGTATGTAGTGATATCTTGTGGTTTTCATTTGCACTTCTCTAATGACGTTTT